>NC_069391.1:7277666-7593000 GCF_027475565.1 Acinonyx jubatus
TTGCCTTTCCCTCCTACCAAGAGTTTCAGTCACAATGCCACTTAGCTAGCTAAGCAAGGGAACAAATGGAAAGACCCAACCTTCTTCTGAAGCATTTGCCTGTATAGGACAAAACCTCCGTGAAATAAGACAGCCAAGAAACCAGGTATTTTCACAAACCAGAGAATGTGAGTCTAACTTAATTGTTCTTCTTTGAGTCTACTGAATGGAAACCTTTCCAAAGGTGCGGTGTTCCTCCCAACCTTAGTAAGCAGGGCACCACCATGTTCTCAAATTTATTCATGGTCTCTGCTCACGTCCTGTGACTTCAGAAGCTCCAGGGTGACTGGAAGCATTTGGCATTATAGGCCGGATGGCCCACATCTGTTATGGTATGTGTCCTAAGCCTTTATCCTTTAAGAAATGTCTCCTGTCCACAGAAACCCTTACCCTCACTCTACAGTGGTGGCCCTTCATAGGCAGACAGGACCATATAGAACCTTCTGGATGAAGGAGATATGTGGCCAAGGCTAGTTGATCATATTTGCTCTCCTGGGAATGAGGGATTACAAAAGTGAGCCGCCAGTTCCATTACACTAGGTGACCGCACTGAGGCAGAGGGCTATAGCCCAGGATGGCCACCTTCTCCACCGTGCAGAGATCTAGAGAAAACTGGCCTAAGGAGCAAGAATGAGCAGCCTACGGGAAGAGCACAAGAAGGACCGTGTGGCCCCAAAAGGACTCTTGGTACCCGGTGACATTCTAGTTCCTAGTTCCAGGCCCACATGAGAGTCAATCATACATCCTACCCTTGGTTCTGGGAGTCACTTCTCTATCCTTGAAACGAACATCCCTTTTTGCTGGTGCTGGGATGTATAGTTTTTTCTTTACAGTGAGAACACAACCACACAGAGAAGGAAAACACAGTGGGAAGAAAACCCAAAAGCCAGGTTTGTCTTTAGCACTTGGGAAAAAATGTGTAAGACAGGATCCTAATGCTGTTCACCGATAGCCTATTTCCATGCTGCTTCCCGATTCACGCCACGCAGTGGCACAAGGCTGCTTCAACCACTGTCCCCCTCTCGTGTGATAACTGCATTACATACCTCCAAGAAGTCAAAGAGGAGAGTGGCTGTCACATCTGACAGGGGCTCCATATTTAAGATTTGTGCCAACCAGCGCCAGCCATGATTTAAGCCGTGAGGGTGAATCTGGGAGCGAAGACACTTGGTCATGATTTGCTCTCCTTGTATCCGGAGATCTAAACTCCCAAGGTTATCATCCAGCCATTTCTAAGTGACATGAACCCCCAGATCATCTCAATCAAGCAAGGCCGCAGGGCAGACACAGCACACGCCGAACAAATTCTGTTTTCAAATGTCCCAACACACCGGAACCCACACATTGCCTACAGGATCCCTTCAGTCCACATCTGACAGTTCTGGTTTCAGGGAGTCCGCTGACCAACAGTTATCCATACAGATGTTTTATTTATTATTCTTGGGACCTTTAGCACAGAACGTGGGACACAGCAGGTACACAATAAAAACTTGGATTCAATCAACTTACATTCCCTTCTCTTAGGTCTCTGAGTACATTAACTTCTCCATCTCTAATCTGTATCCTTTGAGAAAAGCACTAGGCTGGCAAGTCAAAGACCTGCACGCCAGCCGTGGCTTTGTCACTGACTATGTCACTATAGCTCGCTGGGACTCCATCTGCTCATCTGTGATGTGAGGCACCAACCAGGTCTAAAATGACAGTGACGGGGCACCTGGCTGACTCAGTCGGTAGAGCGAGCGACCCTTTTTTTGTTTGTTTGTTTGTTTATTTACTTTTGGGGGGGCCTGGCTGGCTCGTCAGAAGAGCATGTGACTCTTGATCTCAGGGTCGTGAGTTTGAGCCCCACATTGGATGTAAAGATTATTTAAAATAAATATAACTTTTAAAAAAGTGTTTATTTTTGAGAGAGACAGAGCGTGAACAGGGGACGGAGAGGGGCAGAGAGGGAGACACAGAATCGGAAGCAGGCTCCAGGCTCCGAGCTGTCAGCACAGAGCCTGAAATGGGCTTGAACTCATGAACCATGAGATCATGACCAGAGCTGAAGTCAGAGGTTTAACCGACTGAGCCACCCAGGTGCCCCAGAGCGAGCAACTCTTGATCTCAGGGTTGTGAGTTCAAGCCCCACGTTGGGCCTAAAGCTTACTTAGAAATAAATAAATAATAAAATGACACTGTGTCATTTTTATTTTTATTTTGAGAAACAGCACGAGTGGGGAAGAGGGACAGAGACAGAGAATCTGGAGCAGACTCTGCACTGAGCGCGGAGCCAAACGTGGGGCTCGATCTCACAACCCGTGGATCACAACCCGAGCCGAAATCAAGAGTCAGACACTCAACCGACTGAGGCACCCAGGTGCCCTGACACTGTCATTTAGACTCACTCCATCTAATAGAATCTTCTATAGAACCTTAATGAATGGTTTACAACAGACTCTCATCTCACAGACCCTCTTATAACCTCAGTTCTTTAAAGCCTCAGCTGACTCAATCACTGAACAAAAGGTTCTGATAGTCCAAAACTTCCTAATAGTTAACATCAACTTCCCTAGAACATACCTAGGGAGCGACAATACATCATCATGTAACCAGACTGCCCGCTTGGCAAGAAGGGCAACAGTCCCTGTGGACAGAATACACGAATACAGTCTGGCCCCTCTCTTGAGAGCAAGTCTTTTCTACCACCTGTTGTCGGCCTCCATACGGCCACCGGAGCTGGATGATGGCGGCGTAGAGTCGGATCATCCCAGACATGCGCTTTAGAAAGTTGTCCTGCTGTTCCACTTTGGAGTCTTTCACTTGGTAGCCAAGCGTCCTGTGTGGGAAGAAAAAATTCAATGTGACAAGGCCAAAGTGAGGGTGACAAATCACTTATTTTTTATGGCTCAAAGAAACAATCTAGTACTATTACATTTAGCATTATTATTAGTATTGTTACTTTAAATATTTATTTATTTTGAGGATAGGGAGGGGCAGAGAGAGAGGGAGAGAGAATCCCAACTAGGCTCCATGCTGTCAGCACAAAACCTGACACAGGGCTCAATCCCACAAGCTACAAGATCATGACCTGAACCAAAAGTAAGAGACGGTTAATTTTGGGGGCGCCTGGGTGACTCGGTGGGTTAAGCATCCAACTTGGGCTCAGGTCATCTCACAGCTCATGGGTTTGAGCCCAACATCGGGCTCTGTGCTGACAGCTCAGAGCCTGAAGCCTCATGCTCTCTCTCTCTCCCAAAAATAAACATTAAAAAAAAATTTTAAAAAAGAGTTGGACACTCAACCAACTGAACCACCCAGGTGCCCCTTATATTATTATTTTTTTTAAGTAAGCCCTAGGGCCCAATGTGGGGCTGGAAATCACAACCCCGAGATCAAGAGTCGCAGCCTCTACCCACTGAGGCAGCCAGGCACCCATTTTTAGCATTATTCTTCTTATATGATTACATATCATAACCTCTGCAGAAAACTTTGTTTGCAAAGCACACACATCCACAATCACATCTGTGCATCATCACATAAGCCTTGTGAGGTAAACTCACAAATTTTTTTTTAACATTCTGTTTTTAAGCATTGTCTGCACCAATGTGGGGCTCGAGTTCACAGCCCCAAGATCAAGAGTTGCACACTCTCCTGAAGGAGCCAGCCAGGAGCCCCAAACTCACAGGATTGATGGATGTTATGACCCCCGTTTGCAAATATGTAAAATGATGCTCAAAGAGCTTACATGACTGCCCCACTTTGCAAATGTATTAAATGATGAAGCAGGGCCAAATTCTAAGACCCCTCCCGCCCCCTAATTCTAGATCCAATATTCTTTTCCTTAAACTATATTGACTATTGCAGCTGAATCCACAAATTCCCAAAGCAGCGAGTTTGCATGAAAGACACTGGATTCTCTGACAGAAAGTCAAGGTACATATGAGGAGTTGTGAAGGGAGGGAGAGCAAACCCCAGTTCTCTCTGTATTTTATTCAGACCCCGGGGAGAGTGAGTGAGGAGAAAAACTACCTCACCTCTGGTAGTCTTCCAAAGCCATTCCCTCCTTGAAAGGTGGGTAGAAGGGAACTGAGTAGGGACACTTCCTGTGGAGATGTGCAAGAATGAGGTCGCCCACTCTGGGGTGGAGCTCCCAGATCCCAGACGCCACAACCGCAATGGGGAATGCCGCTTCGTGGTGAGAGGCCACCTCCTCCTCTCCTTGTTTCTGCGGGAGCAGAGACGGGACCCCTTGGTTACTCTGGAGAGAAGCAGAAGGGCTGCACACAGGCCCATCCCCATACCTCTGGTTACAAAGTTTCTCACCACAAACTTCTCTGCCAGCTTGTACTGGACAAAATCCAGGCCCTGTGGGTTAAGTGTGACGGACACAGAGCGCCCGCCAGACTGAACTGGTTTTCCGGAGAGCAGGTTGTGGATCTTGTCAAAGATCTCCTTCAGCTTTGAGCCTGGGTATGACAGAGATAAAGTCAGTTAAAAGATTCAACTGCAGGCCACGCTGCTTCTCATCACTGCAGTAAGAAAGCCTCTATGAAAACCCAGCCGGGCAGCCCCACACAAAGTCAGAGTCTAACGTCAAAATACTGTTGCAGAAAAGTACACAAGCAGGTGTAGATTGTCCCGGATGCAGGAGTACAGAAGGCATGGTACTATTTCAAAGGAATTCCTTATTTGGGAATGAGTGGGAATGAGCAAATTCTGAAATCGACATACCAGAGAGATAAACAGGATGGACATAGCTGTTAAATGGCCACAGATCCCATGGGCTACAGCTGGCGTCCCTAAAGTAGTCATTTGCATCTCTAGGAAAACCGTTCTAAAGGCTCTTCCCAGCTCTCAGTGACTACCCCCTCCTCTGGGACCTGCCCTCCATCCTCAGATGCACAGAAGCGGGCTCCTGACGGCTATATTTGTATTCCGGATCCTGTAAGCCCCAAGCCCACACTGGCTACAGTTTGATTAGGAGTAGACCAGCTGAGCCAATCAGCCAGCTCACAGAGTCATGTCCTGGAGGTGGCTGGCCCTGCAACACACACGCTCACGAACACCGGGGACTTGCATCTGCCAAATGGACCAAAGACCAGTGGTCTACCTAATAAGAGATGTACAGAAGGAAAATGAAAGAAAAGGGTCTGAAGGTTTCTAGCTCCTGAGACCTAGCCCCATTCCTGCCAGTAGATTCTGAGAAACACCCCTTTATCTTTAGATTAAATGTCTTTTTCTTTTTTGGCCTATGCAGATCTGAATTGGTCTCCATTACTCAAAACTTAACGAGCTATCAAAATAGTAGCACCCACTCCTGCTAAGTCATACTTCAGTACTACTTTACTGATGGTTTCAAAGGACCCCACTGGCCAAATTCCCTGTCAATTCCTTCCTCCATGCCTCTCCACCCCAACCCTAGGGCTGGCATGGCCTCCTACATCCCATATGCCACACCAGCACCAAAGAGATTAAATTCTGCTCCGAATCTAACCACTGCCTTTAAAGAGGCAGGAATTGGGGCGCCTGGGTGGCACAGTCGGTTAAGCATCCGACTTCAGCCAGGTCACGATCTCGCGGTCCGGGAGTTCGAGCCCCGCGTCAGGCTCTGGGCTGATGGCTCAGAGCCCGGAGCCTGCTTCTGATTCTGTGCCTCCCTCTCTCTCTCTGCCCCTCCCCCGTTCATGCTCTGTCTCTCTCTGTCCCCAAAATAAATAAACGTTGAAAAAAAAAATTAAAAAATGAAAAAATAAAGAGGCAGGAATGAGATAATTTCTTTCCCAGTCATTCAGCATGTACTGAGCACTAACTCTAGAGCAACTCTGCATCTGGCTCTTCAAAGACTCACAGTGATGGTGCAGACAAAGGGAACATAGTCAAGAAATATCCAGAAAAGTGAAGACCAGCAAAACTAGAGCCTGATTGGATGTGGAGAATGAAACAGAGAGAGCAGTCAGGGGGAGGACTCCCACGGTTTCAGCCAAGGTGCCGGAGTTGCCAGTGGTGCTCTGGTTCCTGAGAGCAAACAGGGGAAAAGGAGGCATAAAGGAGGATGGGGAGTTGATGTCTGCATACCCTGAACGTGGGGTAGGAGAGAGACACTGGCAGACGTCCCCCAGGGGCCAGAGCGAGGGGTTCTGAAGCTCTGAGGAAAGAGAGCACCAGAGGGACACTGGGGAGCCACCCACACAGAGACAGCATCTGAAGCCCTGAGGGTAAGTGGACTGGGAACCAAGGGTGACAGCAGACTCCTGGGAAGCACCTCCAGTTAGGGATTAGGGTGGGGACAGGAGACTGAGGAGCCCACAAAGGAGAAAGGGAGGTGGCAAGAGAACCTGGAAATTCATGTTGCCATGGAAGCCAAAGGAACAGAGTTCGTAGAGAAGGGAATAATCACCAGGACCAAAGAGAAACCTGAGGAAGGCTAGAAAAGACAGATCTTGAACCAAAGGAAACATACTTTAGGATGTGAGTAACTCAGCATGTTTAAAAGAAAAGGAGCCTGTAAAAGGGAGTAATTTTGCAGAAACCAGGAGATTAGGTGATAAGCGATGAGGCAAGTCTTGAAGGGGATGGGAGAGCAGGGAACAAAGGCAGAGGCAGAAGGGGAAGCGTGCACGGACAATGACTCCCTCCACATGCAAACACAGACTAAGAGGCAGGGGTACACGTGTGTATACTTGGAAAAGGCTGGCATCTGAGTGTCGCATCTGCTGGATTTTCCCGCTGAAGGAGGAAGCAAAGTGGTCTGTGGTTGGCTGAGGGGTCAGGACTGGGGACAACCCTAAGGACAGCAGTGAAGGGGAGGTAAGGCTATCAGGTCAACCTCGCCCCTGTTGCTTTGCCAGCAAAGGAAACAGCACTTTAAAGCCCAGAGGTGATATGCGGTTATTGATTTATACCTTGTCCTGATCCAGACAGAACCAGCAGGGTGATAAATAAGTTCCATCACAAGGCCTCTTGTGGGCAGGAATTATAACTTTTCTACGCTTTCCCGGCAACAAGTGAATTAGGGCAAGCGGGACCCATGCTAAGTCAGAGCAGCTTTTCAGCTGTTCGTGCTCCCCAGCCACTGGGCAGCATGGCCTGCAATTTGGAGGCTTCCACATCTTGAGCTCTACAAAAACGAACCTCTGCTTCTGAACGAAGAGGAAAAAAGGGACTTCCCCCTGTCTGGTTCTCACTCTCTAAAGCTCAGTCTCTGGAGAGAAAAGGAATATGTTCTAAAGTATGAAGGCAGGTTTAGGGGAGCCTGGGTGGCCCAGTCAGTTAAGTGTATGACTTCAGCTCAAGTCATGATCTCACAGCTTGTGTGTTTGAACGCCATGTCGGGCTCTGTGCTAACAGCTCAGAGCCTGGAGCTGCTTTTGATTCTGTGTGTGTCTCTCTCTCTGCCCCTTCCCTGCTCACACCCTGTCTCTCTTTCTCTCAAAATTAAACATGAAAAAAAAAATATTCAGGCAAGTTTCGAGCTTGGATAAGCTAATGGCTCATGTTGTAGAACAAAAGCAAAGAATGTATGTTACATCCTAGGCTCCCTGAGTGATGTTTTCAGCAGTAACTTTTTTTTTCTAAATATGGATTCTTGTGATATATTTTTTTAATGTTTACTTTATTTGAGAGAGTGAGAGCGCAAGCAGGGGAGGGGCAGAGAGAGGGAGACAGAAGATCTGAAGCAGGCTCTGTGCTGACAGCAGAGAGCCCAATGTGGGGCTCGAACTCCCAAACTGGGAGATCATGATGTGAGCCGAAATCAAGAGTCAGACCCCAACTGACTGAGCCACCTAGGCGCCCCTTCAACAGTAACTTTCAACTTCAGGTAAGACCCTTCTTAAATAATTTACTGTTGATATACAGCTTATTTATAAATCAAGTCAACAAACACGTAATGATCGCCTTCTACATGTTGAAGAGGAAACAAAAGAGAGTAAGACATAACTTATACGTGCCTGACCCAACGTCATGTCATTTGTTGGAACAGACTCTGTCTACGGGAACCTTACGGATGAGTAGATGTGGAGTCGTACAAAATAACAAAGTGAAGCGAAGGGCCATGTTCTGAACTCCTCTGACCAACCTGCAATGGTGGAGATTTGGCTCACTGGGATGGTGGCAGCTTTCTGGAGGTCCATCTTTACCTTTTTGGCCTGCCAGGAGAGAACAGTGAGAGGGCAAATAGTGTCCGGAAGAGTTGAGTAGATGACAGCAGGATTAGGGAAGGTGACGTGCTAGCAAAATTCCTCTGGGACACGGGGCTGTTCAGAGCACTCCCAGGCCCAGACAACTCGCAACTTACAGCCCTCCGTACCTGACTGTCTTTGCTGTTGGTCAGCTCCTCAAAGGCCAACACGCACTGACTGGAAACATCCTGCAGCTGGTGGTACCACCGCATTGTACTGTCTTGTACCTTTACTTGGAGGTCTGAGGAAGAGAAGAGAGGCTCTCGTAATCGTACTCACTGAACACTTCACGTGAGCCAGGCACTGTTCTAATCAGCTGATATAGGTATTAATGGCTTTCAAGGACCCTAGGAAGTAGATACCATCATTATCTTCACTTTCTACATGAGGAAATAGGCATAGAAAGGTCGATTTGCCAAAGTCGCATTGCCAGGAAGTAGAAAAACCACATTCCCATGGACCTGGCTCTAAAGCCAGCATTCTCAACCATTATGCTCGACTGATTCTCTTACATATGCAGTGAACATACACTGCGTAATATTTATTTTAAAAAGAGCAGCAAAACCTGGGATGACACATCTACTAGAATTATACAGAATTTCAAATCCTCGTGGCAAGTGCTGGAAGTCAGGCTCCGCATCAACCAAACTGAACGTAATTCAGTAAACATACAGAGTTTTACATTATGTTAACAGTTCCGGTAAATTGTCCTGAAGCTTAACACGATATTCAAACATATTCTTGTCTCCTTTCACATTCTGGGCTAAAGGACCGTATCCACGCCAACACCCACCTTCATTCTGTTTCCCTCCTGGACCCTGGCTGGGAGCTGGGGTCTCTCTGTGGACCTCTGGCCCCTGCTGCATGTGTGAGTCTTGCCGCTTTACCTGGGCCTCCAAATCCTGCCTCCTCTTGTCCTCACTGGCCCTGGCGATCTCCTGCTGCAAGCTTGTAAGGAGGTCCCGCATTTCCTGCAGGGCTCTCTCAGCCACAGCCTGGTCCTCTGCTGTGGGAAAGCCGTTCTGTCAGGGTGACAGAGACAGAGCTTAGCGTCTATTCCCCAGGCACCTGTGAAGCTGAATCACAGCTCACACAATACATTGCTAAATTGGAACTGTTGCACCCAATGGAGTACCCACATTCAACATGCTGATACCTACTGCGTTCCTGTCCTCTTAGAGGTAATACTGATTAACCATCACATCCACAGAGTATGGATTTTTCCATGCTCTCACCAACAATGCTGGGATAATTCTTTAAAAGCTTGTGACAACAGTCTAGATGAAAATGATACCATGTTGGGGCACCTGGGTGGCTCAGTTAAGCGTCCGACTTCGGCTCAGGTCATGATCTCGAGGTTTGTGAGTTCAAGCCCCACGTCAGGCTCTGTGCTAACAGCTCAGAGCCTGGAGCCTGCTTCGGATTCTGTGTCTCCCTCTCTCTCTGCCCCTCCCCTGCTCATGCTCTGTCTCTCAAAAATAAATACACGTTAAAAAAATTTTTAAGAGCTCGGAGCTTTTTACTCTTGGCTTTCTAGGTAGACAATCATATTGTTATCAAATTACATTTCCTCAAGTATTTCTCCTTTGTCTTATTACATTTTATTGGCTAAAACACATTAATGACATCAACAATTTGTTACTATTGTAGCAACATGGTACATTTTTATTTCTTTCCCAATTTTAATGGCATGTCTAAAACGTAGTCTATGTTTTTAATGTTGTTTTGAGAGAGTGAGAGAGACAGAGACAAAGAGAGAATCTCAAGCAGCCTTCACGCTCAGCAAGGAGCCCAAGATCACGACCTGAGTTCATATCAATAAGACATTCAACTGACTGAGCCTCCCAGGTGTCCCTAAAATGTAGTCTTAAATGGATACATAATCTATCATGTTCATGAGAAACATTTTTTTTTAAGTTTATTTTGAGAGAGACAGAGACAGCACAAGTGGGGAGGGGCAGAGAGTGAGGGGGAGAGAATCCCAAACAGGCTCTGTGCTGCCAGTGCAGTGTGATGTGGGGCTCAAACTCACAAAACTATGAGATCATGACCTGAGCTGAAACCAAGAGTTGGATGCTCAACTGACTGAGCCACTCAGGCACCCTGGGAACACATTTTAGTTTTTAATTTACTATTATTTTTTAATAGGAAAGGATGTAGAATTTCAGCATATACTTTTACAACATCTAACAAGACAAACATGACTTCGCTCCATTAACCTATTAGTGAAATTAAGTTCATGAAAAGACTTCATAACAATTGATCCAGCTTTTCATTATCCTTAGAATAATACCTCTTTGGTTATAGCACATTATTGTTTTGAGGCACTGATAAATTTGACTTATCATTATTTATTTATTTATAAATGTTTATTATTTATTTTTGAGAAAGAGAGAGACAGAGCATGAGCGGGGAGGGGCAGAGATAGAGACACACACACCGAGTCCGAAGCAGGCCCCAGGCTCTGAGCTGTCAGCACAGAGCCCGATGTGGAGCTCGAACCCATGAGCAGCAAGATCATGACCTGAGCTGAAGTCGGACGCTTAACCAACTGAGCCACCCAGACGTCCCTACTCATCTTTTATTTAGAATTTCTGCTCATAAATGAGAATGCATATAAGCCGGAGTGACGTTCCCATTTCTTTCAGTGTGCTATTTTGTTAGAATATGACCACCAGGATCGTAAGACGAATCGAGAAGTGCTGCCATCATTTTGTATATTGCCCTACAAATGTGTTTTGTAGTTTTGCCTGTTAACTCAACGAGGCCCCCCAGTTTATTAATTAAATAAATTAATTAACTACTGTGTACATCTATGTATGTAGGCAGGTGGGTCAGCAGACTCCATGCTCAACGTGGGGCCCAAACTCACAATCCCAGGATCAAGAGTTGGATGCTCCACTGACGGAGCCAGCCAGGCACCCCTTCATTTATTTCTAAAGATTTTATTTTTAAGTAATCTCTGCACCCAACGTGGGGCTTGACCTCATGAACCGTGGGATCATGACCTGAGCCGAAATCAAGAGTCAGACACTTAACCAACTAGACCCTCCACTGACTTTTTAAAACAAAAACTTGAAAAAAAAAAAACAAAACGTGAATTGGTACAACTTTTGGGTAAGAGTCAAGAACCTTAAAATTATTTCAGTAATTCCTTTTCTAAAAATTTATCTCAAAGAAATACAAATAAGACGTATATAGAATGGTATTACTATAGTGCTATGCATGGTAGTGAAAACACAGAAACTTAAATGTTCAACATTAAGCATGTCTTTTTCTATTGTTTTTTGGTATGATTACATGTGGGAAGTATCCAATTCCACATATTCATCAAATACCGAATATCTGCCATGTGTTGTGGCAATACTTGGCACTTTTTAACACTGCTTTAACTAAAAACATCAGGGGCACCTGGATGCCTCAGTTGATTAAGCGTCCAACTTAGGCTCAGGTCATGATCTCCCGGTTAGTGGGTTCAGGCCCTGCATCGGGCTCTGTGCTGACAGTTCGGAGCTTGGAGCCTGCTTCAGATTCTGTGTCTCCTTCTCTCTCTGCATCCCCGCCCCCCCCCCCCCCCGCCCTGCCTCTCTTAAAAGTAAATAAACATTACAAACATTCTTTAAAAAAACAAAAAACAAACATCAAAATATTTTTAGTGATTGTAGTAATTATGTGTTCAAAATACAATGTTAACTGGAAAAAAGCTATACACATTGTTGTAAGGTTTCAATTTTTACCATAGCACACCAGGTGTTCAACAAAATATTACTGAATGAACTAAAGTATTTTGCAATCAGAATAAACAATTATTTGTTTAACCTAAGATAAGAAACTCTGGATATATAAAAGTCCACTTTGGGGTAAGGGTAACCCCCCACATGCACACTCCTTGTCAGGGAAGAAAGAGAAAACGCTAATGGTGATTATTATCTCTAACAAATGATCTTGCTATTTTCTACAGTAAGCAAGCATTATTTTTTTTTTCCAGGCACTCCTTTTAAATCAGAAAACAAATCTGCACTAAGACTGTCCATTTCCGAGCCAGAAGACCAGGTCGCTCCGAAGCTCGCTCACCTCAGAAGTGGCCCGGATGATCCCCGAGACGAGGCCGCACAGTTGGTTGCCCCGGGTCCGGAAGGCGGACAGGTCCACCTTCAGCACATCTTTATGCTGCTCAGAGGCGTCCAGCTGCTGGTTGAGGTGCAGCACCTCCTCCTGCAGGCCATAGAGGCCCCGCAGGCGGACCTGGCCCTCTTCCTTCCGCAGCCGCTCCTGCTCCACCTGCTTCAGGCGCTGCTGCTCAGCCTCCCTCAGCTTCAGGTTGAGAATCTGCAGGAGGGGTTGTCCGGTTACCTCCCAGGGGCGCCGGGCCTTCTGTTTCTACATTCCCCAAGCCCCGGGTGGGCTACATATTTTACAGATGGGCCCCCCTCTCCCCAGCAGGTAAAGAGAGTCACAGGGAGGCAAGACCCGGGTTAGAGCCACACCAGGACGCACCCACAAGAAGTCTCCCAGGCTCTGACCTTTGCTCTGTGACGATGCTCAGCTTTTAGCTTCTCTTGGTGCCCCAGGGCTTCTCTGGAGCTGCAGGAAGAATGGCAGGAACATCAGGGATGCTTCCTGAAACTGTCTCACCTTACCTCTCCTAAAAGCCTCCCTCTCCTTGCGACACCTTGGTTACCTCTCCAAGGCTGGGCATTTTTCTAGGTTATGAGCTTCACTGGCTATTTTATTTCGATATTTAAAGGCTCAGTAGGTCAACTCTTTCCCTTGGGGTCTCATGCTGGGACAGAGGTCGGGCTGAGCACACGGACGTTCCCGCTCACCTCTTCTCCATCACTTCCCGTAAGTCCTGGAATTCTTTATGATGTTTCAGTTCCTTCCGTTCATCAAAGCGCTTCAGTTGTTCAGATGCCATCTCAGAGAGGGCTCGCACCTTCCTCTCCTGCTCCTCTTGCCACTGCCTCAGGCCCTCCTGAAAAGAATCAGCACCTGCTCTCTGCAGCTCTGTCGGCACCTTGCTCATTTACCCATGCGGAACATCCTCCCGTCTGTCCTTAATTCCATCAGAGATAGTCAAGGGCATGGAACCAGCTGCTTAGTTCGCAGAAACCATGCTCACGTCGCCTCTCCTCTCCGAGTGGATGTTTACACCTGGCTGTTTTGGAAAGTTCTCCCAATTTGCCCCTTGCGACTCATGTCACTCCAGTATCAGCTAGGAATGGACAGGTATTTACCATCGTGGTGTCAAAGAGCCCCGTGCTTTTAAGCCTCCATCCTGTGTACTCTGATTTTAGAGTAATCAACAGAAATACTCATTCTAATTCCATAAACATGCTATACACATTCCTATCTACTCCTTTCCTCACCTTATCATCTCTGCCTACATTTCCTCCCCCACCTCCACTTAGGAAAGTCCCCTTCCTAGATTCCTAAAGGTATTCCATTTACTATTCATGACAGTATTCTCATTTGGTCTTTAAGAGTGATGTGACATTTTAACTACTAAAATTTAAAGGGTATATATCCTTTGGCACTGGTTTATTTTTAAGAATTTATCCCAAGGAAATACTGAACGTGTGTGCAAAGATGTATGAACAAGGATGCTCACTGCAGTCCTGTCGATGATGGCAGTAAATTTAAAACAATTTACATTAACTGGGGATTGACTACACATATTATAGTAGGTCAGACTAGAGAACACTCTGCAGCCTTTGAAGAGGACAAGATGCTATATATGCTAGCATGAAGATACGGCAAAGTACATTGTTAGGATGTCACATTATTCTATTTTAAAGCTTCCAAGGGTGCCTGGGTGGCGCAGTCGGTTAAGCGTCCGACTTCAGCCAGGTCACGATCTCGCGGTCCGTGAATTCGAGTCCCGCGTCAGGCTCTGGGCTGATGGCTCAGAGCCTGGAGCCTGTTTCCGATTCTGTGTCTCCCTCTCTCTGCCCCTCCCCCGTTCATGCTCTGTCGATCTCTGTCCCAAAAATAAATAAACGTTGAAAAAAAAAATTTTTTTAAAGTTTCCAGTGCAAGAAGGCAAAGTGAATACAGCATCTATAACCTCTCCTCCGAGACTCCGTTTAAATATGAGTTGGGAAGGGAAAAAGGACTCAACAGCAGAACGTGCATGGGATTGTCAGAAGGGAAAAATTTTCACCATGCTTCTGGAACACAACATTTCTGTGGAGGAGTGTGAACTGACAGCAGAGCTGGGCAAACGTGAGGGTGCGTGCAAACACAAGCAGACTACGTCTCTCAGGGAGAGAACCAAGCTACCAGAACCTCAAAGAGGCTCAGGACTGGGCAATGCCAGATCTAAAACCAGGTGGGGTTCACGGGGCTGAAAACAGAGATATCAGCTGAATGTTTTCAGACGAAACAGTCAACTCAACTCTCCACCCCACCCCCCCAACCCCCCTCCCCCCGCCTCCTCCCAAATCATGAGATCAGAACAGTCGGTAGCCAGGCATGTGTGCTGTAATGATTTTTTAAAAACATCTTTTCGGGGCGCCTGGGTGGCTCAGTCGGTTAAGTGTCCGACTTTGGCTCAGGTCACGATCTCACGATTCATGAGTTGCGCATCAAGCTGTCTGCTGTCAGCACATAGCCCACTTTGGATCCTCTGTCCTCTTCTCTCTCTGTTCCTCCCCAACTTGCACTCTCTCTCAAAATAAACACTGAAAACCTCTTTTCATGTGCTTCTTTGTACCTTTGGTAAAGTATCTCTGTTTTTTGCCCATTCTGTACTGGATTTGTTTTTACTGTTGTGTACTGTGTAATGATTTAAAAAAAGAGATCTGCACAGGGGCACGTGGGTGGCTCAATCCATGAAGCGTCCAACCCTTGACCTCAGATCAGGTCATGATCTGACAGTTAGTGCGTTCCAGCCCGCATCAGGCTCCATGCTGACAGAGTGGTGCCTGCTTGGGATTTTCTCTCTCTCCCTCTCCCTGCTTGCATGCTCTCTCTTTCTCAAAATAAATAAATAAGCTTAAAAAAAAGAGAGAGATCTGCACATTCTCTGACCCTCCCACCTCCTCCACTTCAGCCCCTCATGACTGCCTTGGCTAAGAGAATGTGGAAAAGAGAAATAATGTTACATGATTCCTGAGACTAGGCCACGCAGCTCAGCTCGCAGCTCGGGCAGTATCTCTTACAATGCTTGCTCTTGGAACCCGACCTCTGTGCTAGGAGGAAGCTCCGCCACATGGAGAGGGCAGATGTTCCAGCTAAGTAACTCCAACAGCTACACAGGTCAGTGAGGAAGCCTCTGGAAGAATTCCAGACCTTGTCACTGCAGCCACAGAGACCCCAAGTGAGAACTACCTAGTTGAGCAGGTTGACCTCCAGAAACACGAAGGACAGGAATGAAATGTCAGTTGTGGCTGTAAGCCACAAGTTTGGGGGCGATTTATTACACAATCATGCATACATACTCCCAGCCAAAAAAACAGAGAGTTCTTCCCTACAAGAAAATGAATAAATTATCCAGAGATAACTGGATCAGCTAGTGTGGAGGCCGGTATTCCAGAACATATACCCTAGGAATTCTGACACTTAGGAAGTTCAAAATCATAATAATTTTGTTCCTGACAATGCACCTGGAAGCCTTGGTCCAACCACTGGTAAATAAAGATCGTTAGATATTTGAGGAAATTCTATACCCTAGAATAATGAATCTAGAAAAAACAAATTATTTCAAGGAATACAAATCTGAAAAAAACTTTAGTATGATATGAAATGAGAATTAAATGCTCTGAAAAAGGAACACACGGAGAAGAAAAAGCCCATGAAAGTCAAATATATAATTTATTTTATTAAAAAAAAATTTTTTTTAATGTTTATTTCTTTTTGAGAGAGAGATAGAGACAGAGCATGAGTGGGGGAGGAGCAGAGAGAGGGGGAGACACAGAATCCAAAGCAGGCTCCAGGCTCTGAGCTGTCACCACAGAGCCCGACATGGGGCTCGAACCCACAAACCGTGAGATCATGACCTGAGCCGAAGTCGGACGCTTAACCGACTGAGCCACCCAGGTGCCCCTAAACACATAATTTAAAAAACAGGTAGGTACATAGTTTTTCAATTAACAATGGAAGGATAAAATTAAATCTCTTGGAAAAGAGAAAAAGACAAAAGGAAAATGAGAGGAAGGATAAGAGAAATAGGGAATTAATCTAGGAGATCCAATATCTGACTAATAAAAGTTCCTAAAACGAGAGAAAAAAAAGGCAATGGAGAGGAAGAGAAACTAATCAAAGGGGAAAACTTTCCCGAAGATGAAGGGCATTAAGTGTTCAGCTGAAAAGGACTCCCCTAGCCAGGACCTGAGCATTCCTCACCATCCACCTTGCCAACACCCAAGAGGAAGCAACCAGACCCTTTCACTCAGAGTAAACAGTCTTCTACCTACATTTTACTTATTTCTCGTTTACTTCGATCTTTCCTCACCAGTACAGAAGCTCTGTGAGGGCCTGAATCCGCGTCTGCTTTGCTCACTGTTTTATCTAGACCTAGAATAGCGTCTAAGCGCTCCATAAGCACGTAAGTGCTCGGTAACTATTTGTTGACTCAATGAATGAACAAACGAGGGTAGATGCCAGAAGACTTTCACATTATAAACTCACTTGATCTGTGGAAATTTTTACAAAACCATGCGTTGTCTTTCTAATTGCAAAATCATAACGTCAGCTCCCTGGGCTCAGGCTTAGTTTGAGGCAACATGGCTAACGGCACCAGGATGGTTGGAATCCTCCATAAATATGGGAGCCATCATGGTGCCTCCCTCAGGAAAATGGTGAAGAAGACTGAAATAGGCCAGCCCGCCAAATATACGTGCTCCTTCTGTGGCAAAACCAAGATGAAAAGACAAGCTGTGGGGATCTGGCATTGCGGTGCCTGCATGAAAACGGCAGCCGGCGGTGCCGGAGCCACACGGCCACTTCTGCCGTCACAGCAGAGTCTCCCATCAGACTGATGGAGGTGAAAGGCCGCAGAAGCTACGCCACCTGAAATACAGCCAGCCTATAATAAATGGGTTCGTTTACATAACAAAATTACTTTGGTCTGTTGTTAAATTCATTAATTAGATATTCTCACTTGTGTTACATTAGTTTTGCTCTCTCAAAAGACCTGAGAATTAAAGTCCTTCTAATTTTTTTGAGAGAGCGAGCAGGGGAGAGGCAGAGAGAGAGAGAGAATCCCCCAGTGCAGGGCTCGGATTCACAAACCGTGAGATCATGACCCAGAATGAAATCAAGAGTTGGACTCTTAACCAACTGAGCCGCCCAGGCGCCCCTAAAATCCTTCTAATTTTTATTGGAAAAGCATGAAAAAAATAATAAAGTCAAATAAATTATTAAAACAGAATTAACCTTTCTTCAAGAGGCTGTTAAGATCCATCTTCTCAGTATAACCTTATCTGACAACCCCAGATCATCTTCCAATTCTGGAGAAGTAAATAGAAACCGGGAGAGCCTAAGTAATTTTCTCAAAGTCACATGCAACACGGAAGAGCTAGGATGTGAACCTGATCTATCTTCCTTCAGAGAGCTCACTTTTTTTTTAATGTTCATTCATTTTTGACAGAGAGAGACAGAATGCAGAATGGAGGGACAGAGAGAGAGAGAGAGAGAGAGAGAGAGGGAGGGAGGGGGAGAGAGAGAGAGAGAGAGAGAGAGAGAGAGAGAGAGAGAATCTGAAGCAGGCTCCAGGCTCTAAGCTATCAGCACAGAGCCCAATGTGGGGCTCGAACCCACAAACTGTGAGATCCTCACCTAAACTGACGTTGGATGCTTAATTGATGGAGCCACCCAGGTGCCCCAGAAAGCTCACTCTTAAATGCTACGTTACACTATCTCCCCAACTGAATCAGGAGCTACTAGCATGTGGGGCACAATGATTAGCACGAGGTGGGCATTCATAATGCCTGAAGAACTGTATTTAAATGTGGCTGCCGTGGGTCAAGCCTACCCTACTTCATGGGACACTTACTCTTCCTCTCATTCTGTGCACCAGCTCATACATCCGGATGCAACCTTCCACTTTGATCCCCCGGGAGGACTGAAGTGCCATAGGTTCTGCATGCTGGGACTCATGTTTGTCCTATACAGACAGAAAATGGAAAAATTAAGCATTTAAGATGGTAAAGTTGATGCTACCCCTTCTACATGAAAACCACATCCCTACCTATGAACAACCACCCAGAAGAACAACAACAGAACAATTTAGGTTAGAACCAGTGTGCTTGTCATGATATTGATCTTGTTCTCATTGTTTTCCGTTGTAAAGGGAATAATAATATAAATTACATTTATATAATAATATACAAACCAATAGATGGGTTATTTCTCTGCACAGTTTTAGTTTGCTTTGTTTTTTGGCTTGCTTGTTTTGATCTGCCCGGCAAATTGTTCCCCATTCTTCTGGTAAGAGTCAATGTGTGCTGGAGTGGTTTGAATGGAGCCATCCCAACCCACATCCCCAACTGTTCCACCCTCCTTCAAGGGGTAATCATGAGACCAGCCTACCGCTCAAAGTACTCCATCCCCCTGTGCCAAGCTAGGCCAGACTCCATCTCTGAACTTTTCTGATGGAGTTATCTGGGAAGGCTTTCTACCTCTGAGGATGCTAATCTAAGAAGATGTGTGTCTACGGTCACTAATGGCCATCTTGCCACATGGAGTCTATAAGAAGGATGGAACCAAGAAGAGTTAAGCAGAATTGAGGGGACAGGCAAAGCCCCGTAGGTGGGTCGTTGGATCAAGTCAAAAATAACGTAAAGCAGAGAGAAGCAGAAAGTATATTGCCCGGATCTAACCGATTCTATATGCATTCACAGACTTACTAGTCATGTGAGCTAATTAATTCCTTTTTCTCTTCCGTTTTGCTTAAGCTAGTTTGAACTGGGTTTCTCTCAAACCCCCGAAAATTCCTAAATGACACAATAATTCATTATATAAAGGCATCTAAAAGTTTATTTAAACCTCAAGAATGAGGGGTACCTGGGTGGCTCAGTCGGTTAAACGTCTGACCTCAGCTCAGGTCATGATCTCATGGTTCGTGAGTTCGAGCTCCACGTCCGGCTCTGCACTTAAGGCTTGGAGCCTGGAGCCTGCTTGGGATTCTGTGTCTCCCTCGCTCTGCCCCTCCCCCACTCATGCTCTGTCTCTCTCTCTCTCTCTCAAAAATAAATAAACATTAAAAAATTAAAAACACAAAACAAACAAACACCTCAAGAATGATGGAATTCTCTCTCTGGAGAGGACATCAGCAATTTGGCCCAGTACCAGGTTTACAGATGGAGACCGAGCCCTGGGGAGGGAAAGATGACTGCCTGTGGACATGTCACAGCACTGGCATGACTGGAACTGAGAAGCACTCATAGAAATTAAAAAAAAAAAAAAAAGTGTTTTTTAACTCTATAAAAAAATAATTAAAATAATTCTAATTCACAGAAGTTGTGAAAATTGGTACAGAGAGGCTGATGCACTCTTCACTCAGTCCCCCCCCAATAGTAACAGCCATAAATACAGTAAAATATCAAGAAAAGTAAACTGATGTTGGTACAAGCCACAGAACTTCTTCAGATTTTGCCAGTTGTACAGGAATTCATTTGTGTATGTGTATCGTTCCATGCAAGTTTATCTCATGCATAGATTGGAGTAACTGCCATCATAATCACGATACAGAACCGCCCTGTCACCACAGGCGTCCTATGCCACACCTACCTCCATACCCCTAATGTGTTCTCTAGAACACTCTTATTTCATGAATGTTAAATGGATGGAATCATACAGTGTGTTCCTTTATATTTGTATGCAAATGAACTACTTCTGGAAGGATTACTCCCCATGCCCCAAAAAAGAGAAAGAACGGAACTCCACCAGTAACAATTTAACTGCTTTTAAGGAAGAGAAACAAGCAAAGGCAGGGACAAAACAGAGTAAAAAAGAGTAAAAATGCATTTTTTTTCCACAAATCACAATTTTTTTTTTTTTTTTAAAGAACTAATGATAAGGTACATCTAGACAGCAGGTCTAAACTTTACTGTAAGCCTCCAACAGCCAACCAAAAAGGGAGACCTCATGAGTTAAATGCATGCAATATTCGTGAGAAAAAAACAATCCAATTGCTGAGGAAATTCATTACTATCACTGGTACTAAGAATAGAAGGGAATCTCTCTCCCCCCTCTTCATAAAGGGAACGCTGTGGCGTAGTAAATGGCATCTTTAAAACAGCTACAAGAAGGAGCCACCATTATTTTCCCCAGAGTAAGGTCACTGTTGTATGACAATCTTAAACACTTCAACTTTTTTTAATTTTTATTTTTATTTATTTATTTATTTATTTATTTATTTATTTAACATTTTATTTATTTTGAGACAGGGAGAGACAAAACATGAACAGGGGAGGGTCAGAGAGAGGGAGACACAGAATCCGAAACAGGCTCCAGGCTCTGAGCTGTCGGCACAGAGCCCGACACGGGGCTCGAACTCACGGACCGTGAGATCATGACCTGAGCCGAAGTCGGCCGCTCAACCGACTGAGCCACCCAGGCGCCCCTACTTTTTTTATTTTTAAGATTTTTATTTATTTTTAAGTTTTTTAATTTTTTAAATTTATTTTGAGAGAGAGTGTGTGCATGTGTGCAGGGGAGGGGCAGAGAGAGGGGGAGAGAAAGAATCTCAAGCAGGCTCCATGCTGTCAGTGCAGAACCCAACGTGGGGCTCAACCTCACAACCCTGAGATCATGATCTCGGCTGAAATCAAGAGTTAGACGCTTAACAAACTGAGTCACCCAGGTGCCCCAAGATTTTTATTTTTGAGTAATCTCTGCACCCAATGTGGGGCCCGAACTCATGACTCAGAGAGCAAGAATCGCATGCTCCCCCACATGAGCCAGTCAGGGGCCTCTTAAATACTTCAACTTTTCAGCCACCACTGCCTCCGATCTTAAGCTAATCACAAACCTTACCTCGGCTCCATCTGGTGTTGCTGAGGAAACTGGTGAGAAGGCAGGGGTTCTGACGGGAGATTTGGGAACACAGGAAGGTTGTTCAAGGTCTGAAGTGGATCTGGAGGATTCTGAAGTCTCAGAGGATGGTTGATTCTCTTGCATGTGGGGTAAGACATGGTCTACCACCCATCCGGAGTAGGAAGAGAGCTTGGGAACAGACCTACATTCTTCCAAAACATCCTAGAGAAAAGAAGAGGGTGAGGCCCAACTTGCATGTAACTGATCTAAGCAATCAAAAATAATTTTGTCCTTATAATCCACTACCTGCCTCACTGAAAACTCTAAGGCCTAAATACATACATACATACATACATACATACATACAAAGACCCAAACTAACTGTACTAACAATTAGAGATGAAGAGAAAGTAGTTTCTTCATAATGACCAACTCCTATCCCTTTTTTTTTTTTTTAAGTTATTTATTTTTGAGCAAGAGAGAAAGAGACAGAGCACGAGTGGGGAAGGAGCAGAGGGAGAAGGAGACACAGAATCCGAAGCAGGCTCCAGGCTCTGAGCTGTCAGCACACAGCCCAACACGGGGCTCGAACTCATGAACTGTGAGATCATGACCTGAGCCGGAGTCGGCCACTTAACGGACTGAGCCACACAGGAGCCCCATGACTCCTATTCTTTTAGAATATCAGACTAAATAACTCTAACCACAGAAAAAGGAACGATGCACAAAGATGGTCAATAAAGCATATCTGAAAGCAATTTAAAACATCAGAATGGAAAAGGACACGAGGAATTTTGAAGTAAACTACAGTATACACAATCAGTGGGATACCGGTCATTTAAAAGCATGGATTGTGGGGGGGCTTGGGTGGCACAGTTGGTTAAGCATCTGACTCTTGATCTCGGCTCAGGTCATAATCTCGTGATTCATGGGTTCGAGCCCCACATCAGGCTCTGTGCAGATGCTGTGGAGCCTGCTTGGGATTCTGGCTCTCCTTCTCTCTGCCCCTCCTCTGCTTGTGTGTGCTCTCTCTCTCTCAAATAAATTAAAAAATAATAATAATAACTTAAAAAAATGTAAAGTACAGATTCTGAATCCTATTTAACACCATACTTAAGATTCAATTTTTTTCCAGTCATTGAAAAATAATTGACATATATCACTGTGTAAGTTTAAAGTGACAGTATGATCAGTTGATTTACATATATTTCAAATGATTACTATAGCAGGTTCAGCTAACATCCATCTTCTACTATAGATACAATAGAAAGAAAGAAGAAAAAAGGTAAAAAAACTTTCTCCTTGTGATGAGAACTCTTAGGATTTACTCTTTTTTTTTTTTAATTTTTTTTTTAACGTTTATTTATTTTTGAGACAGAGAGAGACAGAGCATGAATGGGGAAGGGCAGAGAGAGAGGGAGACACAGAATCAGAAGCAGGCTCCAGGCTCTGAGCCATCAGCCCAGAGCCTGACGCGGGGCTTGAACTCACGGACCGTGAGATCGTGACCTGAGCCGAAGTCGCACGCTTAACCAACTGAACCACCCAGGCGCCCCTCTTAGGATTTACTCTTAACTTCCTGTATATCACAGCAGTGTGAGCTATAACTACATTGTACATTACATCTCCAGTACTTGTAAGTAAAAATTTGTGTCTTTTCATGATCCTCCATTTCCCCTTCCCCTGAGATTCAATTTTAAGTGAAAAAAAAAAGGGTATAAATAAATATCTACAATTATATAAAAATAAAAACAAATGCTAATACACTATTAGACATTAAGGAAATATTCTAGAGGTTGTGCTTGGGTAATGAGAGACATATTTCTCCTTGTTCTAATTTTCTAGATTCAATTTTATTTATTTATTTGTTGGTTTGTTTGTCACGCCCAATGTGGAACCCAACACAGGGCTTGAACTCATGACCTTGAGATCAAGACCTGAGCTGAGATCGAGTCAGACACTTAATCAACTGAGCCACCCACTTGTCCCTCTAGATTTCATTTTTAAATGAACATGTTATAATTTTTAAATTGAATATAGTATATAAAAATAGGCATAGAAAAGGGGTCACTGATGTAAAAGCCAATGGCTTAAAGCAAATGAGATTTAAAACAGAAACACTATAAAACAAGTTCTAGACATTCTTACCAGTTGTGTGTGGTGTTTTTTTTTTTAATGATTTATGTTTATTTATGTATTTAGAGAGAGAGAGAGCAAGCACGAGTGGGGATGGGGCAGAGAAAGAAGGAGAGAAAATCCTAAGCAGGCTCCATGCTGCAAGTGCAAAGCCTGTCAGGGATCCCAACGCAGAGTTCGGGGCTCAATCTTGAACCATGAGATCACTGAGACCATGACCTGAGCCGAAACCAAGAGTCGGAAGGCCCAACCGACTGAGCCACCCAAGCGTCCCTCAACTCTACCAGTTAATCATTATCTCTGTATATCTGGCATACAGCACGAGGCGGGAGGCACAGACAGAGAGGGGGACAGAGGATCTAAAGCAGGCTCCGTGCTGACAGGAGTGGGCCCAATGCAGAGCCCGAACTCTCGGACCATGAGATCATGACCTGACCCGAAGTTGGACAGAGCCAACGGACTGAGCCAGCCAGCTGGCCCTGGCATATAGCACTTTAAACCAGAGCAGCTTATGCCATTTAACTACAGTTAAAATATACAGCCATTCTGGCAAAGTTTACTCCATGTCAGGAAGATATTACCAGGAAACATGGAGACACGGTATGATAGTGACCAAGAGGACTGAGTTTGGAACCTGCCTTTCTTAATCTGAATTCCATCCCTGCATTCCACTCACCTGTACAACTATGGGCAAGTTACTTCTAAAATGGAATCATAAAGGATCCACCTCAAAAGATTTGGGAAGGATTAAATGAATGACAGCTATAAAGGGCTGAGAACAATACCTGGCACATAATAACTACCCAGAAACTGCAAGTTATTTATTTTACCTAGGTGAGTGGTTTTACAGCAGGATCAATTTTATCCCCCAGCAGATAGCTAGCAATGTCCGGAAACATTTTTTGTTGTCACAACTGGGAGGGTGCTATTGGCATCTAGTGGGCGGAGGCCAGGAATGCTGTTAAGCATCCTACAATGCAAGACATCCTACAACACAGCCCCTCATAACACAGAAGTTATCTGGCCTAGCCCCAAATATCCGTAATGCTGCGGTTGAGAAAGACTGATCTAGATTCTAGGTACATATCCCACGTGCAATAAACAGATATTCAACCCGTGGAGAAGAATCTGGACACAGAAGCAAACAGGTTATATGCACATTTTATAAAGTAATGAAACTCATTTTCAAGACATAATAGAAATACTGTTGAGCCACACCTTTTTTTTTTTCTCATTCCTTACACCAAAATACATTCCAGGGCCAAAGATTCAAATGTAAAAAATAAAACCACACATACCCAAAACACCATAAACAGGGGTGCCTGGCTGGCTCAGTCAGTACAGCATGCGACTCTTGATCTCAAGACTCATGAGTTCAAGCCCCACACTGGGCGTGGAGCCTACTTAAAATACAAATTAAAAGAAAAAAAAAAAAAACATAAACAGAAAAAATTCCAACTGACAAACTAGAAAAAATATATGCAATACATGTCACAGATAAAGGGCTACGGTTATCCTTAATACATAAAGAACTTGTAAAATCAGGGGGGAAAAAAAAACCCAAAAGAAAAATATAAATAGCGTGGCACCTGGGCGGCTCAGTGGGTTAAGCGTCCAACTTCAGCTCAGGTCATGATCTCGAGGTTTGGGGGCTCAAGCTCCACGTCAGGCTCTGCGCTGACAGCTCCGAGCCTGGAGCCTGCTTCGGATTCTGGGTCTTCCTCTCTCTCTGCCCCTCCCCCATTCGTGTGCATGCACACGCGCGCGCTCTCTCTCAAAAATAAACATTTAAAAAAAAGTAAAAGAAAAAGAAAAAAAAATACCAATAGCGAAAGACATAAACTGTCAATTCACAAATATATAAAACTGGCTCGAGGGGCACCTGGCTGGCTCAGTTGGTAGAGTGTGCAACTCTTGACAATGGGGTCGTGAGTTCCAGGCCCACACTGGAAGCCTACTTAAAAAATAGAATGCTATATTGGGGCGCCTGGGTGGCTCAGTCGGTTAAGCGTCCGACTTCAGCTCAGGTCATGATCTCGCGGTCCGTGAGTTCAAGCCCCGCGTCAGGCTCTGTGCCGACGGCTCAGAGCCTGGAGCCTGTTTCGGATTCTGTGTCTCCCTCTCTCTCTGACCCTCCCCCATTCATGCTCTGTCTCTCTCTGTCTCAAAAATAAATAAACGTTAAAAACAAATTAAAAGGGGTGCCTGGGTGGCTCAGTCAGTTAAGCGGCTGACTTCGGCTCAGGTCACGATCTCGCGGTCCGGGAGTTCGAGCCCCGCGTCGGGCTCTGTGCTGACAGCTCAGAGCCTGGAGCCTGTTTCAGATTCTGTGTCTCCCTCTCTCTGACCCTCCCCCGTTCATGCTCTGTCTCTCTCTGTCTCAAAAATAAATAAATGTTAAAAAAAAAATTAAAAAAAATTAAAAAAACAAATAAAAAAATAAAATGCTATAAAATTGGCTCCTGAATATATGAAAAAAAAAATGTTCGATCTCAATAAGAAGAGAAAGGCATTGCAAGACCATACCGAGATCTCATTCTTACCTATTAGACAAGCAAAAATTAAAAGTATAATAATGCAATTCTGTTGATGAGGCCGCGGGCAAAAAGGCAAGATCATGCATTGCTGACTGGAAGGCAATTTGATGCATCCGTTGTGGGGGGTGGGGAGACATCTATGTTTGGCTTCGACCCAACGACCTCAACTCTCAGAGTTTATCCTGAAGTCGCACTTCCCACAGAATGGAAACACTCACACACCAGCTTACGAGTAATGGGTTACAACTCACAAAACAGTGACCCATGAGTACGCCGCGATACAACCAATTAATTAAACAGGGGAGAAAAGAAAGCTCTTCCTTACAGGAGAATGCCAACTGGCAAACATAGAAGGAGTGGCTGACATTCAGGAAATGCCATTCGAGTACCTCACGAGAGTGACTGATTCAGGCAGAAAAAGCGAATGCCAACGACGGAGGTTTGACAAGGAAACCTCGATGCAATCTTGGATTACCTCCCCACAAGACACTCATCAACCTCAAAAGGAAAATCCATGAATTTTAAGTGCAGCTATCTGGCAGATAACAATGCGAGCAGGTGATCAAGGTCAGCATCGCCAGTGCTGGGAGAGCTTGCAGTATATGCGCGCTTCCCGATATGACTGACACAGCACAGCAACATTTCTCAGGCATTCCTGCCAGAAATGCAAAACGTGAGTCTACACCAGCCAGACCCATGTCTGTACGTATGGTCTGTATTCCCTAAAATTGTCAGAGATATAAAAGATAGGGAAACGCTTTTAGAATGGTTTCCCACGTAAGTCTAAAGAGACAAGACAGCATCCTATCTGTAGCTAATTACCAGCAACTCGGGTACTGTCTATGCCTTAATCCGTCTACATCCCTACATTCCTGTGGTCAAGTACATGGCTTTGAAAATCCTCGAGAGCGACCACGCCCCCATTCAACTTTCCAAGTCCGCCCAACGTCAATCTAAGATTTTGGTCCTTTCAGCAGGTTGGGCCCTATTAATCGTTCACCGCTAACTCTGGACCTCGCAGCACAAGAGACGGGCGGTAAATCACCTGACCCTGAAAGGGTTGCGTTGACGACAGCATAGCTGGGGCTGGGGGTGGCAACGAAGCCTTTCGACAGAAGAGCACCTCTGAAATTATGGGAGCTCGCTGAAAGGCTAGAATAGGCAGGAGAGGGCGGAAACTCTAGGACGGGGTGATGCACACACACAAGAGTCGAGAAACTAATGCGGGTTGTTAGAAAGAACGCACGTGTTCACAGCGCCGGCCGAGCCAGGGGCTAGGGAACAGCAGGGTACCACCGCGAGCAGACGGAAGGGCACCGCCCACTCCGGGGCCCCCCTCACCTCGCCCCGCAGCAGCCAGTCGCGGTGGTAGCAGAGGCGACCTTTGTCGGAACTGCGCAGCGCCTGCAGGGTCTCCCAGCAGCGACCCTCGGACGGCATGGCCGGCCCTGAGGGAGCTCTTCAGAGGCTCCGCTTGTGACAAAACAAGTCCTCGAATCAGCCGCCCGGAAACGGGCGCTCGATTCCGCTTCCGGGGCGCGCACGCAGCCACGCAGGGCAACCCCCGCCCCTAACGGCTGCATGGCTCCGCCTCCGGCGCCGGGCCTGGTAGCCAGCGCGCTTGCGCCGGCAGGGGTTGGTCCCTGAAGCTCGCTTGCTTGTACCTGGGAACCGGGGCTTCTGAAGGCTGGAGACTGCGGATTGCAGAAAGCCCAGTATGTGTTGATGAGGATGTGGAGAAACTGGACCATTGCTGATGGGCTCTAAAATGGGGCAGCGCGGCAGTTGCTCAAAAGGGTAGCCTTACCACTGACCCAGCAATCCTACCTCTTTTTTTTTTTTTTTTTTTAACGTTTATTTATTCTTGAGACAGAGAGAGACAGAGCATGAACCGGGGAGGGTCAGAGAGAGAGAGAGACACAGAATCTGAAACAGGCTCCAGGCTGTCAGCGCAGAGCCCGACGCGGGGCTCGAACTCCCGGACCGCGAGATCGTGACCTGAGCCGAAGTCGGCAGCTTAACCGACTGAGCCACCCAGGCACCCCCCCCCCAGCAATCCTACTTCTAAGAATGTATATACCAAGAGAAATTGAAATGTGCATCCACACAGAAATTCGTAGAATGTTCCTAGCAGCATTACTCGTAATAGCTAAAAGTTAGAAACACAAATGTCCACCAACTGGTGAGTAAATCAAATAGGGTGTATTCATACAATGGAGTATTATTTGGCCATAAAATAGAATACAAAAGCGTGCTACTACATGGATAAATCTTGAAAAACATTATTCTAAGTGAAAGGACTGGCCACAGTATTGTTGGATTTCATTTTTGTTAACATAACCTTGGAGACTTTGTTGCTCCCAGGGGCTGTGCGGAGGCGGGAGGGGGGGTGGCTACTAACGCCTATGGGCTTCATTTTGTGATGAAAATGGTCTAGAACTGGATAAAGTTTATGGCTGCACAGCTTTGTGAATATACTGAAAACGACTGAATTACACACCTTAAAAGGATGAATTTTCGGATCTGTTTGAGGTAGAAAATAACATAAACATTTAAATTTTTTATTATCTTTTTTTTTTTTTTTTTACAAACTCTCTGTACTGTTTGCAATAAATTACTTTACATGGGGCGCCTGTGTAACTCAGTTGGTTGAGTACCTGGCTCTTGATTTTGGCTCAGGTCATGACCCCAGGGTTGTGGGACTGAGCCTTGTGTTTGGCTCCATGGTGTGGAGCCTGCTTGGGATTCTCTCTATCCCTCTGCCCCTCTTAAAAAACAAACAAAAAACAAAAAACAAAACAAAAAAAGCTTTACAAAGGAAAATACAACATTGTTGAGAGTCTAGCGATAGACTCCAACAGAGGTGTTTCCCACTAGCGGGGTAAATAGCAGTGCCCTGCATGAGGTTTTCATTGGTTTGGCAAAAATACAAATGAGTTATACAGACATGTACCACATTGGTGTAAGTTTGCCAACTTCCCTTTCCTGGGGAAGGTCTTTTTTTTTGGAGAGAGCAAGCAGGGGAGGGGCAAAGTGAGGGGACAGAGGATCTGAACCAAGCTCTGCCCTGACAGGCTGACAGCAGCCAGCTCGATGTGGGGCTTGAACCCACAAATCTCAAGATCATGACCTGAGCCCAAATCAGACGTTCAACTGACTGAGCCACCCAGGTGCACCTTGGGAAGCTCTTACATATGCTGTAAGTTCAAGTCCGTTGATCATGAAGGCTGTGAAAACAGGCTTGGTTTTTGTGGCAGTGGTAGCTGATGCTTGTTTTTGCAGTGATCTCCCTTGGCAAAATGAAAAGCTGGAAACTACAAATGTCCCCAGAATTTAAGGGGGAAGGAGGCTTCCGGAAGCTGGATGCCTATGTGGGGCCCGTTGCCCTTGTGGACATAGGGGAAGTCTCTGGAGTTTTGTCCTTGAGTTAGAGTAGGCAGAACAAGACTGCCATCGCCCGGATGGCAAATACCAGCTAAAACAGAAAGGTTGGGATTCAGCACAGCACCCCATTTGTTCACCTCTCTAAAGAATATGTTGTTCTTTCTTTTAAATATAGGGAAATGGGAAGAGCACAGAAATAGCCCATCATCTTATCATTCAGAAACCAACTAACAGGGGCGCCTGTCTGGCTCAGTAGTTAAGCATGCAGCTCTTGATCTTGGGCTTGTAAGTTCGAGCCCCACGTTTGGGTGTAGAGATTACTTAAAAATAAAACCTTAAAATAAGTAAATAAGATCTTTAAAAAAAGAAGCCCAACTATCATTTTCAAAATAGTAATATATACACATCTTATCTCCCTCCATCCTATCCACTCCTAAAGTGCCCCTCCACCCCTGCCCCACAGACACTGAGCCAAGCCTTACAAAGTGTGTTTCCTCCAGTCATGTCACAGGATTATGTGAAGAAGGTGCACAGGGAAGAAAGAACCGACCTGGGCCAAAGTGAAATGAGAAGCCTCGTGTCCCATGTACCAAGTACTTGTTTACTGGCTCTCCTGCACCATTGTCTGTAATCATTTTTAGAAAAGGGATGGGGTGGGTAAAAGAAATCATCCAGTGGAGTCTTACATATTGACTAGAAAAGTTTTTTGTAAAACACAACACACATTATTTCCAGAATAAAGGCATTCCATAGATACAAATCTAGCAAACAGAAACACAAACCAATGGGATTGGGATTATACTTTTAAAAGGCCACTGGACACAAGCCCTGCAGTGTCTATTGTGAAGTGCTCAGGGGCAAGTGGCCTTGAGGAAACTTGGGTGTGAGATTTCCACCAGGCGTGGGAGGAGGGCCTTGGGGAAAAACACTGTACCCAAACAGCAGGTGAATGTGCTCACAGCCCAGGAGGGGTGGTGAGGACCTCTGGCTAACAGCTCCTGCTGGTGCTGGTCAGAGAAAGCCCAAGAGAGAGATTCCTCAGAAGAGGAGGGCTATAAGGGGACTGGAAGAAAAAGTCCAGTCCGGACATTTGCTCAGGAAAGGAAGGAGCAAAGTCATGGTGAGTTAAAATCTGGTACCCTAAGATCAGTAGATTTAAGGCCTGTCAAGGTAATTAAAAATTTCCATCAGGTGACTCTATCAGAGAGGAGAAAACTGAGTGGTTCCTGTTTCACCCCCCTAGTGCTTTAGGGACTTTTCTGGAGTTGGTAGCTAAGACAAGATCCTGAACACACTTCATCAGTGGAAGAGAGAGGAAAGCGGCAGGCTTTCCAGCTGTGGCTTGGCCACTCTTCAGTTCCCAGGACATCAGTTCGGGCTCCTGGCCCAAGACTGGCGGGCTTAGGTGGGAGGAGATCGGGAGCGGATGGGAGAGCTGGTGAGGAAGGTAGTGTAGGGACTGTCCCCAAACACGTTGGCATAAGATGACTTGAGGAACTGGACGTAGTTCTGCATGCTGCGATTGGTGCTCTCCGACTGCTCCAGGCGATCTTTGAGGTCTTGCAGCCGGCTCTGGTAGCGACGGTCAGCCTATGAGGAGCAACAAAAAAGGAGTCAAGTGTGTGAAATGTCCAGGGCGGATCCCTAGAGACTTGGTCAGGGGTTGCCAGGAGCTGAGGGCAGGAGAATGGGCGTGACTGCTAATGGGCACAGGGTTTCTTTCCGAGAAGAGTCTAAACTTAGATTGTGGTGGCAATGGCGCACCTCCTTGAACACACTAAAAAACACGGAATTGTACCATTGAAAGGAGTGAATTTTATGGTATGTAAATGACATCTTAACAAAGCTGTTGATTTAAAAAAAAAAAAAAAAAAGGAATCTGCCTAGGATATCCCTAAGGGATTGGAAAGTGAGTTGAGAAAAATCAAACCATGTCATATTCCTAAAAACCTCCATGAAACACCTTGCCCTGCAGGCCCCAGGAAGCTAAAATCTCAGTCCACTCCCTTCTCTCCGGCCCCCGCCCTCCAGCCTGACTCACGTCGTCTCGGCTCCGCCGCAGCTGGCTGAGCTCCGTCTTGGTCCTGCTCAGCTGGGTCTCAAGGTCCAGGATTTTGTTCTGGGCAGCTCGCTCCTTGGAGACTGCATGCTCCTTGGTCTGTTCCACCTGCCCAGAAGGCATGGAGGTGGGGCTGGCTTACCTGACACGGGGAGCACCTGGCACCCGGAAGGCTGAGCCACTCCCACTCTGGTCTCGCACATCACTACGGATGGTTCTCTGGTGCCTTGTGGCAGGAGCTAACTCCAGGGACTTCTGCAGCCCACTTCACCTGCCCTTTCCCCACACCCCAAGAATCATCACCTAAGCTGTGGAAAACCTGGCTGAGTCCCACGCAGGCAGCAAGTGAATGAGCCATCATGATCAAGTGCCAAAGCCTTTTACAGTAATTGCTCATTTGATCCTTGGGACAAATTCCCGAGGCAGGTGCCACTACTGCACCCCCTTTTTTAGATGGGGCAATAGGCTCTGAGAGGTCAGGTGACTTGGCCCAAGGTCACAGAGCTAGTTAGCAATGGATTCAAGACTGACCTGCCTCCTAGCATCTTCGATGGCGCTCTCCAACTGCCTGGCCAGGCTCCCACATTCCCGTGTTTTCTCCTCTAGCCGCAGCTGGGACTGGTGGATCGCTTCCTCCCTCTTGGCAATCACCTGTAGGAACTCGATATTCTGGGCGCTGGTTGCCTCCAGTTTCCTAGATGGAAGCACTTAATCAGATCTGGCTCGTACCCCGACCTGTCCTGTTCCACCCCGCCAGGAGGCTGCCAGCCACCCCTGGGCTGGGGGTCTCATCATGCCAAGAGTCTCCAAGGAACCACAGGAATAAACCAAAGAAACCTGCTGATCAGCAAGGCAGCAAGCAGGGAGCCGAGAAGCCAGGGCAGCTCAGGACTGTGTGGAGAGTGGGCGGGCAAGCACAGACGAGCATGCCTGTTGTTAGTAACACAGCACCTTGCAGCTAAGGAAGGTGGGCGCCACCATTATCCCCACTTTACAGAGGAAGAAACTGAGGCACTGAGGTCATTGGCCCAAGGTCAGCACAGCTGGCAGGTCTGTCACCAAAACCCATGCCCTCAACTTGTGCTCACTGCTGCCCCCTCAGCAGAAGGACATCAGCTGGTACCCCCTCTACTGCTTATGTGATCCACCGTGGGGTCGCAGTGACTCCTGATGGGCACACGTGGTCCCCACTGCAATTCCAGAACACCTTCCAATTGAAAGTTCTGTAAGTCCTGCTGAGTCCAGCTGCATGTTGGAAGCCAGGGGACCAGAGCGGAGCCTAGGAGCCCAGCCCAAGTCCCCACATGCAGGCTGCACGAGCCACCTGGGCAGCCAGAGCATCCCAGGGCCAAAGGCCTTGCATCTCTAACTAAGGCTCCAGCCCTCATTTTACAGATGCTAAGAGCTCCAGAGGAGGACAGTCAGGGGGCCTATGTCGCAGCTTTGCCAGATACCAGCTGTGTCACCCTGGGCAAGTCACTTAGCCTCTCTCCATGCTCGGTTTCCTCATATTCAACATTGGGATAATAGCAGCTAATACACACTAACTATATGGTGCATTTTTCTGTGCCAGATAATGCGCTAAGGCCTTTGAGGATTATCTCCTGGAAGACTTTCGATAACCTCATGAGCTAGATTGTTACCCCTACCTTGATCCCTTTCTCAAGGTGAGTAAACAGAGGTTCAAAAGGGTTCAGTGATTTGCTCAAGATCACAATGCAGGTTAAGTGGCCAAGCTGGGACCCAAGGCCAGGACTTCTGACTCCAAAAGCTGTACTCTTCACCTGACTGCCTCTAATAGTCCATAGGTAAAAGAGAAAAATCAGATCAGAAAGGTCTTGGGGATGGGGCGCCTGGGTGGCTCAGTTGGTTGAGTGACCAACTTGAGTTCAGCTCAGGTCTTGATCTCAGCTTGTGGGTTCGAGCCCCGCGTCGGGCTCTGTGCTGACAACTTGGAGCCTGGAGCCTGCTTGGGATTCTGTGTCTCCCTCTCTCTCTGCCCCTCCCTGACACATGCTGTTTTTTTTTCTCTCTCTCTCAAAAATAAACATTAAAAAAAAAAAACAGAAAAAAAGAAAGATCTTAGGGAAGGATGATCAGAAATGAAGAGCAGAATGAGGCGGGGGGTGGGGGGGGGGGGCACGGGAATGCCCCCTCACCGCCTTATATTGGTCCTGCTGGTTTACTCGGGTGACGTGTGCCTTTTTGGTAGGTGGAGCCTATGGGTGGTCTGAACTTGACCACACTGTTCTGGAGCATCCCCCGGTCAAAAGACCATCTTCCTCTCTCCCACAATGCTTACCACTGCAATGGAAGCAGCTTTTCCTCTGGGGTCTGCCCAGTACCTTCTAGGGCCTTGAGTCCCTCAAACACTTCTGCACACTAAGCCCAAAGCAGCTAAGTGGCTGAAAGTCTCAGGTCCTAGGAAGAGGACAGAGATGGGACCAAGTGCCTCTAACCTCTCCAGTTCATCCACCTTCAGACTCAGCTGTTTATTTTCCTTCTGGGAAGCCTGATGTTTCTCTCTTGCCATCTCCAGCTTGTCCCCCTGATGTTCGATCTAAAATGACAGGAACACAGACTGGTTTATGAAGGAACTTCCCTGCGCAGCCCTCCCTTCCCCCTAGGACCTGTCATCCACACCCAGGAGGGAGACACGCTGCCCTCAGCAGGCATCCAAGTCTCAACGCACAACCTGGACGAGAGAGGAGAGTGGGGACAGGTTAGGCCCGACTCCCGTGAAGGCCTTCCCGCACGTAGAGAAGCCAGGTTTGATCCCGAAGAACCACGGCGACGCTTTCTTGATCAGGAGAGGCCACTCAATGGGATCCGGGGCAGACATGAGAAGGCAGAAGCAGATGCTGGGCTAAACTGGCCCACACGACATGCCACAGAGCGTTACCAACTACACTGTCGGCACCGCTGATTTCATTCTCCCTTTAAATGGGGACAAGTACAGGCAACAGGAAACCTATCGAGTCTTTCAGGCTGGCAAGTTTGAGAAGTTATCCAGAGGGCTGCTGTACACAGAAGCTTCAGATATCAGGCTCTCGAGGCCCTGAGAATACTCAGGTTCAAGGGCAGGCAGGCAATTTAAGAGGACTGCGAATGTGGGCTTGGGAAGCAGGTGTAACTGGCTGAGTTCCAAACCCTGGTCACTAACTCTCGGCTCTGGGACCTCAGGAAATTAGGCCTCTATGCCTTGGGCTGCTTTCTGGAAAACGGAGAAAAAGAATATCCACACCTCACAACATTCCTGGGAGAATTACGGGGGAGAATACTGGCGCACAAAGTCCGTGCTCGAAAAACGATAGCTACTTTTGTTATTACAAGGAAGGAGGTCAAAACAGGGGGAGGGCCTCGCCCAAGGTCCCACTGCAAACGAGAGGCATGTAATTTCTTAGACTGTAGGCAGGATGCCAGTAACCCAGAGGCAGACTGCTTCTGGGAGGAAGGGAGCCCTCTTTCTGGACAGAACCTCAGGCAATGGACCTGGTAAGAGTCGGGAAAGGCAGCTGGAGCAAGAGAACGTTGGGAGAGAGAACATCCCCCTCTCCCCCCAGGCTGGGTGTCTCCCCCTGGGGGTGTGGCCGAGCACTGCAGCAGAGCATGAAGGGCAGAGGGACTGGAAGCACAGGCTGGGGGGCGGGGCAGCAGCGGAGAGTGACGGCTCCTATAACTACAATCACTTTGTGCAAACACAAGGCATTTGGCACACCAGACTTTTATTTCACAGCACTGATGATCGCTCACTCCTTTCAGAAAGCAGCAGCCAAGAAAAAGGAAGTGGTCCTCCCTTGGGGGGGGCGTGCAGCTCATCTTGGTAAGCGGGCCCCTGCTCTGGCCAGTTCGTGGGACCCTTTCTGCCAGTCCCTTACCCGGCTGCGCAGGTCTGATATGATGGCTGTGAGGTCGATGTTCTTCCTCTCGTAGCCCTGCAGCTGGTCCTGGCACTCTGCCAGCTTAGCCTCTGTGATCTTGAGGATGTCAGGCAGCTGCTGCAGGTCAGCCAGCTGGGACTGGAACTGCCTACGGGCCTGCAGTGGGGAGAAAAACCCACGTTGGGAAGGGCCCCCGCTGCCTGTGGGACCAAGCAGAGTCCTTTGGAATTAGGGCAGGGCTGCCGGCGGTCCCCAGAAGAGGATCCTGTGGGACAGCAGGAATGTGGCCTGCCCTCCCCACAGGCCACTGGCGGCGGCAGGCTCTTCTCCAAGGGACACAATGGGCCCTAACTTACCACCTGAGCCTGCCACTGCTTTCGTCATTGAATAACAAAGGCAATCACGTAGCAAATACCAGGACCTTGTTACTGTGCTGAGAGCTCCCTGAATTACTCAATGAATTCATACAACAACCTATCAGCTTGGTGCTGTTGTCCCAGTGGAAGGACTCTAAGGATCAAGGGAGGAAAGTCATTTCCCTAAGGCTGCTCAGCTAGAAACTGATAGAGACAGGGGCGCCTGGGTGGCTTAGTTAGTTAAGTGTCTTGATTTCCGCTCAGGTCATGATCTCACAGTTTGTGAGTTTGAGCCCCACATCGGGCTGCATGCTGACAGTGTGCACTGACAGTACAGAGCTTGCTTGGGATTCTCTCTCTCCCCCTCTCTCTGCCCCCCCGCAAATAAATAAACATTAAAAAAAAAATAAAAAAAAACAACTGGTAATAGAGCCAGGATTAAGGTCCAGTCTAACTCCAAAGCCCCTAGGAAGGCAATCCCAATGCTACAGCTCAGAGGAGAAGGTCAGAACTCTCTGATTTAGCCCATCCCTGTATTAACAAGGAGACTGGGGGCACCTGAGTGGCTCAGTCAGTTTAGCAACTGACTTTGGCCTAGGTCATGATCTTGTGATTCTTGAGTTCGAGCCCCACATCGGGCTCTGTGCTGACAGCTCACAGCCTGGAGCCTGCTTCGCATTCTGTGTCTCCCTCTCTCTCTGCCCCTCCCCTGCTCAGGCTCTGTCTCTCTCTGTCTCTCAAAAATAAATAAATGTTTAAAAAAATTTTTTTTTAACAAAGAGGCTGAGGACCAGATGGGGCAGGGACTTGCCCAAGGCTATGACACAGGTTAGTGGCTGGGCCTGGACTACTCAGTCCATCTCTAAAGGTAACAGTAATGGGAATGCAAGCTGGTGCAGCCACTCTGGAAAACAGTATGGAGGTTCCTCAAAAAATTAAAAATGGAACTACCCTACGACCCAGCAATGGCACTACTAGGCATTTCTCCACGGGATACAGGTGTGCTGTTTCGAAGGGACGCATGCACCCCCATGTTTATAGCAGCACTCTCGACAATAGCCAAAGGATGGAAAGAGCCCAAATGTCCACTGATGGAAGAATGGATAAAGAAGATGTGGTACATATAGACAATGGAGTATTACTCGGCAATCAAAAAGAATGAAATCTTGCCATTTGCAACTACGTGGATGGAACTGGAGGGTATTATGTTAAGTGAAATTAGAGAGTCAGAGAAAGACAAAAATCATATGACTTCACTCATATGAGGACTTTAAGAGACAAAACAGATGAACATAAGGGAAGGGAAACAAAAATAAAAACAGGGAGGGGGACAAAACAGAAGAGACTCATAAATATGGAGAACAAACTGAGGGTTACGGGAGGGGTTGTGGGAGCGGGGATGGGCTAAACGGGTAAGGGGCACTAAGGATTCTACTCCTGAAATCATTGTTGCACTATATGCTAACTAATCGGGATGTAAACTTAAAAAAATTAAAATAAAAAAAAAAAGATAAAGGTAATAGTAAGATGACCCCTTTGTCTCTAGGGATCCAAGCTGTCTCTAAAAGAATAAAGTTCTTTGGGGAAAGGGGAAGGAGAGACACATCTTTGGGTTGGTGCAGAACAAAACAGGCATGGCCAAGACCTGGCAGATCTTAGCATCTGAATCCACTTGGATTTGCTCTAAGCAGGGGAGATTATTTTAAGGAAACTGAAGAAGAAAACCAGGAGGAAAGCAGCAGCGAGACAGCGAGAGAGAGAGAGAGAGAGAGAGAGAGAGAGCAAGAGCAGGGAGAAGGCACATACACAGTAGTGTGGACCAGCCCAGCAAGGAGAAAACTCAATTTTCTGGTCGAAATCAAGGAAGCCCAGAGGGACAGACTGGCAGACCCAGGACTGGATGGCGGAAGAAAGCAAGGAAGGGGAGCAGTACCGCTTCGATCTCTTTGTTCATCTCATCTTTAAGGATCTTGTTCTCTTTGTCACAGCGTTCTAGCTGGGCGGCCACTTCATCAGCCTCCAGTCTGGTCTTCATCACCTAGGAGCCGCCAAAGCATTGGGCCGAGTTTCAGTGAAAAACACCTTTCCACCCGACCCTTCCTGGGAGAGGCCTCCTGGCTGACCTCGCGCAGACCACCTACCTGACTCTTATAGTTGTCGATCATCCCTTCATAGTTCTTAACCGACGCCTTCAGCTGCTGCACCTCGATGTGCGCCTGATTGAGCTTGTCCTCCATCGGGGCGAAACTAGCCTAGAAGGGGTGCCTACTGAGTAACCCGCAGGAAGCTTCCCAGAGCAGACAGCCATCCCACCCTCACCTCCCACTGCAAGTGGCCAGCCGGGGGAAGCCCTGACGCCTCACACCCACACCCGAAGTCAAGGTGCGCCAGGGCAACTCAAGTGAAGAAAGAACTTGACCATTGAGCGATGGGGGGCCTAGGGGCACCGACCTCCCACACAATCAAAAATGCACATAGAACTTTTGACTCCCCCGAAACTTAACTATTTCTAGTAACCTACTGTTGACCGGAAGACTTCCCAATAACACATAGTCAATTAATACCTGTTCTGTATGCTAGATGTCTTAGATACTGTACTCTTACAATAAAGTGAGCTAGAGCAAAGAAAACGTTGGGGAAATCATAAGGAAGAGAAAATACACGTATAGTCCTGAACTGTATTTATCCAAAAAAAAATCCGCATATAAGTGGACCCATGCAGTTCAAGGGTCAAGTGTAGATGCAAGAAAGCGACCCCTGTGTTTTCTTGTTCTTATTACAAAAGCAATACATAATTGTTAAAGACTATGGAGGTAAGACCAAGGAAAACTAATTGTGATGCATGATGATTGCACCAAGGGATGCCTTGATTTATGGCTTTCTGTCAGTAGCTGAGTACTTTTTTTTTTTTCAGCAAGAATGGGATTGATTATATTGTACTTACTGCTTTGCAACATGCTTTTGCAAGTAACAACGATGTTATACCTACTTCTCAAGTCAACAAATGTCCTCCTACAGCCTAAATGTTCACCTCAGTAGATGGAACAAAAGAAATCATTGTATATCAATACAGTAAAACAATATGCAGTCACTGAAAGAGATAAAGCTAAAAAACAAAACAAAACAAAACCCAAACCTGACCTAAAAAGATATCCGTGAAGTATGGTTGAATGAGAAAAGCAGGCTGCAGAATAATGGGTACGTATGTGTTTGAATGTCTATATTAGTATTGGGGGAAAACAACTGGAAAAATACCTATGTACAGTTAAGGAAGAACAAGACTTCCGCGTCACATTTGTGCACTGTGTTAAACTTCCACTGTGAACTTTGTAATCATCATCTAAGACAACAGACTCCTAAAAACATTATTTTGAATGGCCACACTGTGTTACGCTTCACAGACACACAGACTGTAACCAACCCCCTAACCACTTGTTAGGCTTGGAGGCTGACTTTCATTTCCCCAGCAACCGCCCCTCCCCACCGAGTGGCTCCAGTGGGAAAGGCTGACGGTACCAAGTGTCCCCGAGGAGTCACGGAGCAATTCTTGCCTTTCACACATCCCTGACGGGAAGGTGAATTTGTACAACTGCCTTATTCTGTGGTGACTTCTACCAAAGCCGAATTTATGCTCACTATCTGATGACCCGGCAACTCTACCTCAAGGTAGAATTTAATTTACAAATTCTGGGTGGCTCAGTCGGTTAAGCATCCGACTTCGGCTCAGGTCACCATCTCACCGTTCGTGGTTTGAGCCCCGTATCAGGCTCTGTGCCTGATATCGGGCTCTCTCTGCCCCTCCCCTGCTCGTTGGCTCTGTCTCGCTCAAAACATGAATAAACGTTAAAAAAAAATAAAAAAAAAAATACACCAAACAGGTGCACCCAAAGGTACACGAAGATATCCACTGACAGTAGAATGGATAGATCTACTGTGGTGTGGTCGTGCAACAGCAGACCGGACAGCATTAAGAATGAGACCTGTCACACGGCACAGATTGCTCGCAACCATAATGCTGTATGAAAGCCAGGCACAAAATTCAAAACCAGGCTAGCTAACCTGTGGTGACTGAAGTCAGGATAACGGTCACCTTCACAGGGGGGCTTATAAGCAGGTGAGGTCACTGGGGTGCTAATAAGGTTTGGGTCAAGGTGACTGATGGACAAAAATGTGTTCACTTCATGAAAATTCTAGAATGTGTGTACCTTGCCATACGTCATACTTCTTTTAAAATCAATCTGAACAAATAAACCAGTAAAAAAAAAAAAATTAATCTAGGGGTGCCTGGCTGGCTCAGTCGGTTAGGTATGTGACTCTCGATCTCAGGTTTGTGAGTTCAAGCCCCAAGTTGGGTGTAGAAATTACATAAAAATACGGGGTGCCTGGGTGACTCAGTCAGTTAAGCATCCCACTCTCAGTTTTGGCTCAGGTTATGAGCTCAGGTTTCGTGAGTTCGAGCCCCACATCGGGCTCTGTGCTGATGGCGCAGAGCCTGCTTGGGATTCTCTCTCTTTTTCCTCTCTCTCTGACCCTTCCCCACTCACTCTGTCTCTCTCTAAACAAATACACTTAAAAAAAATTATTTTAAAAAAGAAATTACATAAAAACAAAATATTTTAGGGGCTCCTGGGTGGCGCAGTCGGTTAAGCGTCCGACTTCAGCCAGGTCACGATCTCGCGGTCCGTGAGTTCGAGCCCCGCGTTGGGCTCTGGGCTGATGGCTCAGAGCCTGGAGCCTGTTTCCGATTCTGTGTCTCCCTCTCTCTCTCTGCCCCTCCCCCGTTCATGCTCTGTCTCTCTCTGTCCCAAAAATAAATAAATGTTGAAAAAAAAAAAACCAAAATATTTTAAAAAATAAATAAACAAGCCCACATGTCATTGTCCAGATCAATTAATAGGATCCAACCTGGCTCTGAAATATGAACCTTGGTTCAGGTGCCTCTCGTCCCTGCTGTGCTGGGTGTATAGCAAGTGGTTAAAAGCCGAAACTCCAGAACGAGAATCGGCTTCAAATCCAAACTCCAACACTTCCAAGGGCAAAATCTGGGCAACAAACCTGACCCCTCTCGAAGCCTGCTTCTTTATTCTATAAAGCAGAGACGACCACCCTATTATCAGGAGGTTAAAGGGAGAGTGGATACACATGAAGGGGCCAGCAGCCCCCCAGGTGTCAGTGTCCTCCTCCGATGGCTGAGTGTGCGTGTTAAGTGTCTCACATGCATTGCCACATTCTCACCAGGCACCCTTTCCTCCTGCTAAGGAAAACTCGGGGACAAAGGATGAACCGTCTAACCCGGGGCCTGTACTAGCAAGAGGCGGTCAGGACTTGAATCCAGGCCCGACTCCGGCGCACGCCCTCCTAATCAGGCTCCTGCCTCCAGGCCCCCTGAAGAACCCCGGGTCATCCTTAGGGCCCCATCGAGAGTACCCCACCAGCAGCGCCACTGTCCTCCACCCATGGTGCCAGCCTGCTCTCACGACAGACCTTCAGCCTCTCGTTCTCTAGCTTGAACGCGGAATACTCAGCAGTCTGCCGGTGTAGTCTCTCCACCAGGCTGTCCCGATCTTCCCGCATCTTCTCCTCCAATGTTTGTTGTTGGTTTACAAGATCTGTCACCCGGCTGGGAGGTCGCAGAGTGAAAGCAGACAAAGAGAAGCAATTGCATGGGTTCTGAGGAGCCAGGTCTTTGTGTGACGTGGGCCCAAGGGTTCCTCCCCAGCCAGTCCCATCTCTGTGCCCTGTCTGCCACTGTGGCGTTCCCACGTACCCCACCTCTTCTGACAGCCTTCAGATTGGTCTCCCATTCCACCCCCTCCAAAAGCCTTCTGTGTCCTGATCCTCCCATGAGGCCAAGACACTCCCTAAAGACAAGAACCAGAGACGGGGTCGCTTCCCAGCTCTCCATGGCACCCCCTGGATCTCAGTCCAGCAGGTCTTAAAGTCAGGACAGAACTCCGAGCCTGGGTGGTCAGGGACACCCCCAGACATTACACTTCCTTGTTCACAGGTGTGAACACTCGCCTAGCACGGGTGGGGACTGCAGTGAATGTGTACGGCACGATGGGAGAGAAGCCAACTGCCCCTGCCCTCGCTCCCTCCCCCTTCCCCTCCATCACTCATCAGGGCTATAATCCAGTAACGGAGGACTGTGGCCTCACAGGAGCATTCGGGCTCACAGATCCAATACAGGCATGTGCTCTCAGTAATGATCAATTACAGTTCATTCGGCAAATATTTGCTAAGCACAGACTAGGCCCAAGCAAACATATCCTGTTGTTTTACCCGGCAATCTCCTCCTCAGCCTTAAAAACCCAGTTCCGGGATGCCCGGGTGGCTCAGTTGGTTGTGTCCAACTTCAGTCAGGTCATGATCTCACAGTTTGTGAGTTCAAGCCCCACACCAAGCTCTGTACTGACAGCTTGGATTCTGCTCTGGATTCTGTGTCTCCCTCTTTCTCTGCCCCTCCCATCCTCCCTCCCTCTCTCTTTCTCCCCCCCCCCCCCTCTCTCTCTCTCTCTCTCTCTTTCTCTCTCAAAAATAAATAAAAACATTAAAAAAATCCAAAAAACCCAGTTCAGACTTCCCTTTCTCAGGGCATCTCTTCCCCAATGCCTCTCATCTGTATCACATGTCCTTCTACCTTCACTATCTGTAGATAATGAGTAGATGCTCAATAAATATCTTTCAAACGAACGAACACATGAATATAGGTGACACTGAGGACGTTTGAATGGTCACTGGTGCCTAGTGGCGAGAAAAGTGTGAGTTCACTCCCCGGCAACTTTAGGCCATTTTGGCCTCCTACTCTGACCTTCTGAGGGCTGGGCAACACAGCTGCCGTTTTACTGGGCAGACGATAGAGAGAAGACATGATCCACCCACCCCCACCCCCCCGGCACAAGAATGAGGACACCAGTGTGCATGCCCAGTTCCCACACTGTGCACACCGGGACCCAGCTCAGCCCGGGGACCGGCAACAGACTTAGCCCTGTGTGAGCAGAGAGTTCTGGCCCCTCCACGGCCCCCGCCTGGGCCGCCACACCTCAGCCCAGTGCGGCCCCTGACTGACGACACTACAAGGCAGCCGCGAGGGCGCTGGGGCCCCCCTCAGGCTGCCAGGCTCCTTCCACCCGTCTGCCTGCTTCCGTCATCAGCCCATGCACCGTCGCCTAAACGCACGTACTCATTCAGGACGATAATTTCCAGCTCCAGGTCTCCCTTGTCTTTCACAACTTGATTGTAGCGGCTCCTCCATGATTCCAGAGTGGATAAAGCTTCAGCGACATAAAGATCCTGGCAACATGGGACAACAGGGCCCGTCAGCCTGGGGTCAGCGCTGAAGCCGAGGCAGCTGGGGGCTGGGCTCACCCTGGACGACTCTTCACCCCTGCAGTCCCTTTGCAGAGAGCACCCAGGGTGATTACGTGAGCCCAGCGGCAGCTTCTCGATTTCTAGCCGTCACATGCGCCCTACTCGCAAATCCTTCCTCAACCATCATTCCCACCCACAAAACTGACATAGGCTAAATCCCCTCTAATCTCTCGTCTCCAGCCAGCCAGCCAGCCAGCCACCCGCTTTCATCCTTTTACCCATTTACTCACCCCCCGCCCCCCGGCTCATTCACCCTTCCACTATCACCATCCCTCCGCACCCCCATCGCCGGCCGCCACCCCGGCCGCCCTCAGGGAAGGCCTGCCACCTTGTCAGCAAGTTGCACATGCAGCTGCTCAGCATATTCCTCACTCTTCTCAGCTCGTTCCTTCTGGGCTCGGATGGCCTTCTTTAAGGTTTCTTTGTCCCGGTCCCCCTTTTGCTTTAATTCCTTCAGTTGCTCCATGATGGCCTCCACTTCTGCCTTGTGCTGGTTCCCACTGCGCTCCAGGTTCTGGGAAGGAAGGGCCAGGAAGGGTCGGGGGAGTGGGCAGGGGGCAGGAAGAGACAAGAAAGGCAGAGACGGAGGGCAGAGACGAGGAAAGGGGACGAGCGAAGAGAGGGGATGGGGGACAGGGAAAAAGAAAATGGGTCACCAACTGCGTGGGGCCTTAGGGCTCTCTAAATGCAGGCCAGGGATGAGGGCCATTCCCAGCTCTCCGTGGCACCTCTCTGGGTCACTGAACCCATCGGGTCTTAATGTTAGGACAGAACTCTTCCTTCAGCTCCCAGTGCTGTGGTCAGAAGGATCTCTCACTCACTCAGCAGACCTACGACCTCAGAGGGTCCCTAGCTCACACAGGCAAGCCGCAACTGAGACCGTTCCCTCCCCCGGGTAGTTCAAAGACCCAAGGACCTAAGGGATTAAGTGACTGGCTCAGGGTCACGGCACCAAACCCGGTCACTCCTGGGAAGGGCACCCAAGGCCTCCGGGGTCCACTGCTCTTGCCACTGTCCCAGAGTCTCTCTGAGGCAGAAGTGCCTTGGCAGCAAGTGCCCCATAAACCATTAAGGCAAAGCCTTACTGAGTGTGGCTCACCGCCCTGGGACTGCCATGTCCCGGCCCCTCCTTTTCCACCCGTGGGGCCAGCAGGTACCTTGATCTGCATGCACAGGCGACTGTTCTCTGCCTCTTTGCACCGGAGCTGGGCCTGCAAATGCCCCCGCATAGACTCCATGGATTTAGAAAGCTCGGACGCTGTCTTTGCTTGAGCCTTTGGAGAGAGAGAGAAAGTGGCAGAGCCAGCATTTGAACCCAGATTTCCAATTCCAGAGTGCATTCTCCCCACGAAACTCTACTGGCTCATAAGGAGGAGCAACTGTCAGGGATGGTACCTTCTCACATTGTATTTCCTGGAGAAGTTCTTCTACTTCCTTGTCCTTGTCTTGCAGTAGTAACAGCAGGCGCTAGAGAGAACACACACTGTCATGAGCTCCCTGGGAAGAGCAAGGGAGTCAGGCCCAGGGGGGACAGCCACTCCTGTGAGTGCCTGGGCAACAAGGCCCAAGATCCCGACTGTAACTGCCCATGTCACAGAGACCCTGGCAGGAAGCATCCAATATCTGTATTGAACGTTCAAGACAACAAATACGTATTGATCTTGCAATTTAAGATAAAGTAACGTTAGGGGTGCCTGGGTGGCTCAGTTGGTTAAGTGTCTGACTCTTGATTTCGGCTCAGATCATGATCTCACAGGTCGTGAGTTCAAGCCCCGTATCAGGCTCCATGCCAGGCATTCTTTTTCTCCCTTTCCCTTGGCTCCTCCCCTGCTCACGCTCTCTCAAAAAAATTTAATTAATTAAATTAAATTAAATTAAATATTAGTCATGGGAAACAATGAAAAACAAAACAAAATGCTAAATTAGAATCCCCATAATCCCCCAGGCAAAGAGAACCACTGTTAAAACACATTAAGAAGTCTTGGGGCGTCTGACTGGCTCAGTTGTGCATCAGACCTCAGCTCAGGTCATGATCTCACGATTTGTGAGTTCGAGCCCCGCGTCGGGCTCTGTGCTGACAGCTCGGAGCCTGGAGCCTGCTTCTGATTCTGCGTCTCCCTCTCTCTCTCTGCCCCTCCCCTGCTCATGCTCTGTCTCTCTGTCTCTCAAAAATAGTAAACATTAAAAAAAATTTGTTAAAAAAAAACACATTAAGAAGTCGTATGCAAAAATGTTCCTACAACATTTACCATAATGTGATTAAATCTTCTACACCTTTTGAAACAGCAAGTTAAAGTTTCAATTTACTGATGTATCATAATTTGGTTCCTGGCCTCTCAAGCTGGAGATGCAGATTTAGGGGTTATCCCCTTCATGCTGAATCCCCGACTGTCACCTTCGGAGAGGCCTCGGGGGCCGAGCGCCCAACCTTGGGAAAGATGGCTTTCATCCTCCTTCTCCCTTGGGAGACTCGTGTGGGCATTAATACCTCAAATACTCCAAAAGGTCTTGGGAGTTAACATGGTGAATTTTTTGTGCAGTTTCCCGATTTATGTGACCACAGATCACTCCCTGCTTTTGTTTCTGGCACCCATTAACATCGTCGAGGAACTTAGGGTTCCATGGACCAGCCTTTGAAGCGTGCTTCCTTGGGAGAGATTCCCAGAACTGGAATTGTTGAACCAAAAAGTCTACAATCCATAATGCAAATAAGGAAATTCAAGTAACAGACTGATGGTTAGTAACTCCATCAGCACGAGCAGCATCCCTCAGGTTGGGTGTTCAGCTTGGTGGTTTCAAGCTTACAAGTGATCAACTAGACAAGCCCAGTGGAGCAGGCAAGGCAGGGGACATCAGCCCATTTTACAGATCAGGAAACTAAGACCCAAAGAAATGTCAGAGCGAGGCTGCCGTGTCCCTCCAGCCCCTCTGCGCACTGTCGCCTAAAACCCACTAGATCCGCCAGGGGGCGCTGTGTTACCGCTTTCTCTGAGTCCGCCTCCGCCAGCCTTTTGAGTAGTGCTCCTTGTTGCTCCATTAGCCTTTCGGAATCCTTCAAGGGAAGGCACACAGGTCGTTAAGCAATGAACCCAGATGCCTACATCCTATGGATTCTTTCCCTTTTCCAAAACTTACATTTTCCAATTATAGGAATCATAAATAGATTGCAACCTCATTATAAAATAATCACCCTCATCCACCTCCAAACCCCACCCCATTGTTACTAGTTTGATGAGTGTCCTGCCTATCCTTTCTCTACACATTTATATATAGCTACACCTAGAGAAATGTTATCTCTTGGGGGGTTGGGATGCGAAGGGATTTATGAGTGATTTGACCCAAATGATAGCATATTGTATTTTTATGCTACAACTTGGTTTTTTATAAAGAGCTTGAGGGATGCCTGGCTGGCTCAGTGGGTGGGGTGTGCAACTCAATCTCGGGATTGTGAATCTGAGCCCCATGTTGGGTGTAGAGATTATTTAAAAATTTAAAAATCTTAAAAAAAAAAAACAAACCAACAGCTTTATTGAGCTGAAAATTCAGATACCATACCCATTTAAAAAGCACAATTTAGGGGCACAATTTAGGGGCTCAATCGGTTAAGCTTCCAACTCAGGTCACGATCTCGTGATTTGTGGGTTCGAGCCCCGCATCAGGCTCTGTGCTGATAGCTCAAAGCCTGGGGCCTGCTTCAGATTCTGTGTTTCCCTCTCCCTCTGTCCCTCTCCTGCTTGAGCTCTCTCTCTTTTCTCGCAAAAGTAAATAAATAAACATTTTTAAATAAATAAATAAATAAATAAAATGCACAATTCAATGTTTTTTGGCACTTTCCATTATTAATTTTTTAAATTGTGGTAACATATCGCTAACATAAACCATGCCATTTTACATTTGGTTAAGTGTAAAATCCAGTGGCATATATAGTATATCCAAATATTGTGCAACCACCACAACTCTCCAGTTCCAGAACATTTCCATCATCCCAACGGAAAGACCTGTTAAAACACTCTCCTTTCCCTCCTCCCCTAGCCCCCTGCAGCCACTAATCGGCCTTCTTTCTCCAACCGGCCACTGCATTTTTAACCTCTCCCCTTGCACAGCCTCTGGGCAAGGAAGCTGTTCCCAGGTTGCATAAATGCAAACACTGTAGCAATGTACTGTGCTGGGCCAGACGTGTACAAAGTGTCTCTCTCTAGGGTGGAGAGAGGCGGCATGCCTGGGCCAGAAGGTCTGTGATCTGCGGCAGCTGAAATGACCTACAAAATGCCTGCACGGATTTGCATGGCCACGGGCAGGAGGAGGGCCCTGGGTGGCGGCCAGTCTTTCCAGCAGACTCCTGCTGCTTTAGCTTGCATTTCCCCCATCACTCATAAGTTTATCAGCCACTGAGCTCCCTCTTCTTCCCCGACTGCCTGCTCACACCCTTGCCCATCTCTCCCAAACAGGCCGTGTCTGAGAACCATCTCTACTCTTCCGTAGAAGGGGAGGGGGCTCGGCTCGCCTTCCCTTTTCCTCTCAGGATCACAGGTCCCCTTCACAAGCCATGGCAGGGCTGGGAGTGGAGAGAGGCCAGCATCATGGTTTCTCCAGCAACAGGAAGAGGCAAAGAACACGGGATGAAAGTTAAGGCCTGCAGCTCCTCTCACTGTCCTTTACGCCGTGTCCTCCGAGCCTCCAGGGGGACACTACACAAACGAACACACAACTCTCACCAAATCCCCCATTCTAAGGAGCCATGGACTATGACCACCCCCATTTTAGAGAGGAGGAGATCGAGGCTGGGAGAAGTGAGGTGAGCTGCACGACATCACACAGCTGGAAATGGCAGCGGTGGGCCCTAAGCCAACCGACCCCACAGCCAGAGCAAACTCTCATCCACTGAGCATCCCGAGGAAGCACAGAGATGGGGGGTACCGTCCCAAGAGCCATGGGGGCAGGGGGAGAGGAGAGCCCAGACTCAACAGAGAGTAGCCGCTGTGGGTGGGAGTCCAGATTAGCTAACCCTTCATCTCCAACGGGAGATTCTGGGATTCTAGGACAGTAGAAGCTAAGGGGTCAAAAAGGAGACAAATTGAGTAGGAAGAGGTTTGTCTGGAGGCCCCAGTCCCAGGACAAACAGCAGCAGCCCCTACCACACCAAACAGCTATCATGTGCCAGGCAGTATGCCAATCCCCCATCCATGTCCTCACGTGATACCACGTGGAAGACGCTATTCCCATTTCGCAGGTGGGAAAACTGAGGCCCAGAGAGGTTAAAAATTGTCCAGCCAGGAACACCTGGTTGGTTCAGTTGGTTAAGCCTCCAACTCTTGACCTCAGCTCAGGTCATGATCTCACGGTTTGTGAGTTCAAGCCCTCTGTCAGACTCTGCGCCGACAGCACAGAGCCTGCTTGGAATTCTGTCTCTCCCTCCCTCTGCCCCTCCCTCCCCCTCTCTCTTTCTGTGTCTCCTCTCTCTCAAAATTAAAAAAAAAAAAAAAAAAATTGCCCACCCAAGCATATTGAGCCAGGCATTAAACAGGTATTAACTATTTTGAGAGTAATTTAGCTATAACTAATAAAACCGATAGAAATATATTCTAGAAACTCTCAAATACACCAGGATAGTATACATGAATGCCCCAAATAACAGTGCTTATTTAATAGCAAACAACTGAAAATACACCTCCATCAACAGAAGAAAGGATAAGTTGTGGAGTAGTCATAAAATGGAATATAGTGAAATTTAGTGAAATATAATGAAATATAGTGAAAATTAACTATCTTAGGTCTCAGGGACAAAACCGGATGAATCTTATAAAAATATTGAGTGAAGGGGTGCCTAGGTGGCTCAGTTGGTTAAGCGTCCAACTCTTGATTTTGGCTCAGGTCATGATCTCATGGTTCGTGAGTTCAAGCCCCACATCGGGCTCTGGGCTGACAGTGCAGAGCCTGCTTGGGATTCCCTCTCTCCCTCTCTCTGCCCCTCCCCCATTCTCTCGCACATGCTCACTCTCTCTCTCTCTCTCCCCCCCTCAAAAATAAATAACATTAAAAAATATTTTTTGAGTGAAAAAAGCAACTCAGAAGAACACATATGGAACAATATCATTTATGTAAGGTTTGAAAACATGCAAAACAATACTATATGTTGCTCAGATATATATGTAAGTGATAAAAAACTATCAGATTGGAGAGAAAGGATCCCTCTGATAAGCTTATCATCAAAGGAGACATTTAATGACTCAGACAAGATTTTGTTTGGAAGCCTGGTCTGTGAGCACACTGCTTATATTCCTTATTTTACATACTCATTGGGGGGCACCTGGCTGGCTCAATCAGTAAAACAACAACTCTTGATCTTGGGGTTGTGAGATCAAGCCTCCCATTGAGTGTGGAGCCTACCTTGAAACTAAATAAACAGGGGTGCCTGGGTGGCTCAGTCGGTTAAGCATCGGCTTAGGTCTCATGATCTAACTTCAACTCAGGTCATGATCTCGCAGTTAGTGAGTTCAAGCCCCACATCAGGCTCTGTGCTGACAGCTCAGAGCCTGGAGCCTGCTTTGAATTCTGTGTCTCCCCTCCTCTCTGTCCGTCCCCCGCTCATGCTCTGTCTCTCTCTCTCTCTCTCAAACATAAAATAAACGTTAAAAATTTTTAAATTAAAAAAATTAAATAAAAATTTAAAAAATAAACACAATGAATTAAATACTAATTTTTAAAAAATAAGAAGTTCACAATGCTAAACATAAAATAAAATAAAAATAAAATAAAATAAAATAAAATAAAATAAAATAAAATAAAATAAAACAAAACAAAACAAAAGACACTATGGTCTCTTTGATTTGAACCAAACAGGAAGATGGCTGTTTTTGCCATCAGTCTTTTCAGAATCATTTGCTAATATAGAATATCTTTCAGAGACCATCTTTTAAGAAAAGTGCAGCCCTACCGTTGGTACTAATCATTACCCGTCCTCCATTTAACCAGGGGCCGAGCCCATCCCGGACTCCTCAGGTCCTTCCTGAGCCACCAGGTCCAGCTTTGACAACCAAGGCAGCACCCATCAACCGGGGTGCCCAACACTTCACGTGAACGTCTCGTCAGGTCAGGCCAGGCACTGATAGTACGTTCATTTCCCAGACGAGGAACAGGGGGGACGGAGGCTCCGAGCAGATGGGCCCTTGGTGCCACAGGGTGCGGCTGAGTCCAAGCTCACCTCTTTGCAGTGCTGTTCCCTCAGCAGGTCTCGGAGGGTGCGGTTGGTCTCCTCAAACGTGCTCAGCTTCTGCAGGAGAAGTTCCTTCTGCCTCGTCAGGGTGTTGATGTCCGTGCAGGTCATTTGTTTCTCCTGGAAGACAGCAGGCAGTCTTACACGGTGCCAGGGGAGAAGGGAGGAGCCAGGCCCCTTTTAAGAGGTGCTGGTGCCAGGAAGCCCAGGTGAGAAGCCCAGCGCTGTGTACAGGGCCGGAGCAGTCAAGGGCAGGCTTCCCAGAGGAGGTGGGCCTGCAAGGATGGGGCAGGAGCTGAGAACGACAAGGGACAAGGGCCGGGGTGCCCAGCATGGGCAAGTGCAGTTAAGGCAGACTTCCTGGAAGAAGTGGAGGAGGAGGACGACACCTGGTGGCCGATACTCGCGGGAATCAAACTGTGGCTGACACTTGCAGCAATCAGACTTAGGCCTTGACTCACTGTGATCCCAGGAGACCCATGATGAGGTCAACTCAGAGCCCCTGGCCACCAGAGGTCATCCTCGGGGATCAGGCCCCAGAAGTAAGAGTGGGGGTGGGGCTCGAGGAGTCCAGTGTGCCCTCCCCTGGCCTGGAGATGTCATAAAGTCAGCCTGATGATGGCGTACAGACCCCTCCCCGGCTTGCAGCTTGCCCCTTTCTGGGCCCAGTCCCAGGGCTGAGTGGTTCTCTGCCTGCCACCTACTGTCTTCAGCTTCCCAATGGTGTCCTTCAAGGCCATGACTTGCTTGGCAGCAGCAGCCCCATCCATTTCAGCCTCTACCAACTTGGACATGAGGCACTCCTTCTCCTGCTGGAGGTGTTTCTTCTGAAGCCTGGGGCCAGAGAGAATAGGGCTCTGTGAGCCCTCCCAGGCCGCAGCCCACCCATAGCTCTGGGCTCGCCTCACAATGCCCTGCGAGGCTCATCTCCTGGCCAGGGGACAGTGGGGGAGGGGGAGGGATGGCCCCTGGGAGGCCACCTGGGCCCCACAGCAGCGCCTTCACATCAGGTGACGTTATGGCATCTGTGGCCCTGCTTGCCTCTTGGTCATTAGCATCATCTCTGTCCCTGGCCATTGCCACAGCCTCGAAGCCACCACCGTCAGATCCGCTTCTGAGCCTCTCATCCACTCTTCACACCGGAGCCAAGCCTGGCCGCACCGCGCCCTGCTTTGAACACCCCTCCACGGCCGCTCAGTGGAAACCCCTTCAAGCGACCGCTAAGAGCGGCCCCTGCCAACCTCCATGGCGCCCCTTGCCCTCTGCCCGCCCCCTCTCCTCCTTCCTGCCTGCCTTCCATTTCTCAGTTGCAAACTCCTCCGTAGGGGCTTTCACTCGAGATCCAGCATCCTTTCTTCCCCAGCACCTACTGCCCACCTCCCCTAACTACTCTGCAGGACTCTCCCTAAATGTTGCTTTTTCCGGAAAGGCTTCCCTGCCCCCGCTGCACTCTATGGGGGTCCTCGTCTCCCCTCACAGCATGAACCACGGGCGCCATAGGGTAGCTAGCCGTGTGACTGCCGGACAGCCGTAAGCCTGGGTATGCTGTGACCCGGGGGCAGCACCCGGGCCCGCCTGGTGGGAGGAGCACACTTTGGGGCAGGGCTGCCTTACATGGTGAAGTCCTTCTCCTCCTTGATGCGCTCGATGTTGTGCCTCAGCACCGTGTTCTCGTGCTCCGTCTCGGCCAGCTCATGGGCCACCTCCTCCAGCTCCTCCTTCCGCTCCTCCAGGAACCTTTTGGCCATCTGGCGCTCACCTTTCTGCATCTTGACCTGTGCAGGGGCACGCAGGCAGGGGCCACTGAGGGGAGGTTCCTCCTCCGCACATCGCCAGGCCCATCACTTTGGACCAGAGAAGGGCGCCTCCGACTGACAGACACATAGGTCACTTAGGTCCACTTGGCTGCAACCTCAGTTAATCATCCCACAGACTCTCTGGGCGGACGCTACTCATCTCGTTTCCTCATGACAGAGAAAACCGAGTACACAGAGCCTAAGTGACTTGCTGGTTGGGGACAGGGCCAGGATACAGACCGTGGTTCGGCTGGCACACCGCAGGAGAGATGTCACAAAAAGGCCCACGCACTGCGGGCTGTGGAGAAAGGGCTTGCCAGGTGGCCAGCCCCAGGTTCCCCAGGAGGGCCCACGGGCCCCAAGTGCAGGGTGGGGGATTAAAGACACAGGCCACTTTAGCACTCGAGACCCGAACTTTACGCCAGCTCCGCCACCCTCCCGGTTGGGGGCCAGGGACTTCCAGGTCGTTTCCAATTAAGGGCATGGCCCACCAACTGAGGACAAACTTCCTTCACCTCTTTGGGGCTTTGTTCTTTTTTAAAACTTTTGTGTCAACTGGGAAACAGAGGTCCCAGCGTCCCAGTCACTTCGTCTCCAAAACGGGGACAATAACACCACCGGCTTCATTTACTGTTGGGCCAGATCAAACCAGGGCTTCCGTACAGAGCACCAGGAGGGTCGGGGCCACGCCTGGGCTAAGCGCTTGATGGAGAGGGGTCCCAGGTTGCCCCGGCTACCTCCCCAGTGGCATCTAATGCCCTGGGGCAGCCTGCTGGGAAGGGCAGGAGGCCTGTGGGCAGGCAGCCTGAAGGAAGCGGTCACCAGGACCCGCTGCCCTTCACACCCTCAGGCCAACAGCTATTTTACCCCCTACCTCCCTCACCTCAGACTTGAGACAACCGACCGCGTTCATTAGACTGTCAATCTTCTTATCATAACGGTTCATTTTACAGTGACCCGAGTCGTCATCTTCTGTAGAGAGGTCACTTAACCGCATCACCGAGACCAGCTTTTCTGAAGATGGTGGCGTGATCTCCAGGCAATGAGGCGGATTCTGATGCAGAGGAGGGAGAGACACATGAACTCATAAGGCAAAGCCACAGCCATCAGCTCCAGAGCCACCTGCTTGTCCAGGGGAGGCAGGAAGGGCTAAAATGCCGAGGGCCGACCACAGGGACCTCAGGACGGAGAGCACACCGCGCCTTCTCGATGGACATTACCTACCCCTGTTTACGTGATGTTTCTGAAGATTTTCTACCAAGAAATAAGCCTGTGTTACAATGTCAAGTTTAAAATAAAGGATAGAACAAACTGACACAAATAGTCACAATACCCAAGATGGCAAAAGTTTGGGGCAATAGATGTTTTCATATACCAAAGGCAGAAGTGAAGTATGTCAAAAGCCTTTTAAATGAATATGAATGCATGACAGTGGACAGTTGCAGGTACCCCACATCTGCTATAAAAGGCACTCTAGGGACGAGTGGGTAAATGTGATGTGGACCAGATATATGATAAGAAAAAAAAAATTTTTAGGACTAATCATTGTTATTTTGGTTACGCAAAAAAAAAAAAAAATTATTAGAAACACATACTGAATACTTGAGGGGTAGAATGGTATGATGTCTGGAAATATTTAAATACATCAGCATAAAAAACATATTTTTTAAACAAAATGCAAGTGCCCCCCTGAAAAGATTATGTCAAGCTGTATGACTCTTTGCTTGTAAGATTCCAGGAAGAAAGACATTATAATCTGGGAGCCAGGGTTTCCATGGGTTTTGATATGTTCAACTTGACTCAGTCTCCGGGTTTATTCTGGTGCATTAAGTACTTGCTATTTCTTATTATTTGTTCAGTTCTGTGCTCCTTTTAAGCTCAAGTGCCAGATATCAGGAATAAAAGTATTCAATACTGAGTATAACTCAGGGCGCCTGGGTGCTTAGTTGGTTAAGCGTCATGATTTTGGCTCAGGTCGTGATCTCACGGTTCATGAGACTGAGCTCCACATGAGCACAGAACCTACTTAGGATTCTTTCTCTCCCTCTCTTGGTCCACTCCTCCCTCAAGCACATGCTCTCTCTCTCATTCTCTCTCAAAAATAAAATACACGTTTAAAAATGAAAAAAATAAAATAAGAGTATGACTCTAATACCAGACAAGTAGGACTTTCAGGGTACAATTTTAAAAATGCATGTGGGGGCGCCTGGGTGGCTTGGTCGGTTAAGTGTCCGACTTCGGCTCGGGTCATGATCTCGCAGTTCGTGGTCTGAGCCCTGCGTCGGGCTCTGTGCTGACCGCTCAGAGCCTGGAGCCTGTTTCGGATTCTGTGTCTCCCTCTCTCTGACCCTCCCCCGTTCATGCTCTGTCTCTGTCTCAAAAATAAACGTTAAAAAAAAAAAAAATGCATGTGCCCTTTGTCCCAGAAATTCTATTTCTAGGGACTTATCAAGAATGTCTAAGAATGTGAATCAATAGTTAATATCAAGGCAAGGATAAAGATAAATGTATGACAAGATAGTATTGGTTAAATACATCGTGGTACAAATATACCCACAATGGAATACTGTCTTTAAAAAAAAAAAAAAAGCAAGATACAATATAAATACAATCAGAGTGTGTTCAAAAAGAATACACTAAGTAATCCCACTGTTACAAAAATCAAAACAAGGAGTCTCTTCGTAAGAAAAGATCAGGAAGGCTTCCACCTAGAAGTTCCAAGGCGGTCAGGCACCTGTGTGGTTAAGTCAGTTAAGTGTCTGACTTTGGCTCAGGTCGTGACCGCTGGGTCCATGAGTTCAAGCCCTGTATCAGCCACGCATTGGGCTCCCTGCTGTCAGCACAGAACCAGCTTCAGCTTTGGATCCTCTGCCCCCTCTCTCTACCCCTCCCCTGCTGTGCTTGCATTTGCTCTCTCCCTCAAAAAAAAAAAAAAAAAAAAAAAGTTCCAGAGCTCTTCTCAGAGTGTTGGGATCACAGGTGTTTTTTTAACTTTCTTTCTTGTGCTGGTTTGGATTTTCTAATTTTTCAACAGTGACTGCAGATTGCTTTTTTAAGAAAAAAAAGTTGGCAATATTTAAAAGGAGGGTAATACGGGGCGCCTGGGTGGCTCAGTCAGTTGGGCATTACACTTTGGCTCAGGTCATGATCTCATGGTCTGTGAGTTTGAGCCCCATGTCGGGCTCTGTGCTGACAGCTCAGCGCCTGGAGCCTGCTTCAGATTCTGTGTCTCCCTCTTCCTCTGCCCCTCCCCCACTGTGCTCTGTCTGTCTGTCTCTCTCTCTCTCTCAAAAATGAATAAATGTTAAAAAAGTTTTTTACAAATAAAATAAAAAATAAAAGGAGGGTAATAGGACAATATATAGTATGATAACAATGGTATTTTAAAACCCAAAAGTATGCATAGGAAAAAGTGTGACAGTAAATGTACCAAAATATTAGCAGTCTCAGGAGGGTGGTTCCCCACAGGGGTGGTAATGACAGCATTAGGACCAGAGGGGAGCTTCTGGGGAAGCTCATGATGATGTGGTTTCTTAAGTGGTGTGGTAGTTAGTTACACAGATACAGTCAGTTTGTAAAAATTCATCAGTCAAGCAGTATACTTCTGATGTGTGTACTTTCCTGCACTTTTTAAGAAAAAGCTTTTAAAACTTAATAGCAGTCACATTAAAGTAGTAAAGTGACAGGTGATGGTTTATTTTTCTGAATTTTCAACTTTTCATAACAAAAACAGATCACTTTTAAAAATAGGGTAGAAGGGTGCCTCGGTGGCTCAGTCGGTTGATCGTCCGACTTCGGCTCAGGTCATGATCTCACAGTTTGTGGGCTCGAGCCCCACCTTGAGCTCTGTGCAGGCAGCTCAGAGCCTGGAGCTTGCTTCGAATTCTGTGTCTCCCTCTCTCTCTGCCCCTCCCTAACTCACATTCTGTCGCTCTCTCAAAACTAAATAAACATTCAAAAAAATTTTTAAAAATAATAAAAATAGGGTAGAGAAAAAAACCCACACCTCCTTTCTCCCAAAGGCAATCAATCTTATATACCAGAAGGGGTTTTAAAAAAATCGAACAAGGGGGCACCTGGGTGGCTCAGTTGGTTAAGCGACCGACTCTTCATTTTGGCTCAGCTCATGATCTCACCGTTGGTGAGATAGAGCTCCACATCGGACTCTGTGCTGATGGCGTGGAGCCTGCTTGGGATTCTGTCTCTCCAATCTCCCTCTGCCCCTCTCCCATGCTCACTCTCTCTCTCTCAAAATACATAAACATTTTTTAAAAAATCAAACAAGAACCCCCACGTATACACAGCAGCTTCTGGGGTCCACATCCAGCTCACCCCACATTTCCTTTCTCGCTTGCCCATAATGGGAAAGGTCAGGCTGGGTCTTCCCAGAAACACAGAGTACCACTGGGAAGGAGAAGGGCACTGGCTCAAGGGGACATCATGAAATACAGCTGCTGAGACAGAAGTCACCTCTCTGAGCTCCTCCATTTCTAGGATTCTGGGGCCCCAGAACTGAAAGTAGGCCAGGGGGGACCACAGGTCCTAGCAACCTAGGTCAGTAGGGAAGCCAGTTTCCATAGTGGCAGATCTTTAATGTAGACTTCAAAAACTACTAAGTCTTCTGTTTTTTAAAAAAGCATTTTTAATTATAAAACATAGTATGCTTGTTATAATGAAATTCAAGCAGACAATAAAAAATAAACCTTTAAGGTTTATTTTTAAACCTTCAAGGGCCCCCCAACCCCAGAGGTGGTCACTGCTTACTACTTTTTATTTATCTTTCCAGAAAATGTTATACATATACAAACACATGTATGTACACATGGATACAGACATCCTGTTTTTTTCTTCTTTTTAAGGTAAGCTCTACGCCCAACATGGGGCTCGAACTCAAGACTCCAAGATCAAGAGTCACATGCTCTGAGGCATCTGGGTGGTTCAGTAGGTTAAGTGTCTGACACTTGATCTAGGCTCAGGTCATGATCTTGAGGTTCATTAGATCAAGCCCTGAATCGGGCTCTATACTGACAGCAGGTATTCTGTCTCTTGCTCTCTCTCTGCCCCTCCCCCCGTCACTCTCCCTCTGTCAAAATAAACCTAACAAAAATAAATAAATAAATAAAGAGGGGCACCTGGGTGGCTCAGTCGGTTAAGCACCCGACTGTGGCTCAGGTCATGATCTCCCAGCATGTGACTTCGAGTTCGCGTCGGGCTCTGTGCTGATGGCTCGGAGCCTGCAACCTGCTTCTGATTCTGTGTCTCCCTCTCTCTCTGCCCCTCCCCCACGTGCACTGTCTCCCTCTCTCTCAAAAATAAACATTAAAAAAAAAAAAGTCACATGCTCTGCCTACTGAGCCAGCCAGGTGACCCACAGATGCCCTTGTTTGGACAAATAGGGCCAAACTCCACCCGCTGTGCAGCTCCGTGCTTCATGATCATGTATGAATATCTACGTCCATCACTGTAACAGTTGTATGGTATTCCACTGCATGGATATATCACAATTTAACCAATACCCTCCTGATAGACATTTAGGTTGCTTCCAAAATTTCTTTCTTACAAACATCTTTATACATGATATCTGTACTCATGTACCCCAGCTCAGTCGGTTAAGTGGTTAAGCGTCCAACTCTTGATTTCGGCTCCGGTCATGATCTTGAGGTTTATGAGATCGAGCCCTGCATCGGGCTCCATGCTGACAGCAGGGAGCCTGCTTGGGATTCTCTCTCTCTCTGCCCCTCCCCTGTGTGCTCTCTCTCCCTTTCTCCCAAAATAAACTTAAAAAAAACCCAAAAAACAAAAAAATCCCTACAATATCAATTCCTAGGTATAAAACTACAGGATCCCTGGGGTGCCTGGCTGGCTTAGTCAGTGGACTGTACAACTCTTGATCTTGGGTTCGTGAGTTCAAACCTCACACTAAGTGCAGAGATTACTTAAAAATAAAAAAATCTTAAGAAATATTTTTTAAAAATAAAACCTAGCATCAATGTTTACATACGTGCCCCAGAACTGTTAAATGATTTCACCAATCCTCTCAAAACAGTATAAAAAAGTTTGCTGACTTCTCCTACCCTTGCCAACATATCAGTAAGCTTTTCAGTTACAGTATATTCCATTCAATAAAAATGACAGCTTGTATTTTAAAACATAGTTGTTTTTCATTTACATCTAACTGATTAGTCAGGTACATGTGGTAAAAAATGGAAGACAGCGTTTTAATTCCAAGCTTTCTTTCCCTCTTGTTTAAAAGGCATTAAATTTTTTTTAAGTGTATTCATGTATTTATTTAACTTAAAAAAATTTTTTTTAATGTTTATTTTTTTATTTTTGAGAGAGACAGAGTGCAAGAGGGGGAGGGGCAGAGGCAGAGAGGGAGACACAGAATCTGAAGCAGGCTCCAGGCTCTGAGCTGTCAGCACAGAGCCCGATGCGGGGCTCGAAATCACGGACCAGACCGCGAGATCATGACCTGAGCTGAAGTCGGACGCTCAACCGACTGAGCCACCTTATCTAATTTTTTTAATGTTTGTTTATTTTTGAGAGAGAGAGCGTGCAAGTGCTAGTCGGGGGGGGGGGGGGGGGGGAGGGAGACACAGCAGCCTCTGTGCTGTCAGTACAAAGCCCAAAGTGTGGGGCTCCAGAAGCCAAGAGCAGGATGCTTAACGAACTGGGCCACCCAGGCGCCCTTAATTCCAATCTTTCTTATGTAAATACACACACACACACACACACACACACACACACACACACACACACAAACACACAAACACACACACTGGTTAGAACACTTCTCATTTACTCCCTAGAATACCCCATTCTCCCTTTATCTCTTAGGGAAAACTGATAAATCAGGGAGTCAAACCCATGAAGCAGGACTTCAGAGTAATTACTTTCACTTTTTATTTCTACTTTTAAAAGTAATAAACTATCAAAAACAAAAAGAAGTAACAAACTACCAGCAAAAGACTGTTTCAAAATGGCAGGCATCATCTGGAAGCAGCCTCAGGTCCTTTTTACCTGCCCCAATAATGAGACCTTTGTCTAAAATGCAGCCAAAAGGTCTTGTCTCGTCACTGACGTTTCTTGTTGCAATTGACTAGAATGTAAGCCTAAGGAGGGTGCACCTGCCAGTCTGCGGCTGTCACCCCAGTGCCCGGCAGTGTCTGGCCCAAGTCTCGATAAATGTCATGCCGCAAGAATCACTGCGTGGATGGATGGATGGATGGACGGACACGCAAAACACGTTGAGGCACGGCTAAAAAGAGGACAGTAATTCTCTTGGCACCTTCACAACTCATACGGAAGGCAATGATTAACCAGTTCCAGAAGCAGCCTGGGGGACAGCTGTGGAATACACGCATAATCTCTCGTGGGGACTGCCTCGAAAGAGGCGGTGCTTTCTTAGATAGGCACATTTCTGGTACACGTTTAAGTTACGCTTCAGATACGGTCCCAGTTACACGGGAAAAGACGTGGCTCCACACGTACAAACCAGAGAGGCCAAGGGTGCACCCTTCAGCATGAGACAGCCCTGAGCCCCAACTGAGGCTCTGCTGCTGCTTTCTCTGGGACTTCACCTCTCGGAACCTTGCTTTCCTCATCTGTACATTGGGAGAGCAAGACCTACCACACTGCAGTCTTGTGAGGACCCAAGAACATCATGTGCCTTCAGGGTTTAGCAGGACCTACTGGACCTACTGGACATCCCTAAGAGCTACCGCTGACCCTGAATCATACCGAGTTTGAGGCCTGCTAGACCCTGACCAGTCCGAGAAGGAAAGCCTGAACGAGAATGAGCCTACCTCCCACTTGCATCCCACATGCCGGGCGGATGATTTTCCAGGGGGCATCCAAGGTACCTTGGTTTTCACCCGGACACTCCGCCGCACATTCACGGTGTCCCCTTTCATTCCGCGCTTATGAGATTTCTGTGGAAAGGGACAAACCCAGGGTCACTTCCCCACACAGCCGGCCGTGGTGTCACTCTGGTGGCACCCACTTCCAACTCCGCAGGGGAGCCTCTTCTGACTAAGGCTGCTGCTGCCGTTTCTGGATCAAGGGCCGCCTACCTTCTAAGCAGGCAGCTGACCTCTGAAAGCAAGCGCATCTGTCTCGGAAACCTTTGGAGTTTGAGGCGCGAGGTGGCCGGGTTGGGAGGTGGCCCCCTGCTCCACAGCCTTAACCTCGCCCGGCCGGCAGGCTCCTACCTGGCTGCTGGTTGCTGATGGTTTCGGGAGTTTTTTTATGTGGACGTGGACAGGAGTGTTCTCATCCACGTGAACATGTAAGGGGGGAGTTGAAGAGCGGTCCTTCATGGTTCGCTTCTGGCAGGCGGGGGAGGACAACACAAAAAAGGTTGATCTGTGGATGAGTAAACGGGCATAAAAACCAGAGCTCAGAGCCTCTGGGGGCCACCGAAAGCCTAGCCAGCAAGCGAGCAGGACAGCTACCAATTACTGGCATGCGGGCAGGAACGAAGGCAGCGGTGCTGTTCCCGCAGGCTGCTGCAGAGATCCCAGCTGAAGACCACTGGGAAGATCTACGTCCACTCAAGAGAGGGGTCTGCCAGACCCGCACGTTCCGCAGAAGAACCCGAACCCAGCCCCAGGGTCCTCAGCGCTGAATCTCCATCCAAGCCTGCTGGAATGCACAGCTTTTCTTCAGACTCAGTGTAGCACAGTGGGAGAGGGCAGGAGAATCCTTCTGCACGGTAATCTGGGCGGGCAGATTAGCGCAGGAGACTCACAGAACGGTTAGAGCACAAAACAAATCAGGCAGCAGGCAGGTGAGAGAGGACGACCACAGAAAGCGATAGGAAATGCTGAGATGAGAAGGTTGCATAGATTCTGAAGAAAATATAAGCAGGGCAGAACCCCCAGCTGCACACCCCTTGCCATCCCCCCCCCCCGCCATCCCCCCAGCAACTATCCCTTCCCCATTCTTTGACTTTTTTCTTTTCTTCTACTTCTTCTTTTTTTTTTTTTTTTTTTTCTTTTTGGAAGTTTTCTCAAGCTTTTTGGAACTGGGAAGGATTAGGTTAAGACAACCTCCTCACACCCAGCAGCTGGACCACAAGCAAAAGAAAAAAAACCATCCCAGTCAATCAGCAGGACAGGCATGAAAGCACCCAGCAGAGCGAGGGGCCACAGTGGTGCCAGCAGGGAAAGGCAGGTACTGGAAAAGGTGTGCAAAAGCATTGGTGGTGGGCCGCAGACCCGAGGGCTGCTCCGTGTGCGCGTCACCTACCGTCACAGTCACACTGGGCGCAACACAGGGTGTCCGCAAGACCTTTTTCTGCGTGAGACTTGTTACTCCGTTCTTCCCACACGATGGAAACCTGCACCCAGGCACAAGAACCAGATTGTAAGCGGAAAAATACGGCTCTTCTAGTTCTTAGATCTCCCGAAATTACACACAAGCTTATGACTAGGAGAACCAGTCTGGAATCACTTGGCTCCCTTTACACGAGCACCAAGCACGCCTGGTGTGCCTGGCAGCGGGATGGAAACAGGGGGTGATGGGCATTCACAGGGCTGACCCTGTAACCTGCCACTGCATTGCACATATTGCGACCTTTTGCTGAAACGCCCAGCTGTCATCCTGTCTGTCGAGTGGCAAAAAGCAGGCGGCACGGGAGCCACGGGCAAGGTACTAACTTGGCCAAGGACGAAAGTGCTCAGGGACTGTGCCTAGAGCAGAGGCAGCCCTGGAAAAATGCTCAGTGAATGACAGACATAAAAAGAAGCAGGGGAGTGTGTGGATGGCTCAGCTCACCAGCCGACTCTTGATCCCAGTTCAGGTCAAGATCCCAGGGTCCTGGGATTGAACCCCGCATCGGGCTCCGAGCTGAACATGGAGCCTGCTTAAGATTCTTTCTCTCTTTTTCTCTCTCTCCCTATACCCCTCTACCCTGCTTGAGAGCTTTCTCTCTAAAAAAAAAAAACAAAACAAAAACAAAAACATAAAAAAAAAGACAAAAACAAAAACCCAGCAGGCCCAGGAACAAAGTCACTGTGACTCAAATTTCATAAAATTAACAAACATTCAAGTAAGATGAAGAAAAGTTACTATTTCCCCAAATATCCCTCTTTCTACCTTTTTTTTTTCCAACGTTTATTTATTTTTGGGACAGAGAGAGACAAAGCATGAACGGGGGAGGGGCAGAGAGAGAGGGAGACACAGAATCGGAAACAGGCTCCAGGCTCTGAGCCGTCAGCACAGAGCCCAACGCGGGGCTCGAACTCACGGACCGCGAGATCGTGACCTGGCTGAAGTCGGACGCTTAACCGACTGCGCCACCCAGGCGCCCCTCTTTCTACCTTTTAACGTCTTGAAAAGCAGGGTTATTTTTGTTTTAGAGAGGTTTTTTTTTTTTTTTAATAATATGTGCAATTCATCCTGCTTACACATAAACAACCCCATCACCAGATTTGCAAATATAAAAAAAGTTTAATCTCCAATATTTTGCAGCAGAGCGTCTGAGTCAAGAAGGCCATGACGGAAAGGGACTTGGAAAATTCATTTGATCCATCCCACTACCTCCTGACAGCCCCAAAATATGGCTTCGCCCTCCCCATCAATACTTCTGGGAAAATAATGTAACCTAAAGATGCAACATAAAAATTCTCGGGCACTGTAGCATGCATCTTGCTGCACGTCTATTACGCTTTGATGAAAAAGAAAAAAAAATATTTATTGCGCCCTACTAGTCATTTGGGCAAGGAATACCAAATCTGAGTAAGTAGACAGGTTTTTTCCCCCCTCCTCACTTAAAAGCCAACAGATTTGGGAAATCTCTCTCCCTCATCAGGCTTGCCATGCAATCACCTGGATTGCATCGACACCTTGTTAACTGACAAATCCACCTCCCACATCATTGTTATTTACATGCAGCCCTCTTTCAAAAAGGACCTGCATGCCTCCTACTCCAACAATGGTGACCCTGTTTGCTCCTGGGAACTGGGGCACCTGGGGAGGGAGGGCAAGAGGGAGCCAGAACTGGGATGGCCTGCCTGCACTTTTTTCCTCCTTCCCTTTCAAAATGATTTCTCAATGTCTTGGACCAGACTTTCAATACACAGAACAGGGAAGCTGGAAAGAGAAGCCCCCGGTGAGCCTGGCCTGAGGGCCCCTGACCACCTTTCCCTGCCCTTCCGCAGTACCTGGGGGAGCCGCCTGAGGATGAGGCAGACATGCTAGGCATCAAAGCCGCAAAGGTGGGCAATTGGGTCAGCAGGCTCTGCTCAGGGGGACCCAGAGGGGCTTGTCAATAACAATCTCAGGGGCCCGGCATCAAACGTCCTCTCTGAGGGGAGGAGGGTGGAAGCCTTGGGGGTGGCAGTTGGATGAAAACTTGGGAGGCGCTCCTCTACTGTCCAAGTCGCACAGCAACTGTCCTGCCAAAGTGGGGGGGGGGGGGGGAGATAGGAGAGGCTGAGCGACTTGCGGGGCAGTGCATGGACGGCCGGTAGGTGGGTAGGGGGCGCGGAGGAAGCTCCCCTCCCTGGGGACGGGCGAGGGGCGGAACTTCGAGGACAAGGACCACCACGCCCAGGCCCCATCCAGGAGTGGTGGGTGGCAGTCAAAGGGAAAACCTGAGGTGCTGGCTGGCGTGCGTGGAGGGCGAGAACCGCCAGGTCCCCAAGTGGGCCCCAAAGGGCCGGAATCCGAGAAGGGAGCTGGAGGGATATTCCGGGCGGGGCCAGGGCAAGGGTCTCCTAGGAGAAGGGGGCGTTCCCGGCAGAATAGAAACCCGGAGAGGACCAATAGTATTTGAAGGCGATAGGGGCGGCAGCTGCAGGAGAAAGGGGCGTTCGGCGACAAGTGGGTACCCCCGACGGCGAAGGGAAAATCCTCCCGGGCGCAACAGCCAGCGGCCGCCAGGACTTAGTATCCGACTTAGAGCGGGTCGGACGCCGGGTGGTGCAGGGAGCGGGATGGGACCCCCGGGGAGGCCCCCTGGGCTGGTGATCCCGCTCCCGCGGGGTTGGGCGGCAGGGAGACGGCCCCGGGGAAACAGCACTGCCTACGAGGCGCGGACAAATAACTGCCGAGCCGAGGCCCGCTGGGAGGGAGAGGCGGCAGGGGCGACGCCCACCGGCGGGCAAGGGGCGCGGGGCCAGCCTCCGACGGCGGGGAAGAGACGACGACCACCCACCAGCGGGCAGGAGGGGACCAGTTTCTGCCCATAGAGAGAAGGGCGAGGCCCCGCCGGAGGGCGGCAGAGGTGGGAGTAGAGTCCCGCCGGAGGCCAGGTCAGGTGGGAGGCGGCCGGCCCGCCCGTTAGCCGGAGGAGGAGAGGGCCCGCGCCGGGGGGCGGGGCGGGGGCCACATTCTGACGGGAGCGGGACGAGCGCGCCGGAGGGCTGGAGGCAGGGGCGGCCGGGGGGGAGGGGGAGCGGCGGGGGCCATCCCTCCCTCCGGGACCCAGCCCGGCGGCGGCGGCGGGGCGCCCCGAAGCGCCCGGGGTCCCGCCTGCCGGCGGCCTCTCACCAGGAGCGACACGGCTGCGCCCAGAAACGCCTCCTTATGAAGTCGTTGAAGTCGGAGGCCAGGGCCGTGCCATGGAGACGCCGCGGCGGATGCTGTGCGGCTCCCGCGGCTGCTCCTCCCCGCTTCCGCCTCCTTTTCCGACACCCGGTCGGCAGCTCGCCCATTGGCCAGTTCAAACCCCCCCAGGAGCCTCTCGGGTTTCGCCATTTAGACCCAGCCCCTGGCGTCACAGAGATGCCCCGCCCCACAGGAAGCTCCGCCCTTGTCTGGGCCATGCGTCCCGTCGCCGTGGAGACGCGCGACGCCACTAGAGGGCTTTGCCGGGGCTTGCCCCGCCGTTCAAGGCCCGGCTGGCCCTCCGCCATTTTCACCCCGTCGCGGCCCCCGTCGCCGTCCCCCTCGAGTCCCCTAACTGGAAGGAGCGTTAAAACTCTACCCCGGGCCCTTTGATACGTGTTGGGAAACTGGGCTCCGACTGGGGACACAGAACGAGTAATCGGCCGGAGCGACGCGCAGCTTCTGACATCCAGCCCCTTCAGTAGTCCGCTGGTGGCGCACACCACCCAGACTCTGATATCTCGCCCCTTCCCACAGCTCCTCCTCTATCCTTGTCCAGACCGGAGGAACGGGCCGCGTCCCCCTCGCTCCTCACCGCCCTCCTGCACACTGGGCGCTGCTGTGTGTACAGACCTACTTCGATGAGGTTCTCGCTGGGCCGCCATCTTCTCGACTATGCTTCACTGTGGAGCAATCAAGGGGGGCTGTCACGTGGCTCACCGCGCCGCCCTGGATTCTGGGAGACTTTAACATCCTCAGGCCAATCTGGCCTCGGTCGCTTGACGTCCTCATGTCCATGACTTTCCCTTGAACCTCAGCCATGCACCCTCAGGGTCACACAACTGGTACACGTGACATCTGAAATTCCAGCTCTCCACATAGTACTTGCTTTTCTGGCTTCGCTTTCATTTTCTTCGCATTGGCTAATGCCCACCATATTCATTCCCCGATGTTAGGGAGCCCTCCACGTCCATTCATCTTCTCCCTATTGAATAAATAACGGGTCTCCTGTTATCATTCAACCACCTGAGGTTCTGCAAGGATGAAACCCACACACCATGGCCTCCACCTTCAGCTGAGCCCTCATCACCACCCAAGATTGTTCCATTTGTCTCTAGATCCCTTCTCTCTCCAAGTGGCTTTACCAAACCTTTGCCTCTCCCGTCTCATATTCCCCACTCTCCTTTCTCATAGAGAAAAATAAAGCCATCAAGAATTTCGTCTACCTTCTCCCTACCTATCTGCACTCATTTTAAGTCCCCGCCTCCCCACCATCTTTTAGTTCCTCCCTTCAGAGGAAGTGATGTCCTTCTTGCTGCCCAAGGTAAACTTCTTACTGCCAGGCCTAGATCAAAGATCTCAGTAAAATGTCTCTTGCTACCCCCAGCACAGAATTGTTGGTCATTTCTCACTGCTCCCACATTCGCTGAACCAATATTAAGTCCCTGCTATGTGCTAAGCCCAGTTCAAGGGATGCTAGACCAACACACCCTACCTAGTCTTCAGGGAGCACACAGCCAACCTCTTGGACTTGACCAGATATCATGGTTGAAACTTTCCTCTCTCCACCCACTGAAGGATTTTGCCCATGTGATTTTGTCTGCTCTTCACCCTCTGAAGAGGGCCCTTCATAGCCAGTGCAGTTCTTTGGGGCTTTTGTGATGGAAAATCTGAGAATGGACAGAATTGAGAGGTCACCATGCGTGCACACACACACACACACACACACACACACACACACGCAGCACTGGGTGACAGGAAGGAGGAGGAGGAAATGCTTCTCAGAAGATTGGGAAGGGAGGGGTGAGTGGAAGGGAGACTGAAGAAGGGCACAGGAACCTCTGTAGTGTGTGGAAGATGTGGGATGGAGAAGAGAAGGAGCATATTTTGTTTTAATGTTTATTCATTTTTGAGAGACAGAGACAGACAGAGCATGAGCGGGGGAAGGGCAGAGAGAGAGGGAGACACAATCTGAAGCCGGCTCCAGGCTCCGAGCTGTCAGCACAGAGCTCGACGCGGGGCTCGAACTCACGGACCACGAGATCATGACCTGAGCTGAAGGCAGACGCCCAACCAACTGAGCCTCCCCATGCCCCTGAAAAGGAGCATATTTAAGAGTATAGCTGTGGTAGGGGGATCTATCCTTTTGTAGTGTTTGAGAAATGCAAGGAAAGAACTTGAGTTATTCTTATATTACTTTGTATTGCTGGACCGACGATGTTTTCTTTCTTTCTTTTTTTAATGTTTATTTTTGAGAGAGAGAGAGTGTGGGGGGGGGGGGGCAGAGAGAGAGGGAGACACAGAATCAGAAACAGGCTCCAGGCTCTGAGCTGTCAGCACAGAGCCCGACGTGGGGTTCGAGCCTCAAGATCATGACTCAAGCGGAAGCCTGACACGTAACCCACTGAACTACCCAGGTGCCCTGGACCATGTTTTCTGAGTGCAAACCACTTTGAGCCTGGCCAGCATTGACCACTTTTTTTTTATTTTTAATTTTTTTTTTAAGTTTACTTATTTATTTATTTATTGAGAGAGCAGGAGCAGGGGAGGGGCAGAGAGAAAAGGAGAGAGAGAATCCCAAGCAGGCTCTGCACTGCACCCAACCTGGAGCTCTAACTCACAAACCACGAGACCATGATCTGAGCCAGTCGCTTAACTGACTGAGCCATCTAGGTGCCCCTGACCACTTTTTTTTTAAGGGCAATACCCAGGGGTGCCTGGGTTCCTCAGTAGGTTGAGCATCTGACTTTGGCTCAGGTGATCTCTCATGGGGCACGCTGTTCTCAGCACAGAGCCTGCTTTGGATCTTCTGCCCCCCTCCGCCCCTCCCCCACCCACACTCTCTCTCAAAAATGAATTAACCCAGAAAACAAATAATCCAGTGAAGAAATGGGCAAAAGACATGAATAGACACTTTTCAAAAGAAGACATCCATCCAGATGGCTAACATACATGAAAAAAGGCTTAGCATCACTCATCATCAGGGAAATACAAATGAAAACCACACTGAGATACCACCTCACACAGTCAGAATGGCTAAAATTAATAACCTTGGCAACAACAGGTGTTGGCGAGGATGCAGAGAAAGAGAATCTCTTTTGCACTGTTGGTGGGAATGCAAAGTGGTGCAGTCACTCTGGAAAACAGTATGGAGGTTCCTCAAAAAGTTAAAAATAGGGGGCGCCTGGGTGGGTCAGTCAGTTAAGTGTCCGACTTCGGCTCAGGTCATGATCTCGTGGTTTGTGAGTTCAAGCCCCACGTTGGGCTCTGCGCTGACAGCTCCTGCTTCGGATTCTGTGCCTCCCTCCCTCTCTGTGGTTCTTCCCCACTCACACTCTGTCTCTCTGCCTCTCTCTCTCTCTCCCAAAAATGAATAAACATTAAAAAAAATTTTTTTTAATAAAAATAAAAATGTATGATCAAATAAACACTAAAGGAGCCACCATTCAGCTTTAAGAAATAAGAGATTAAAAATTTTGTAGAGGCACCTGGCTGACTCAGTCAGTAGAGCATGCGACTCTTGATCTCGGAGTCATGAGTCCAAGGCCCGTGTTGGGGGTGGGGGTACTTAAAACATCTTTTTTTTGTTTGTTTGTTTTAAACCAGTAGACATTATCTCAAAATGTTAATACGACCATTTTATTCTCCTTGTTCTATTTTTCCCAATGTCAACAACGAATGTGAGCTTCTTTTGTTAGTTAGAAACAACCACAGTTGGGGGAGCCAGCCATCAGCCCCAGCATTGGGCCCCCACCCTGCCAGCAGCTCACAGCGTAGGGAGACCCCTGAGTGTCCCCCACCCCCACCACCCCGGGCTTAGGCTCCAGCCTCTCCATTTGCCCAAGGGCCTGATTACCAGTTCTTTCCATCCAGGAGCATCTCCTCCAGGGCCCTGATGCAACTGCCACAGCCCTGCCCTGGGGAGAAGGAACCTGTGCTCCAGAGTGGGCTTGGCTTTTCCTTGCAAGTTTTGGGTGGAGCTGGGAGAGAAAATTCTCCCAGGCCTTATCAAGGCTTGCTCCTCTTAGACCCTTTGGCCAAGACCCTCACTGGCCCTGCCCCTCGGAGGTTGGATGGCCTCCAGTCTCACTGAGAGTATTGATTCTGCAGCTGTCCAAACCAGTGGTTCTCAAAGTCTCCACGCCAACAGCATCAGCATCACCGCGGAACTTGGTAGAGATGCAAACCTTGGACCCCACCCTGGACCTAGGGAACCAGACAGTCTCGGGATGGGGCTCAGCAACCTGCGTTTTAACAAGGGTGATTCAGGTATACTCCAGAGTCTGAGAACCACTTTCCGGACCCTCAGACTTGGAGGGCGAATCTAGTCATGCCTCTTCGTTTTACAGAGGAGGAAACTGCAGGATTTTAAGCAAGGAGAAGGGACCCGGCTCAAGTGGCAAAGGTGAAAGTGAAAGTTAGATGATCTGTTTCCAGAGACCACCCCCCACTCTCTTCTGACTCAGGCAGACCTCCTTAGCCCATCTGGATCCACTTTGTCACTGTCTGGAGGGTTGCCGTGAAGCCAGCAACCGTCAGTGCACCCTTCCCACTGTGCCAGGGACGGTGCTCACCTGCATGAGCTCAGCAAAGCCTCGCAACATCCAGTGAGCTCGGCATGAATGCTAACCCCATTTTACAGAGCTGAAAACTGAGGTGCGAGAAAGCTCATTACATTTGCCCAAGGTCACAGGGTTAGAAAGTGCAGACAGAACTCAAACCAGCTTTCTCTCCTACACACACACACACACACACACACACACACACACAGCCCCAGGGGCCTATGTCATGGCCAGCAGGAGCACACTGAGGTTTGCAGAGACTGCTGCCTTCAGGGAGGGCTCTTCCCCAGTGCTTACAATTCAGCTGAAAAACCAGCAAGGAGACAGAAATCTCCCTGAACGGGCAAAACAGTTGACAAACAGCCAATGCTCCAAAGCTAACTGCCATTTACTCAGAGGAAAGCCCTTTGTCTCTTGATTTGCAAACAATTGTACCAACCTTGCGGGGTGGGGTAGAGCAGATTAAAAGCAGTCCACCTCAAGGGAGTTATAGCAGTCGTGGTTCCTGCCCGCAGGCCCTCCTTCCCGCTCAGGTCATGATCTCATGGTTCGTGGGTTCAGCTTAGGTCACGATCTCATGGTTCGTGGGTTCAAGCCCCAAGTTGGGCTCTGCACTGACAGTGAGGAACCTGCTTCGGATCCTCGACTCTCTCTTTCTCTCTCTCGGCTCCTGCCCAGCTTGCACCCTCTCTCTCTCTCAAAAAGAAATAAACACTGAAAAAGAAAGAAAGAAACCATAATGTAACATATCAGGGAAGGTGTTCATGCTCAGTTTTGTATGAAACTTCCAAATAAAACATTTATACTGGTTAAAAGCAGACACAAGAGGCCACATACTATATGATTCCACCCACACGACGGTTGGGAAAAGGCACAACCACAGGGACAGAAAACAGATCTATGGTTTCAGGGGCTGGAGTTGGGAGGAGGGTACTGACGATAGGGGAATTTGGAGGGAAATGTACATATTCCACATCTTCATTGTCGTGGTGGTGACCTGACTGTTTACATTTGTCAAAGATCATCAAACTCAACTTTTTTTTAAAGCTTCTTTATTTATTTTTGAGCCAGGGGCAGGAGGGGCAGAGAAAGGGAGAGAGAAAATCCCAAGCAGGCTCAACGCTGCCAGCGGGGAGTCCGACACCAGGCTCAAATCCACAAGCCGATGAGATCACCAACCACCTGAGCTGACTTCAGACGCTTCGCTTCACCGACTGAGCCCCGCAGACGCCCCTCATCGGCATCGATTTTACTGTGTGTTGATTTAGCGGGAGTTCCCAGAGCAGTCAGCTCCTCGGAATCAGGAATCACCCGGGGTGGTTTCGTTCAGAAAGTCACGCCTCACCCACAGCCTACCTGGTGGTGGGGGGGGGGGGGGGGGCGGTGCAGAGGGAGTGGGATGAGTCAGTGATCTGCATTTAACAAGCTCCCCAGGTAACCAGTGGGGGGGGGGGGGGGGAGGGCGCGCGCGCGTGTGTGTGTGTGTGTGTGTGTGTGTGTGTGTGTGTGGTTTGGGGCCAGGACTTCTGGGTCAGGACGGGATTCCAAGCTTCCATCTGCAGCCCAGACCTGAACCCTGAATCCCAGGCTCGTACAAGCCAACAACCACGTGATGTCTGCACCGGAATCCTGACCAGCACCCCGAAACCAGCCCCACCCACAGTCTTCTCCATTTGACTTGATGACAGGTCCATTCCTCCAGAAATTCAGGCCCAAGGCTTCGACATCATCCTCAATTCCTGTCTCTCTTTCTTGTCATTTAGTTTTAATTTCATTATCCTAAACTTAGCCCTTGCACCAACACGGCCCCGAGGACGTGTCGTGAGAGCACGAAGGCACAGAGTGGTGCCAGCAGCTGGGGGCGGGAGGGGTGCCCTCCGGAGACAAAGCACAGACCAGCCTGTCAGCGCTGTCCACGCCCTGCAGTGATGATGTTGCTGGTCTTGCCATGCCTGGACCCGAGGCGCTCCATGGCTTCCACGACATCTGTGCCCTCTTTCACCCTGCCAAGGACCACCTGCTTGCCATCCCAGCTGGGCAGTGCAGATGAAAACCTGGGGACCAGTTGTGCTGCGCCCAGCATTTGCCATGGGAGAGATGTCAGGAATACATTCTCAACATCACATTCTCCCTGTAGATGGACGTTCCCCAGTCCTCAGAGCGTGCAAGTTTTCTGCTGTCTTGGGAACTTGTACAAACAGCTTGAAGGAGGTGCGGCCCAAGGGCTCAAGAGCACAGTGGGCTTGACCATGGCTAGGCAGCACAGGGAGGCTCTGGGTGTCCGTATCTGCAACCTCCTATCCTGCCTTAGAAATTCTGTCGGTTCTGCCTTATTACCACCCCACTGCTAGTGAACACCCTGGGCTGATGCATCATTGTATTGCAATGGGTTCCTGGCTCTCTGGGCCCACCTACAGTTTATTCTCAGTACAGTAGCCAGGGTGATCATGTTAAAATAAGTTAGACTGTGTCGTTTCTTTTTTTTTTTTTTTTTAAGAAGATTTTTTTTTTTTTAAGTTTATTTATTTTGTGAGAGAGAGGCAGAGAGATAGAATCCCAAGCAGGTGCCACACTGTCAGCACGGAGCCTGACGCAGGGCTCAAACCCACAAACTTCAAGATCATGATCTGAGCTGAAATCAAGACTTGGACGCTCAACTGACTAAGCCACCCAGGCACCCCAGACCATGTCGTCTCTTGGCCTCAAACCCTCTGGGGGCTCCCGGTTCCAGAGTAAAAGCCAGAAGGACCTCCAAGGCCCTCCTTGCTCTGGCTCTGACTTTGGCTCTATCATCTCCAGGCTCTGGCTCCTTCTTGCTCACTGCTCCAGGCACGCTGGCTTCCTTGCTGTCTTTTAAACCTGCCAGTCCTGCTCCTGCCTCAGGACCTTTGCACATGCTGTTCCCCTAGTCTGAAATGGGCGTCTTTCAGCTATCCCCACAGCTTGCCCCCTCACCTCTGAGCCTTTGGTCAAATGTGAACTTCTCAGACCATACTTTTTTTTTTTTTTTTTTTTTTTAATGCTTGTTTATTTTTGAGGGAGAGAGACAGAGAGTGAGCGGGGGAGGGGCAGAAAGAGAGGGAGATACAGAATCCAAAGCAGGCAGCAGGCTGCAGGCTGCAGGCTCCAGGCTCTGAGTTGTCAGCACAGAGTTGCTGCGGGGCTCAAACCCACAAACTGCGAGATCGTGACCTGAGCTGAAGGACACTCAAATCGACTGAACCACCCAGGCGCCCCATTCTCAGACCATACTTGATGTCTCCTTCCTCATTTTGCTCTACCACTCTCTAATATTTACTTATTTATTTTTGTCTATCTCCCTCCTAGAATGTCAGCTGCACCAGGTCAGGGATTTTTTGGCTACTTTTATTCACTGCTGTACCCCTAATGCCTGAACCTGGCCCATAAGAGGCCCATAATCTATGATTATTTTAATGAGCGAAGGGGACACCTCAAGCCTGGAGGGGAAAAGTGACTTGTCAAGGTCATAGTCATCTGAAATCAATGGCTTTCACTCTTGGAACGAAGCACCAATCCTATAGCTTTCACCCAAAGTCCTTCTCACAGACATTCCAGGTCCTGGGACCAAAGCCAGGCCAGCCGGCTAGATATCCCAGCCAGGGTAGAACCTAAGATAGCCCAGCCTCGGGGGGCGCCTGTCCAACTCTGCCAGGGCCCTGGTGCTTCCACAACCAAGTCAAGGAGCTGCCAGGGGAGAGGGGCTCCCCTGACAAAGGAAACCTAGGCATGCCAGTGCCAGTCTTGTGCTGGTGGAGGCCAAGGCAGCCATGGCCAAGGCAAGGAGCCACCGCCCTATGCCCTCCAGCTGCCTGAGTGCAGGCACTGGAGACGGCTGCTGGGCCCAGAAGCCTGACCCTGTGAAGGGCAGGTGGAGAGGGAGGAAGGCCAGCAGTTCTAAGCAGAAGAGCAGAAGACGCGGAGCTGCTGTGCGTAGCCCGGCAGCACAGGGAGGCGATTCCAAGGGCCCCAGGCTCCCTTCCCCATTGCTGGCTCCGTCCCAGCAGAGGGCGCCCCTGGCCCACAAGGTCCACATTCTGCTTTCTTTCGCCCTCTGGCGGCCACACTGGTTAGGGCCAGAGGGGAGTCTTGGACCGTTCCCACCTCTCCCAGGGGAAGGGTGGCACCTGCACAGGTGAAGATTCAAAGGGAAGGAGGCTCAGCAGCCCCGGGTCTGGGCGCACCGCCCCCCCCTGCCCCCCGACCATCAGGGTGAGGCCAGTGATGCCCACGACAGCCCCAAAGGGTGAGCATTCACTGTGGGCCGGGCCAGGCCATTCCATACCCACCCAGCCACGACACTTCCCTTCCATGTCCATTTCACCACCAGACTAAGACCCAGGGAGGGATGGCATCCACACCAGATCACCAGGCAAGGAGATGGTCATGCCCAGTCAGCCTGACTCCTCTTCCAGGCTGCCCTCCTCTCTCTGCTTCTCCAACTGCTCAGCCATGACACCTCCACATGGGCACCCTTGGTGGGAACCCTTCCCTCCCAGACCTCATGACACACAAAGAGGCTCATCCAGGAGTTAGACATATAAAGTGCACATACCAGCTGGCTTTTATTGAGGGCCTACCATGTGCTGGGCACGAAGTCTGCAAGGGCCCTCCTCTCACCCCCCCCCCCATACTTCCCACTGGCCAGGGGAGAGGGTGGGCCCAGGCAGGTGAGACCCAGGCGTCGAGTGGGGAGGGGACTGAGGTGGAGGTAGAAGATGGCAGAGGGGCCCCAGCAGTTGGGTCTGCGGGGAAGGCAGGGCTCCTGGTGTCGGCCCAGCTTGGAACTGAAGGCTGGGGAGCCCCCCACCTTCCCCCCACCCCGGATCCTGAGTCAGGAGGGTGAGAGGGCCTGGGAGCCCTGCCCTTTTGCTACGTGAACTTCGGGGAAGGGGACCCATCTCTGAGTGGTTTCTCCCCACGTAAGGTGGGGCCAGAGGGCAGAGTGGCTATGCCTAAGGTGACAGTCGGGTCTCTATGGGGTCTGTGGCTTCTGGTGGCGGCTCCTGCCAGCGATCTCCAGGTCCGCTCCCTGGCCAGCTGCGGCCTGCTCCTGAGAGCTCTTCTGGAGTCACTGCCTGGACCTGGTGGGACAGAAGGGGCGAGAAGAGAGAAAGAGAAAGAACGGGAGTGGGATATGCAGAGGCAGAGACAGGAGAAGACACAGAGAAGGTCCGAGAGACAGAGACAGGCAGGGAGAGGAAGCTTGAGGTGGACACAGAAATGCAGGGAGCCACACACAGAGACAGAGCGGGAGGGAGGGAGGGAGGGTGAGAGGGGAGAAGGCAGGCTGAGAAGGGGAACACAGAGACCCAGACGCAGTCAGCCTGCAGGGGAGAGAAAACCGAGGCACACGGCTGGGTGGGGGGGGGGCTCTTCCCAGCCCCGCCCTCACCTAGAGCTCGTCCCGAGGGTGGTGGGGGTGGAGACTGTGCCCGCTGCTGCCAGCCAGGTCCAGGGGGGGGCCACGCAGCGTCTTGTGAGAGCCACTCCAGCTGATGATGCGGCCGCTGTCATCGTCCCAGGGTGAGGATGTCTCCGTGTCACTGAGCCACTCGGCGTCCCCTGCGTAGTGGGTGGGAGCAGCGAGCAGGGGCCGCGCAGAGAAGGCACGCAGGTCCCGTGGCCAGAAGTGCGCCTTGTACTGCTCACTGTGAGGCGGGGGGAAGGCTCAGGAGGGCTGAGGTGGGGCCCCTGCCTGGAGCCCGGGCACCTCACCTGCCCGAAGCCCCTCACTGCCCTCCCCCTCAAGACCTCACGACAAATGACAGAAGCGGAGTTTCTGTCGTCTCCATTTTCCAGACGGGGAAACTGAGGCTCAGAACAGAGAAGTGGCTTGACTAAAAACCACACGGCAGCACAAAGTTTACACCTCGGTTGGTCTGACTCCAAAGCTAGGCTGGGCTACTCCTTGGTGACCTCGCATTAGTGACTCAGCCTCGCCAGCCTCAGTCTCCCCAGCCGCCCAGTGAGGGGACTTCATGCTTGTGGAGGTAGGCTCCCCGGGGTCAGGTGACCCTACCCTGCCCCCACCGGAGACTCACTTGGGGTGCTGGTCAAACATGATGGGTAGGAACTCGTCCACAGGCAGCATTCGGCGCAGGGGCTGGGAGGCCAGCAGCTTGCGAGCACCCGCCAGGCTCAAGACATATGCCAGCGTCCAGTAGGAGTACCCGGCCACCACCAGGTGTGGCAGCCCCCCCACGGCTGCCTCTTGCTCAGGGTTCACCTGCTTCCGGCCCAGGTAGCTATGGGCGACACCAAGGGGCCCGGGAGTCACTGTAGGTCCTAGGGTGTCAGAGGACCCCTTCCCCAGTTGCATCCCACAGGCCAGGCTCGGTGGGGAGGCCATCCCTCTCCCCTGCCCCTGGAGGCGCAGGCTGCCTACATCAGGTCCCACAGGAGCTTCTCTGCCTCCACCTCCTCCATAAGCCGCTCCAGTCGCCCCCTGAAGTTGCTCTCAAAGCGCACATCGTCCTCAAACACTAGGACCTGGGCCAGGCCCCTGGCAGCGACCTGTGGTGTGGGGGAAGGGGACACAACACAGGGGGAAGGCTCTTTAGATTCAGGCTGTCCCCTTCCACCTGCCTGACAATGACTGACTCTCCCTGGCCTGAGTTATATGCCAAAGGTTCAGCCCTGGCCATGTCAGTCACTCAGCTGCTCCAAAGCCTGCTGGGGCTCCCACCGCCTGGGGACTGAAATTCCAACATCTTGCTCTGGCATTCAAGGCCCCCCAGGCCCCCTCCCCTGAGGTAGAATCTTCAAGAGAATCATGACAGCCATCATAACCTTTGCTGTATTCACAGAGCGCTGCCATACCCCAGGGGCCACAGAATTACTGCTTATCCCAGGGACCCTCGAGAGGCAGGACACACGACGTCCCTGTACTGTAGTAAGGAGACGGAGACACAGGGAGGTACGACCACTTGTCCAAGGACACAGCCCGTAGCAGAACTGGGATCTGAACCTTCATCTACTGGACTCCAGGCCCAGTTCCTCACCAGGCCTCCTGGACTTTTCTGAAGAAAGACCCTAGCCCCCATGATCCCTAAGAAAAAGTACTTTTTGTAACTTCTGGAAATGTGAAAAGAACATGAAATCAGCACAGTCAACGGTGAAATAGAAATCACGTTCAGAGACAGTCTCAATCTGCTCAGAGACAGAGGGAGACAAACAGAAATATGAGCTCACATGCACTATTTTGGCTACGGTAGAAAATAAAAACAAGAAGCAGGCCTGGGTGCTGCCTCCTGGAGGGGGCACCGTCCCCTTGCAGGACCAGTCCCCTCATCCCTCCTCAGTGGCCAGGCAGTGACCTCTCATTGGTGCCCATACCGGCAGCCCTAAGCTGAGTCCTCCTGGCCAAGTCCCAGGCCTTTCTTCTTCCCACTTCTGAACATACAGTTCCTTCCTGCCTCAGGGCCTTTGCTCCACTGTTTTCCTCTGCCCAGAAGCCTCTTCTCACTGCCCTTCAATGCCACCCTGACTCCACATCAGTCCAGGAATCTAGGCTGGTCCACACTCTAGGACAAGCCTGTACATCTACCCTCCATGGCAAGCTTGGTTCTTCCTCGGTTTCTGTGCCCTCCTCTGGTCCCTGAGCCCCAAGAGAACCAGAAAGGCCTTTTTTTTTTTTTTTTTTTTTTTTGGTTTGTCTCCGTATTCTCAGAGCAGAATATCTCCTAGCACACAGGAGGTGCTCAACAGAGATGACAGAATGAATGAGATACAGGGATGAACACAGTTTAAAGCTGCAGGCCAGGTCTTGGGGCGCCTGGGTGGCTCAATCGGTTAAGCGTCAGACTTCAGCTCAGGTCATGATCTTACGGTTCGTGAGCTCAAGCCCCGCGTCGGGCTCTGTGCTGACAGCTCAGAGCCTGGAGCCTGTTTTGGATTCTGTGTGTGTGTCTCTCTCTCTCTGCCCCTTGCCCACTCACACTCTGTCTCTCTCTCTCAAAAATAAATAAACATTAAAAAAAAATTAAAAACAAAAAAGCTGCCGGCCAGGTGTTTAAAAATATATGAATTCACCCACGGATTCCCTTGGGTGCTGAGCACAGAGCAGTGAGTAGGGTGGCCCCGCTCTGCCTGTGGGGGGTGTGGGCCAAAAGGGGGTTCCTCACCTCCTCCCAGATGGAGTAGTGGCTGAGGAAGCAGCCCACCTCGCCCTTGGTCAGTGTGCGGCCTGAGTAGGGGTCCTGGTAGCCAGGGAGCAGGTCCACGCCGAGGCTCCTCATGATACTGCTGTTGAGGGTCCTGAGGGAGACGGGACTAATGGGGTACGGGGTGCCCGCCAGGGACCCATCCAGGGGCGCCTCGCCTGTGCCTGTTGGGGGCACCCTGGAGTTTAGTTTGAAGGAGATGTCAGCCTTGTTACTGCTTCATGTGGCCTGAAGCTGTCAGAAGATGTTCCCCAGAATGAATGTGGGGAACACGGTATCTACTCCTTGGGCAGACGCCCAGGGAAAAGATGGACATCCTGCCATCTGAAGGGCGGGGGGTGGGGGTGGGGTGTAAGTGGCAAACAGCAGTGGGCAAGTGCAGCCGTGTGACCTCTGGTTTCCCAGGGCCACATGACTGGCCCGCTCCCACCCCCACCCATCAGGGACCTAAGTCCAAGATGGAAAAGAATAAGCCTGATAATAATAAAGACGCCTAACTTTTGGAATACTTACTATGTGTCAGGCCCTGTGCAAAATCCTCACTGAGCCCTTACAAGTCCTAAAAGGGAGACACAATTGTCTGCCATTCACACAGCAGGGCTGAGAGGTGGCGGTAACTTGCCAGAGGTCACCCAGCTGGTAAGTGACAGAGCTGGAGCGCAAGCCTCGGGGCTCCAGATTCTGGGCCTTAACCACTGTACTCTCCTCCCTCCAGTAGGCTGAAGGAGGCCATCCTGTCCTATCGGGGTCTGCCCTGGGGTTCTCTATGACACAATGACTCAGGCCCTGTTTGAGTACCTCCTGGAACAGCTAACACTCAATTCATTTGTCTGCTCTCCCCATTCCTAGGGGGCTCCAAGGGACCACACTGCTCCCTCAGCTGCCCAGGGCCCCACCCCCAGGGAGACTCACCGGCCATCCACAGCATCCACCACGCGTCCAGATATCTCCATCTCCCAGAGCGAGCTTAGCATGCGTTCCCGGCGGTCGGGCCGGCGGGCCAGGCTGATGACAAAGACCTGGAGGAGGAAGGGGAGGTGGGTGCAGAGTCGGGGGTGGGTGCAGAGGGAGGGGAGAGGCCACCCACCTCTTCACCCTGCTCCTGTGGGCTGAGGGGACTTACCTCATCAAACCCCATTTTGCTGGGTTTCTTTGGGGGCCGGGACACGTGAGCTGAGGCCCACATGGGGGGCCCGTCCACTGCAGAAGAAAAGTACCCCCTAATCATGAATCCCTACTGGCTCTTGTCAGCAGTGACCCTGGAGTCCTAGCCCCCCACTTCATTTTTGCCCCCTCGGCAGAACACCCAGCAGGAAGAGCCCTCAGAGATCATAGAATTCACCTGCCTTCATTGTAGAGATGGGGACAATGAGGCCCAGCAGGGAGAAGGACTTGCCCAGAGACGAGGAATGAATTAGAGGTAAGGCTGAGACCCCAAGCCCACTGCCCAGTCAGGTCCAGGGCCTGGGAGAAGGGGCACAGGGGGTGGCAGGGAACAGTGGCAGCCGGCTAGCACCCCATCTCCCAGCCCTCACCTAGCGCCTCCAAGATCAGGTGGATGAAGTTGACCTTCTCGTCCTCCAGCCCCTGGTGGGATTTCACAGGCACGTTCATGTACCCATAACGGTGCTCGTTGCACACGTGGACCGCGACTCCTGTGGAGAGAGGCTGGGTGGGTGCTGCAGGCGGGGCAGGGCTCTCAGAACCCAAAGCATGTGTCTTCTTGGGGACTCAGTGTCCCAACCGTGGGGCTGGAGGGAGAAAGGGCTTTACTCAAACAGTATCTAAGGGACCCTTCTGCCGAGATGGTTTATTCATTCAACAGATGTGTCTAGAGTACCAGCTGGGTGCTGGGGGATGGTGGTGAGCATCCTGGGGAGGGAGGAGCAGACAAACTCTCACCTGACCACAGCCGTCGGGCCAGGCCAGCCCCACCCGCTAAAGCTCCCCCACCTATGCCCGTCCCTGCTACCCGCCTGGATCCAGCACCATCACCTTGTGCCCAGACCCCTCTAAGCAACCCCACACCTCCTGCCCCGCCCGCGCTGCCCTCCACCTTTTCTATTTCTTCAATATTTGTCACCTTTATTGTAATTACTTATTTCCCTTTTATCTCGTATGGACTGCGAATTCTTCAGCGACAGGCGCACAGTATTTACTTAAAAGTCAACCCCATGCCCAGCAGGGAGCACAGAGCCTGGTCCAGAGCAGGGACTCAGTAGCTGGGCGCCGGGAGCCTGAATGATACAGACAAAACCCCGGTACAAAATTCCTTCCAGCGGCTGCCCCTTGAAACAGCGGTAGCCCTGGAAAAGCAAGGGAACACTTCTGCTTCTCACGGATTCTCCATGACTCTGTTTTTCCTTCGCTCACTTTTTGCACTTGGTAAGATTTCCTATCTTGCCTGTCTGCAACGGACTCCACCAATACCCCTTGCATGAAAAAGCCAATTACCACACTTTCCCCTCTGGCCACTGTTGGCAGCCCGCTTGCTCATGTACGGCACTTCTGGATTAGATGGTCACTTCTCATTCTTCCCGAATTAGTCTCTTCTTAAGATTTTCTTTTCAACGCTGGTGTCTCTGTCTCACTCCCATCTCTGACTCTTTCTCAGGACTGGATTTAGCCCAATTCAGCCCAAACACTCTCCAGTAATTTCCATTTTAAAAATAATGCCAACATCAGAGTGTTCCTGGCTGCCCAATGTTCTCAGGCTAAAGACCAGATGCTTGCTGGTCAGGCCCACATAGGCTGGCCCCTGGCTCAGCCTGTACCATGTCTTCCTCACTTATTGGGGTCCTGTCACCTGCCTTCTTACGTTCCCTGCTACCACAGGGCCTTTGCACTTGCCGGTCCCATTGCCTGAAATGCTCTTTCTTGCTCTTATTGATGCTTTCCCATATTTTAGATCTCAGCCTCAAAGTTCATACCCTCCAGGAAGCCTTCCCTGACCAGATCTATTCTGGTCTAAGCTCCCTGAGCACCTAGAATCAAGAAACATTCCTTCCTGTCATGGCTGTGATTGCACATTGATTTGTGAGCTCCTTGGACTGACTGGACTAGAGGTTCCAGGAGGGCAGAGGTTGCCTGAGTTTACTCACCACTGTCTCCCCAGTGCCTGGCACATGGTAGGTGCTCCATAAACATTTGCCTAATGAAACAATGCATGAAAGTGCCAGGAATCCAGAAGAAGGACATCTAGCCTACTGGCATAGCGGGCTCAAGAAAGGCTACGACCTGGACCAACAAGAGTTTAACAGGATGAATTGGAGACTGGAGAAGGGTGTGCAAAGCAGAGGGAACAGCATGTGCAAAGGCCCAGAGGCCTCCAGGAATGCTCACAGAGAGCTGGTCCTCACCAGCAGCCTGGCAGGAGTAGGCGAAGACGATGATATCGTCGAAAGGCCAGGTGTAGTTGGGGTGAGGGGGGTAGAAGGCGAGTTGGGCTGCTCCCTCAGCCCGCAAGGATACCAGGAAGGTGGAATGGACCATGGGGACACGGAAGCAGCCCCGGCGTTGGCGGTTCTTGGTGGGGAAGTAGTCGGCTGTGCGGCGGTAATAGCCCTGGGGAAAAGGGTTGCTCTGAGCTATGACAGCGGCCCGTCCTCCCCAGAGCACTGCTCCCCCGCCATGGCCCACAGACCTGAGGCCTCCATCCCAGCCTTACCTGGGGGGTGATCCCACACCAGAAATTGGAGTAGTAGGTCTGGGAGTCCAGCATGGGGGCCACCACGGGCAGCCGCTGCTCTATCAGAAGCCTCAGTGTCTGGTTGTTGGTCAGAATGTTGTCTGTATCTGCAAACTTTTGGGAGGTGGCTGTCACAGGCCCCAGCCTTGTCTGGGCTACACCCCCAAGGATTCACTGAGTGGGATCCCTCTGGATTGCCAGAGACCCCATATATCTCCTGGGATCCGAAGGGTTTCCGTTAGAAAGTTCGAACCTATAAACAAGGTAAGTTTGTTTCTGGACCAAGGATCTAGTCTGGAGCACTGGTTCATGGATTGGGTCCAGGGATTAAACCTGAGTTGCTGATCTAAGAACTTTACTTAAACATTTTTTAAATGTTTATTTATATTTTTGAGAGGGAGGGGGGTGCCTGGGTGGCTCAGTCGGTTGCACGTCTGGCTCTTGGTTTCAGCTCAGGTCATGATCTCATGATTTTATGGGTTCAAGCCCTGCATCGGGCTCTGCGCTGGCAGCATGGAGCCTGCTTGGGATTCTCTCTCTCCCTCTCTATCTGCCCTTCCCCCACTCACACTGTCTCTATCTCTCTCAAAAATAAATAAACTTAGAAAAAAAATATATTTTTGAGAGAGAAAGAGCATGAGCAGGGGAGGGACAGAGAGAGACGGAAACAGAATCTGAAGCAGGCTTCAGACTCTCAGCTGTCGAGAGGGGCTCATCAGCTTAGAACCTGATGCAGGGTTCGAACTCCCAAACTGTGAGATCATGACCTGAGCCAAAGTGAGATGCTTAACTCACTGAGCCACCCAGGTGCCCCGTGAGAACTTTATTTTAGATCTGACCTAGGGAGTAGAGTCAAAGACCTACTCTGAGTTCTAGTCCAGGGAACCAGGCTCAGTTTACACTCTGGGCTCTAGGAATCTAGGCTCAGTATATACCCTGCAATCTGTCTCAGGGATCCAGGCTTAGTAGCTAATGTGAACTCAAACATGGGGATCCAAGCTCAATATCTGGTCTGGGTTCTGACCCAGGTTGCTAGCTGGAGGGTCCAGCCTACAGGTTTGTCAAGTCACAGCAAGATGTCTATCAGGGACTGATACCGCCGCCTGAGGGAAACTCCCATCGTAGCCAGGCTTTCTTACCAGGATGTAGTCAGCCCCCCAGTCCCTGGCAAAGGTCAGGGCTTCCTGTTTCAACTCCATCAGAAATTGGTGCCTTTCTTTGGTCCAGTGCTTGGGACCCTCTTCATCTGGGTAGGACCTGAGAGGGTAAAGAGACGAGATGTTCCCCTGGGGCAGGTACATGTGGTCCTCGTCTCTGCAGAGCAGTGGACAGAGCCCTGGCCTGAAGGCTGTGGCTTGGGGCTGTCCCCTTTCCTCTCTAGGTTATAGCTATAGCCCATCTCCCCAAGAACCTTGCCCCTGAGATCACCACCTGGGCGCCCCCTCAGGCCTCCAGACCACAGCTGCATAGTCATCACCCACAGCGGCTAGCCACTCCTGCAGCATCTGTGTGGTGTTGTCCGTGTTGTGGTCCGTGGCACACCTGGGGACACAGGAGGAAGAAGGGTGAGGGGGCGGAGCCACAGAGGAGCCAAACCCCGAGGCAGCCGTGACCCCTGGAGCACCAGCACCTGGGAGGCTAGACGACCCTTGGGTGCTGCAGCGGAAGGAGGTGTGCTACAGAGTAAGGCAAGCAGCCGGGTCCCAGTCACAGGTCTGTGACCCACTGCGGGACCTCAGGCAAGTCCCATCGGTCCCTGGGCTTCACTTTCTGCCTCTGTAACTGTAAGCTGTCCTGCGTGGCTCATGGGCTGAGACGACAGGATACGAATGCATTTGAAAGAAAAAGTACCTCAACTCTGAGGAACACACCTGCCACGTGCCCCCGATACCCTCCGTCCTCGCCAGGAGACAGGTCAGTCCCTTCCCCCTCTCAGGACTGGACAGAAGAGCTGCTGCCTCCCCTGCCCGAAAGTTGTGATAAGGACCAAGCCGTACTCTGAACATCCCCTGAGAAGGGCTGATGGGACGGAGCTCCCTTACCACAGAGCATAACCTCTCCTCTGTGGAAGGGACTCCCAGGACAGAGGGGGACGCAGAGGGCTCGGCCAAGACCCCAGGTTTTAGGCGATCCTGCCCCTTTAAGCCAGTTCCCCAGAAGTGAGGACTAACTACGTGTCACGTCTTGGCGGGGTGGGAACTAACTAACTCCCAAACTGTGGTCATTGTGGGCCGCCTCCCCAGGCCACGCTCCACCCCAAGCCCAACTTTGGTGTGTTGTGGGGGGTAGTTTGTCATTTCTCTCGGTTTATCCCCAACCTCAGCTTGGGACTCCTCCCTGTTCTGGCTTCCACAGACTGTGGCCTCTGATTCCAGCGCCCTGTGGGGACGGCTGGGGGAGAGATTCTAGGGAAGGGGCTCTGCCCTCGGATGGCAGGACCCACACCCTCCACAGAGAGGCTGGGACCTGCCCAGAGAAGGAGCAGTTCTGACCCCTCTGCAGAGCAGCATGGAACCAGACTGATAGCACCCTCACCTGCTCCCCAGGATCCCCCAGTCCTGCTGATCTCTGCCACGTGGGGACCCAGGGAAGGCCAGCTGTTCCTGTCTGCTCCACTCCAGGTCAAGCCAATCACAGGGCCCACGAGGCTTAAGTTTGGGCTCTGAAGCTAGGGCAAGAGGACCCCACTTAAACCCAGAGGAGGTCCCCATTGGAGGAGTAGGGGCCGGGGTGAGTGTTTCGGGGTCAACCTAAGTCCTCAGAGGTCAGTCCGCAGAGCCAAGGGGATAAGGGGTTCTTTCCAGGGGCTCGCGACTGCGGAGGGCCTGTCTGCCAGGGGAGGGGCCTGTCTGGGTGGTGTCTGGACGAACAGACGAGCCCATCTGGGGTGGAGGCTGTCCGTGGGACCCGGGGGTACATGCCCAGAGGGTGCCAATGCCCGGTCTCTCTCACCAGAGGGCCAGCCTGGCCCGGGGGTAGTCCAGCCGCTCCAGCGCGCCCAGGTAGTGGGGCAGTGAGTGCTCGGCATTGCGGGCCAGGATGGTAAGGACCACGGCGGGCAGCGGTGGCTCCACGACTCCCGCAGCCTGGAGCCTCGCCCCCAGCAGGAGCAGCAGCTGGAGCAGCGGGGCGGCGGGGGCGGCGCGCATGGCGGGCGCTCGGGCGGCGGCGGCGGCGGCAGCGGCCCCCGGGGCTCTGGCCCGGCCGAGGGGAGTGGGCGGTGCGGCCGGGCCGGGGCGGGGCCCGGGGCCGGGGCGGGGCCGAGACGGCCGGAGAGGGTGGGGGGAGCGTACCCCCGAAGAGTGGGCTCCCCCTCCCACCCGCTACGCGCCGATTCTCAAGTGCCCTCTCCTCCGCCAGGGGCAGCGGAGGACCAGGACCCGGAGACCCGCCGCACTCGCGACCCAGGGGCAGCGCCCTCCCGGCTGGGCGCCGGCGGGGGGAAGGGAGGCAGAGGGGAGGGTCCCGGGGGACGGCCTCCGAGCCGCCCCGGTGCCTGAGAACGCCCCACTCCGAAGCCCGGAGCGTTCAGCCCCCGGAATCCGGCTCCACTGAGCGTCCGGCGCCCCTGAGTCCGGAATCCCTGGCCACCCATCCGACCCTCGGACCCCAGTCGCAGCCCCGCGGGGCGGGACCGACCAGCAGCGGCCCTAGCCGGGCTCCCCGGTTCCCGCCCCGCCCCCGCCCCCGGGCGCCCTCTGGCGGGCCCATGCGGAACTTCTCAGACCTGCGCGGCGACTCCCGGCTTGGGGGGCGGGGCGGGGGTCCCCCGGCCCTGGGCGCGCCATCCAGCTGCGTCCCGAGCGCTGCGTCTTCCACGCGTCGTCGTCCTCGCCTCCGCCGCCAGCAGCGGCGGCGCTGCGGCCCTTTAAGAGAGCAAAGCCACTCTCAGGCTAAGTGTAGAGCTAGGGGGAACCCCAGAGCCCGCACCTTGACCCAGCCACGTACGAAGCAGGAGGTATAGCCTCCCCTGGGGCAGAGTCGGGGTCCTGAGGCCCCAGCTGAGATGGGAAGGGGGCTCCAGCTTCTCTTAGGAGAGGGCAGGAAAGGGAGGGGCCTGAAGGCACCAGCGGCAGGTTCCAGCTCAGTATCACTTTCTCTGGTCCACCTCTGGTCCTCCTCTGGGTGGGTTTGCGAGGAATGAATGCACTCCAAGCTTCTCTTGGCACGGAGCCTGGCCCCGGAAGAATTGCTGGGGCTGAAAGACAGCACTGGAGAAGAAGCCAAGCTCCCCTTCCATTCACCCCCCCCTCCCCACCGTAAAGGCCTACTTTCCTATGGCTCCTTTGGGTCTCCCTTCAGTCTCTTTCCAGGGTCAGGCAAGAGGGCTAAGCCTATACACACTAACTCTGCTGAGGGGGGAAGGGTGGGGAACCAGCAAGGAATGGACTTGCCTGAAGATGGGGCAAACTGGGGGGGCATTGAACCCTGGAGTCCTGGTCTCCAGCCCCACTCCAAAGCTTCTAGGTGGCTAGTGGTCCTACAATGAAAGGTCTGAAGTCCTCTGGGAGAGTCCCTTCCCTTGCATGGTAGCCTCTGGCCAGAAGGCACTCCCGGTCCCAGAATGGGGATTCCGTTTCTAAAAGGAAGCAGCGTGCCACTCCTCTCCCATCCTGGAGTCATCCCAGAGCCTCTGTCCATCCTGCTGGTCACAGGGGTTTCCAAATTCTTCTCCAGCCTCAGCTCCTCCTCCTCAATTCTCCTCCTTCTCCTCTGAATGCATTGACCCGTCCCATTGTCCCTCTCCTCTCTCCCCAGTCCATCAAGTGATCCAGCCTGTCACTGACTCCCTTGCCTGTGGGTTCTCCCATCAACCCTGTCCGGGAAAACCCTATAACCATCTTGCTTTTCGGCATGTTGGGGCTACTGCAGACAGGATTTCCACTCTCCACTGGACTCTGACCAGGCCCAACGGGCCGTTTCCCCTGTGCTGCTCCTGCCTCCTCTCCTCAGTGGCATGTCACAGCTTCTGCAATCTCTGCTCCAGGAGGATCTCCCTGATACTTTTTGGAGAAAAGAGAAGGCTTCACCTGGGAGCTCTCATTTCCAGGCTGCACACCTCCATCCCCTTCCCCCAAGCCTACCGCAGCTCTCACTGCCTGGTACCACGGGAAGAGGTACCCCCTCCTCAGGATGGAAAGGCCCTAAGCTCTAAATGCCCTTGTCCTTCCTGGAATCATCAGCCTCCCTCTCTTCTGGGTGCTTCCTTTGACATTCCAAAGGACTTGAATCTCCCCCAGTTTAAAACAGGAAAACACCAAGCTGTTTGCGGGCCCCCAGCCACAGTCTTATCTCTCTCTCTCTCCCTCCAAACCCCTTGAACGAGGATCTGTGCTTTGCTCCAAGGGTCCCTTCCTCATCTCCGTTCCACCAAACTGCTCCTGCCAAGACCAGAGTCCTCCTGGCCACTCCCCACAAAGGATATTACCTCCTCAACCAAGAAGAGGGTTCTCTTCAGCAGCTGACCACGTGGGCCACTCTGTCTTTCTGGAAAACCGCAAGTGTCTCCACTACCCATTTGGACCCACATTCTGTGTGTGTGCGTGTGTGTGTGTGTGTGTGTGTGTGTGTTAAACTCTACACTCAGGGGTAGGGCTCAGCCTTACAACCTTGAGATCAAGAGTCACATGTTCTGCCGACTGAGCCAGCCAAGTGCCCCAAGATTCCATTTGCTCAAAACAGAACTCTACCCTTTCCCCCCAACATCTCCCCCTCTGGTGGCCTCCCCAATTTAGAGAATGGTACCTCTGCCACCTGGTCCTTCAAGCTGGAGAGCTGGGTGTCACTGATGCCGCATCCCTCTTTCAACCTACTCCATCACCTCATCCTGGCAAAACCACCTCCTCAATATCCCTGGCACTTGGCCACCTGTTTCCTTCTGCTCTGCCGCTCGACTGGTGTACCAGTACCACTCACCTGGCCCACAGCATCTCCCAGAGACCTGCCCCCCACACTTTCTCCCTAAAAACCATTCTGCCCTCAGCCACTCTTTCTAGATGCCCTGGGTTAACACCCTTCAGGGACTGCGCACTGCCCTCAGTATAGGGCTCAAACCCCTCACAGAGCAGCGAGGCCCTGCGTGGCCTATGTGACACTTCTCTGACTCCTCTGACCTCCCCTCTCCTCTAATCTGCTCAAGCCGATTTGGACTAGGTACAGTTTTCCTGAACACTCCATGCTTTAGGACTGTCCCACATCCTTTTGTTTGTTTGTTTTTTCTCCGCCTGAACTTCTATAGGCCCTCCTGTCTCAGCCTTCAACTAACTTCCTCTGGAAAACCTTCCCCATGTCATGTCTGGGGGACTTACCCTGCCATGGCATCCTCTATAATCCCATTCATTCAGCAAGTATTTACGGAGCACATAGTGCATAAGACAATCTCTGCTTCTAGGGTGCTCGCATTCTGGTGAGGGCACAGGCAGGAAACAAACAAACTGATAAACCAATAGTTTCAAAGAATAGTAGTGCTATGAACAAAATAAAACCAGTTCATAAGAACAGAGAGTAGCTGGGGGCAGGGGGCAACATCGAGGTTATTTCAGGGCACAAGGGGAGCCTGCTCAGGCCAGTTCTAGCAGAAGAGTGTTCCACCTGGAGGGGACAGGTTGGGCCAAGATCCTGCGGGGGGAACAAGCAAGGAGGCCAGTGGTTGGAGCCCAGGGAGCAAGGGAGTATGGGAAGAGGTGAGGACCACCCAGGGCCTTAAAGCTGCATCAGGATTTTGGATGTGTTTTAAGTGCAACAGGAGGACACTTGGGAGTGCCTGGGGGGCTCAGTACGTTGAGTATGCAAGTTTGGCTCAGGTCATGATATCACAGTTCCTGAGTTCGAGTCCTGCATCAGGCTCTGTGCTGACCCCTCGGAATCTGGACCCTGCTTCAGATTCTGTGTCTCCCTCTCTCTCTCTGCCCCTCCTCCACTCACACTCTGTCTCTCTCTTAAAAATGAACACTAAAAATTTAAAAAAAAAAAAAAAAAGGAAGACATTGGAGAGGGTAAGCAGAGAAGTGATGTGATAATGCCTTAAAAAATTGCTCTGGCTGCCACGCAGAGGGTGGGCCAGGGGGGCAAGGAGGGAAGGAGGAGATCACATTCAGAGAGACAGATGACAGTGGGCAGAGAGCAGACGCACTATGGAGGCAGAGCCCCTGCCTTGTGGGATTCCATGCAGGAGACAGAGTGAGGAATCTGGGTGACTCGGGGCTTGCAGCTGGACCGGCTGGTGGGCTAGTTACTCAACGGGGAAGACCTGAAATGAAGCTGGTGGACTGTGACTCGAGGTCTGTCTGGACCTTCTTTCGAGCTGCCTTTTAGACTCCCAGGTGGGAAGATCACGTGCCAGACCCTCCTGGCTGTCAGTTCTGAGGCGGGGACCCGTCCATCTCGTTTACCATTTTATCCCCAGCCCTAGAGCAGGGCCAGCCGGACCTAAGGTGGGCTCTCAGTAGAAATATGGTGGGTCACGGACTGAGATGGGCTGATCATGCACCTGTACTTCCACTAATTTTTTTTGCCCCCAGATATAATAACAGGACATACTCTACAGAGGTAATAGCGGGCCAGATCCACAGAAATGCTAAAGCAGTGGTTGTCGGAACATGGTCCCCAGACCAGCCAGCATCAGCCGCACCTGGACATTGTTACAGATGCAAATTCCTGGCCCCTCCCACACCCACAGAGTCAGAAACTGTGGGAGCGGACGTTAAAGCCACAAGGCTGCCAGGCGGTTTTGATGTGGGCTAAACTTTGAAGCTGCTGTCCTATGGGGACTATGGCCTCATTCTCGGGGTCATGTAGACTCTATGCCTGGGAAAAAACAAAACAAAAGAAAAGATGGTTTGGGCCCTTCTTGCTGAATAGGTCCAGACCACCCTGGGCCAACATTTAACTGGGCTCTGGGCTACCCAGACCCCACCCGGACTCCCAGAATCCTCACACCCATCCCTCAGCCATTGTGGTTCTGGGCAGAGCCAGGTGGTGGCGCCAGCGCCTTAGGCTTCAGTCTGGCTTTGGGAGCTAGAGACCCCGGAAGAATTGTCCCCCTCCCCTGCGCCTTCTTCCCCGCTGGGAGCCTCTGCTCCAAGGCCTGTCCGCTGGCAAAGGCTTTGCACGATGGCCTTCATCAGGGAGAGGGGCGCTGAGGCTGGCACACCCAAGGTAGGGGCCGACCCCCTCTTCCTGCAGGTTAGGAAGGCGGGCTAGAGAAGCCCCCTTGGTCAGAAAGAACCTAGAGGTGTCTGGCCTGTGGACTTGGGGGTCAGAAGCCCAGGCAGGTGGCTCTGGTCCAGTGGACTCTGGTTACACCCGTGTTAACCCTCTGCCTACCCTGCCCAACCTCATGTGAGGTCTCAGGTGCTTCTTCCCTTCCAATGGGTGGGGGCAGCCTGGGGGAACCCCAGGGCCCAGACAGAGCCTCAAGGTTGGGGGTCCTCACAGCCTGGCAGCCAAGCAAGCTAGGAACAGGGGCCCACGGCAGGGAGGTTGCTTGGATGGAGCTCTTACCAGCTGCCAGCTTCACGTCTCCTGGGTTGGGGGCTCTCTGGGCCCCTGTCCTGCTTTGTGGCCAAAGGAGCCCAGCATCCTGGCCAGAGGAGGGGCCCATGCCCTGCTTCTGGTCCTGGGTGCAGCTCGGTAGACAGGAGTCCAGGAGACCCGCCTGTGCTCCTTCCTAGCTCAGTTCTGAGCCCGGTTCCAAGAGGACCCAGGGCTGAGTGCAGGCTCGACCCCCATCGGCTCCCCTGCCCCTCATCTTTCCTCTTTGAGGGGAGACTGAGACCCCTTGCCCAGCTGGAGTCGCTCTGCCCATTCTGCTTAGACCTAGCATACCTTGGCCTCTGCTCCAAGAATCCGCCCACACCCTCTCATCTCCAGGGGTCCCACCCAACGCCCACACCCACTCCAGAGGACCACCCTCTCCCTCTTGGCCATGCCCTCATCTCCCAGGACCCCAGATGTGGAGCTGTCCTCCTCTGAGGCTCTGCCTCTGTCCTCAGGAAGCTGGGGCTAGGCCAGCTGTTTTCCCCGGGTAGCCAGCTGTTTTGCCCATCAGGAAGCAGCTCTGTGAGAATTGTTGCTGTGGCTGGGGCTGCAGCGTGGCAGCCCCACTGGGCCAGGGCCTGGGAGCTGTTAACTCCTCTGGGCCCAGCCAGCTCCTTCCTACATCCACCACCCCAGCCCCCACCCCGCGGGAGTAGCCTGTTGCAAGACTTCCAGAGACCCCCCCCAAGAAGACCAAGCCTTGCTATGCCCACCCCCTCAACAGCTGCTAACCTGACATCCCCTCCTCTTATCGGAGCCTTGTCCTCAGGTGACCCCAGGTGAGAGGAAGTTTCAAAGGGACAAATTTGTTCAGAATAATAACAATAGTAATAAGAATAATAATAGCTATCATTAACTGCTGTGTGCCAGGCATTGTGCTAAGGCATTATTTAGTTTAATTTTCACCACATCCCTGTGACGTCGGGAATGTTTTCATTTTACAGATGAGGAAACTGAGGCAATGGCCAGTGTAAGTTGCTTGCAGGAGCCCAAGCAGAATTGGCGTTTGAAACTGGTCTGCCTGCCGCTATCCGGCCAGTCCTGGCGGTTCTGGAATCGCTGTTGCTGTTGCTATTTAAGTTTCTCCCTGAGCTCCTTGCCTGCCGCACTCCCCCCGACCCCACCAGGAAAGGTATCTGGGTATCGGTAGCACCATCTGTGAAATGGGATCACTGATGGGCGGAGTTACCACCAGCTCCCGGAGCCATGCCAGGCTCTGTGCTCAATACCTTCCAAGTATTTATTAGTAGATCATTCCTCTGGGTGGCTGCGGGTCAGCCTGGGCTAGAATCCCGGCTTTGCTGTTCTTGGCATCCTGGCTTTGGGCAAGTGACTTTACATCTCAGTGTCACGGTCCAAAACTGGAAAATGGACGTGAGAACAATATTCTGTGTCTTTGATTTTGTTGTGAAAGGATGGTGATAATGCAGGTGAGGTGGTTAGCCCAGCACCCAACCCAGAGAGGGGTGGGAAGTATCACCCCTTACTGTTGTGACTGCTAACCATAATCTGGAAGGATCTGAGTGGCCCACCTAGCACTGTGCACCCCCACACCCAGTAGGGAGCTGGCACATAAGGCTCTGGACCCTGGTCTGTGGAACCTCCCTCCATGGGGACAGCAGGCTGCAAGGGAGATACAACTTGCCCAAGATCACAATTACTGGGGTAAAGCTGTGGGGATCCCAAGGCCTCCTGCACTTAACTCCTGCACCCCTGTGGCCTTCCTTCCTGTGGCCCGAACCTGGTCTGGTGGGAGGGGGAGAAGGGACAAGGGAACAGGGACAATCCCAGGGCTGAGACAGCCCAGAAGGTGACTGGGCCATGGCTGGGTGGGATCTCAGGGTCTGGGAACGACCCCTCAGGAGGCAGTGACCCGTGCTCTCCCCCTTTGTCCTCTCCCCCCCTGCCCACCATGGGTCAGCTCCCTGGTCCCAGCCTAGACATCTGGAACTGGGGCAGACAAAGGACCGCGAAGAGGGACAATAACCTTCTGTCCATTTTCAGATGCCGGGCCGGGCCTGGCCAGGGCTGGGGGCCGGAGCCCCGGCGAGGCGGTGCCAGGCCCCCCGCGGGCAGCGGACAATGTTGGCAGTGATGGAGAGGAGGCATTTCAAAGCGTTTTGTTCCCGCTGACCCCCTCCCCTCCACATCTCGCCCCAGCTCGGGGTGAGGCCCCAGCCCCACCCCCAGCCACCCAGGCCCCTGCTCCTGGCGGCTTGGGGACTGGCCACATTCTTGACCTCAGGGGAAAAGTTTAGACTCTTGCGCCCTGGGCAACAATAACAGTGTCACAGAACTGATTTAGGGGGAGCACTTACCATCACAAAGCAGCAGACAAAGAGCCAGGGCTGAGAACGCGACGGCTTCTGCGCCTACTCCTCCAAGCACTGCGACTTCTCTCCTGGGCTCTGCCTGGACCAGACTGGGTGCCAGGGTGCTGGACCCAGGGGGCTCCCCGGAGGAGGGCCTGAGCTGGGGAGGGAGCGAAGGACAAGGGATGGGGATTCCACTGTGGATGGGGGGGGGGGCCTGGGAGCTCCTTCCTGCTCTGCCACCAATTTGCCAGGTGACCCTGAGCAAGTCCTTCCCCATTCTGGGCCTCAGTTTCCCCATCTGTAATGAGGAGGCTAAACTATAAGGCCCAAAGCATGAGGCTCTTATCTTACGAACAGACGGATTTCCATGATGATGGTGGTGATAGTGAGAAGTATTCACCACTTTATTCTGGGCATTTCACAGCAGGTGCCAGGCATGGTGATCACTAACCCCTTTCTGGATTTCATTTTTTTTTTTTTAAATGACAGAGACCACTCAGTGACATCCTCTCTCTCCTGCTCTCCCAAAGGAAGAGAAGGACAATTATCGATGGCAAGTGGCAGGTGCAGAAGCAACACCAAACGCTGGTTTCACATCCAGGAGAGAAGGCTGCCTCCTGCTTCTCTTGTGTTTTCTGGGGTTCCAGAAACTGGAGAAACTGAAACTGTCAATGACAGAGGATAGAAATGACCCCTGGAAACAGTCTTTTCATCACCTTTGATGGCTTAATACTCAGCAACCTCATAAAACAGGTGCATCATTAACTCCTGTTTACAGCTGATAGCTGATGCTCAGAGAGGCTGAGCCACTTGTCCAGGGCCACACAGCTTTGAGTCTGTGGAGCTGAGACACCAGGCAGGACTGGCTCACTTCTGATTACACCGCAGTGGGAAGGAGAGGGGCAATGAGGCAGCTGGACCCTGGGGAGTTCTGGGTGGGAGGGCCTCTCCTCCCAGGCCAGAAGGCTATGAATAAATAAATGTCTGATTACCCCCAGGGGGGATTCCACCCTTGGAGCAGGTGCTTTTAAAAACGAGATTGATTCTTGTCTGTGAATAGAGGTTGGCCTGGGCAGACACCCAGATGCAGGGGATTGGACGGAATGACCTCTGGTGGAGACCTCCTAAGAATAAGAAGCAGGATAGAACATTTAAGGGCCCCTGGCTCTGGAGCCAGGTTATGGGTTCCAATCCCCACTCTGATTTTTCCTGGTAGCGTGTCCATGGACGAGTTACTTCAACATTCTGTGCCTCGGTTTTCCAACCTGTAAAAGTGAACTCACCTTGTAGGAGTGTGGTGACCATTCAGTGAGGTACATAGAAGTCCTTAGAACAGTGCCTGACTCAGTGAGGGCTGCCTGTTTCTATTCAGTAAGATCCTTGCAGCTAAGTCCCATAGCCAGGGCACCTCAAGGTGGGCACTGCTAGGACCCTGTGGCAGTCAGTCAGCTGTTGACCTTGCTTTCCAGGAAGTGGTTGGATTTTGATTACAGCATGAGGGACTATGGTTAGACACTGCGAGCAAAGGGGACCTGTTCTCGGGATCTCTAAGGCAAAGACCAACCATGGCATTCCAGGGGCAATCAGAGGAGATTGTGACGGGGTGGCCCAGTCCTGGGCATGGTGCCCGGCTTGGGAGAGGACAGGAAAGGGAAGGAAGCCCTGGGAGGTGCTGTTCAGAGTCTGCTCCTCTCCACCCCTGAAATCCAGAGGGACCAAGCCGTACTCGGAAAGTGAAGGAGAGGTGGCCAAGCGTGGTGCCCAGGGTACCACCAGTACTGCCCTCGGGGTGCTAAGGGAGCCTGGTGGGTTTGAGTCCCAGCTCTGCCAACTTGGCTGTGTCACCCAGGATGAGTTGCTGCCCCTCTCTGAGCTCTTTCCAGAGTATTTTAGAATCGAAGTGATCAAAGGAGACCATCACAGGAGTCCTGCTCCCCAGACTCTAGCCCCTCCTGTCTCTCCATCCTCAGACTTCACCTCCAGCCTCTTCAACCATCCTTCCCTTCAGCTCCCCTCACCCAAGTGCCAGAGACGCACGCAGCACAGAGGGTGATGAGATGCACCACAGAGGGGGAGGAAAATGTCACAGATTCTTGGGGGGTGGGGGATGGTCCTAGCCTCCCCCTCCCTCACTTTCTGGTCATGGGGCCAGAGGAGAACTCACCTGGGCAGAGCATCTTGGGGTCCCCTCGGCCCGGGAGGCAGATGGCACTGCTGGGGCCGTCTCTGGCACAAAGTGACTTCCCACCCAGTTCCTGCTGCTGAGAAGGGCTGGTCAAGCAGGACTTCAGGTGCCAGACTGCCCTTCCCAGGCACAGATTTTCCTGGCATCTGCCGGGCAGTAAGGGCACTGGCTGGGGGTTGGGCAGTGGCGCAGGGAAAGATTCTGATGAAGGTGTCTCTTGGGGGGCTTGTCCACAGACCCTAAACCCACTTCCTTTCTGGATGCTGTGGGCCAGGGGTCCAGGAAGCCATGGGCTCTCAGGAGCAGGAGAGGGCTGATCGGGAGAGGCTGAGATGAACCTGGGCCCCTGCCCCATCCTACCTCACCCCAAAGAGGCCAGCAGGGCCCAGGCTGAGGTGTTTGCTTTTCCTGTCTCTACACTGACTCCATTCAGAGCAGACTTTCTCCACCCCCCGGCCTGCGGCCAGCAAGCCAAGGCACCAGGGAGAGAGATCACCACCCCCACCCTCCTTCCTTTGCACCCCCCAAATGCCATCTTCACTTCAGCGAAACGGCAGCTTCGAGGGCTTCCTGGTTTTTGAAGGAGGGCACTGCAGAAGTAGGGGGGTTGGGGAAGAGGGGGCCCACCCCAAAGGAGAAGAGGAACAGAGCACTCTGGAAGGGACTGGTCGAAGAACAAGAACGGGCTCCTAATGGAGGAGGCCTCAGGCAGAGGTGGGGCGGGAGGGGCACAATATGGGGAGCTACAGGCAGACTGGCCCAGGAGGCAGGAAGCGCCTTTACAGGCTGAGCCAGAGCCTCAGGCCTGGCTCCGTGCCACCAAGGCCTACAAGGCCTGAGGCCGACCCTGAGGCTGGGAGCTCCAGACTCCCACCTGAAACCCCTGGGACAGGGGCCCAGGCCAGGCTGTGACCTGGTCTGGGGCCAGGGGAAGGAGGAGGGTGAAAAGTTTCCCCAAGTCAGAAGGCCACGGGGGAGGCGTCTCAGGGGGTCCTGCTCTTTGCTCTCTCTGACTGTCACGTTGGTACATAAAGAGGGTAGAAAGGTCAGCTGTGGCCTTTCAGGTCTGTGGGAAAAACTCTGCCCACTTCCCTAATGCATATTTATTGGTGTGAGCCGCTGGGGTGGGAGGAAGCCCCCACCCCTGCCCGCCTCCCAGCCAGGCCAGGTTAGCACTAAGAACAGGCTCCATGTCACCGAAATCCTACTCTTTGTCTCCAGATTGGCTCCAGAGTCCTCTCCCTTCCCTCCTCCCCTTGGCTCCCCCCACCCCCCTTTGGGGTTGCCAAGCAACTGTGGAAGGGTAGCTGAGATATTTTCTTTATTACAAGCAAAAGCAAGACAGCATCATGGCCCCAGGAGGGGAGCAGGGTGGGGGCTGGGGAGAGGGCGTCCTGTGCTCCAGGGGGACCTCACTACCTCGGTGCGCTCTGGGCTCGGACAGTGGGGAGACTCAGAGCCCCAGAGAAAGTGGAGGATGGAAGGGGGTGGTGGCAGTGATGGGGATGGGTGGGAGCACAGATCCAGTCTACAGAAATGCTAAAAGAAGCAGTGTCAAGGGGCCCAGGAGAGCCCTCACCTGTCACCCACCAGCTCTACATCCAGGCCAAATCACTTCCCTTCTCTGGGCCTAAGTTTCCTCCTCGATGAAATGGGGATAATGACACGTATTACTATCTCATTTAATGCTCACATCAACACCAAGAGACATTTATTTTTCCCACTTTTACTGGTTAGGAAACTGCCACTCAGAGACAGGAAGTGACTTGCCAAGCACTTTTAGGTGAATGGCAGGTGAGACCCTTCAGCCCCAACTCTTTTTTAACGAATTTATTATTATTATTTTTTAAAGTACACATTTTTTTAAAAGTTTATGTATTTATTTTGAGAGAGGGAGTGCAAGTGGGGGAGGGACAGAGAGAGAGAGAGAGAGAGAGAGAGAGAGAGAGAGAGAGAGAGAGAATCCCAGGCAAGCTCCACACTGTCAGCCCAGATCCTGACGCGGGCCTCTAACTCATGAACTCGGAGATCATGACCTTAGCTGAAATCAAGAGTCATACGCTTAACCGACTGTGTCACCCAAGAGCCCCTTTATTTTATTTTTTTAAGCCCCAACATGGGGCTTGAACTCCTGACCCCAAGACGAAGAGTTGCATGTTCTGCCCACTGAGCCAGCCAGGCGCTCCCTGCAACTCTTTTTGCTCAAAACAAAGATTTTTTTTTTATTCGAGTGTAGTTACACACTGTGACATTAGTTTCAGGTGTACAACATAGTGATTCAATGTCTCTACAGTTACTCTTTGCCCCATAAGTGCAGCTACCATCTGTCACCATACAACAGCACTATCACAGTATCATCAACTATATTCCCTATGTTGTGCCTTTTATTCCCGTGACTTCCTCATTCATAACTGGAAGCCCGTACCTCCCACGTCCCTTCACCCATTTTGCCCTCCCCCCACCCCTCTCTCCTCTGCAGCTTTACTGAGATGTAACTCACACACCATGCAATTGCCCATTTAAAATGTACGCTGTTGGGACGCCTGGGTGGCTCAGTCAGTTGGGCGTCGGACTTCAGCTCAGGTCATGATCTCATGGTTCGTGGGTTCGGACCCCTAGTTGGGCTCTGTGCTGACAGCTCAGAGCCTGGAGCCTGCTTCAGATTCTGTCTCCCTCTCTCTTTGCCCCTCCCTTGCTCCCCGTCTGTCTCTCTCTCTCTTTCAAAAATAAACGTTAAAAATTTTTTTAATGGAATCAGGCAATAGGTCTCGGTCCAAACTCTTAACTTCCAGTGGCTTCATCCCCACGGCGTACTGGGGTAACAGAGTATCAGGTATCACGGTGGCATGGTTAACAACGTGGGCTTTGCAGTTAGACAGACTTGGGTCGAAGACCTGGTTCTGTCACTCAGTAACTCTGTACCTGGGGGGAGTAGCTTCCCGTCTCTGGGCCTCAGTTTCCTGGTTTGTAAAATGGGGCCAAGTGATGGCAGTTTTCACAAAGCTGTAGCGATCATGAAAAGTGCTTAGCCCAGCACCAGTGCTTAATATATGGTGGCTGTTGGGGCACCTGGGTGGCTCAGTCATTTTGGTTTAGCATCCGACTCTAGATTTCGGTGCAGGTCATGATCTCACCATTCAAGGCCCAGGTCGGGCTCCACACTGACAGCGCTGAGCCTGCTTGGAATTCTCTCTCTCTCTCTCTCAAGATAAATAAACTTTAAAAAAATACATATCTATCTATATGTATGTATACATATATATCCCTGCCTGGATAGGGCTCACATTTTAGTGGACAAATAAGACAACAGGTGAAGGAAGAGGATATGTGTGATGGAGACAAAAGCACAGCATGATGGGATAAAGCACCCCAGGTGGGTGGAGGTGGCTTTCATTTGGAAAGCTTCCCTGCCCTGTCATCTCCTGGAGAGGAAGTCTTTTTTTTTTTTAATTAAAAAAAAAATTTATTCATTTTTGAAAGAGATAGAGCACAAACAGGGGTGGGGCAGAGAGAGAGGGGGACACAGAATCTGAAGCAGGCTCCAGGCTCTGAGCTGTCCGCACAGAGCCCGATGGGGGGCTCGAACTCACAAACTGCGAGATCATGACCTGAGCCGAAGTCGGACGCTCAACCGACTGAGCCACACAGGTGCCCCCACCCCTTTTTTAAAAGTAAGCTCCACACCCAACGTGGGACTTGAACTCACGACCCTGAGATCAAGAGTCGCGTGGTCTACCGACTGAGCCAGCCAGGAACATCATCTTTTATGAACTGAAACATGCTATGCAAGGCGTGGGGGTTCTTAGGATCCCCTCTGGGTGGGGATGGTGGCCTGGCTTTGTTATTTTCTGAGAATGGGTAAATGTCAGGTTGTCAGCTCATTTATGCAGTCAGGCCACTTGGCCAGCACCATGCCGGAACACTGGCTGCTCTTCCAGAACTCTCTGTATAGGCAGGGCCTGGCCTGGGGAGGCACGCTGAGCAGTGGCAGGGCTCCTTCCTCCATCCTGGGGCCACCCGGAAACCAGGGTGGATCGCAGTATTTGGGGACAGGACTCCAAGGTTGGAAACATCGTGCACAGAGGTGCGGCCCGACTGCCCCGTCGCCAGAGCTGCTCCCTTAGGCACGTGTCTGCCACGCTCCGTGTCCTGGGCCTGCTTCTGAAGCGTGGAGCCCAGACTGCAGCATGAATCCTTTTCTAGCCCTACTTCAGCGAGCCTACCCACAGCAATGTCTCCTGCTCTGCATCTAGAACCTCAGCTGGTTGGCTACATTCATACTCTCAGGCAATCTACTCATTTCATCTCTCAGCCAAGTGTCCCAACAGCTGTTTTCTTATCCATCTGTCTGTCTATCCGCCTATTCATTTAATTATTACTCCAATAACGCATTCATTCCGTCATTCATTCAACAGACATTTACTGAGCATGTCCTTTGTGCTGGGCACAGTGTTTGGTAAAATGATAGTCCCGGGGGATAGGGCATGCCTAATTGGCAGTGTGGACAACTCTGTCACCTCTTTCCTGAGTGCTCATCTTAATAAGGGAGAAGGCAGAGCAGAGGTTAGGAACAGTTGAATGCATGCATAAGCCCAAACATGTGTCTGTGTGTGTGTGTGTGTGTGTGTGTTAGAAGGGAATGATAAAATGGTTTTTTTTTTTTTTTGAAGTTTATTTATATTGAGAGAGAGAATATGTGTGCACACGCAAGCCAGGGAGGGGCAGGAAGAGAGAGAGAGAGAGAGAGAGAGAATCCCAAGCAGACACGGGGCTCGATCTCACAAACTGTGAGCTCGTGATCTGAGTCGAAATCAAGAGTCAGATGCTCAACTCACTGAGCCACCCAGGTGCCCTGGCAATGGTAAAATCTTACTGCAAGAAAATACAAGGAGTGTTTGAGTCCTCCCAACACCAGAGCCATCTCTAGGGAGGCTGGACAGGCACAACGGCCCCATCTCACAGAGGCAGTAACTAGAGTCAGTCTATTGAACTCTACTTGCCCAAGACAATGCTGCCTCTTGCAGAAGACTCCTCACATCCTCCCTGTTGGAATGCATCCCTTGGTCTTCTATAATCCCCAAGAGCTTTGCTAATACTTCTGTGAAGGAGTTTTCCTTTGGCTCTGCTCCTTTCGTGGGGACTGGCTGGCTACTTGTGTGTCTGTCCACTTGTCTACCGGTCGGATACTTTTTTTTTTCCTTTTTTAAAGAGAGAGAGAGAGAGCGAGCAAGTGCAAGCAGGGGAGGGGCGGAGAGAGGAGAGAGAGAATCCCAAGCAGGCTCTGTGCTGACAGCACGGAGCCCCACGTGGGGCTCAATCTCAAGAACCATAAAATAATGACTGACGTGAGCCGAGATCAAGTGTCCTGATGCCCCTCGATGGATACTTCTGGAGAGGCAAGAGCAGATGGCCTCAGGCACCGAGTACACCTCAGATACTCACTAAAAGTTATTCATTGCCAGGTGACCTGCCTGAGGTCGCCTGCCTGTCAAGAACACGGTTTGGGACCCTGCTCTGCCATCCCCTAATCTCAGGCCACCACCAGCTGTCACCTGCAAATCAGCAGTAGTAGCTCAATGGGTCTCAGTCATCCAGCTTGCCCCATCGCCCGCCCCACCCCCATTGTCTACACAACAGCCCCAGCAAACCTTTAAAAATGTAAATCTGCACTTGTCAGACCTTCCAGGATCCCCGCTGTGTTTAGGATAAAATCACAAATCCTCCCAATGTCCTACAGGGCCCGCAGGGTCAACCCAGCTTTATCGGGCACTTCCTCTTTCTCTCCGAGCTCCAGCCACGCCGAATTTCTCTCCTTCCCACTCTCCCGGTTCTTTCTTGCTTGTTAGCCTTGGCCGTGCCGTTTCCTCTGCCTGGAACAGTGCTCGCCTCAGCGGCCTGTCGCCTTCACCTAACTCCCCACTCCCCGGGGCCTAGGGTCTCCTCCCCTGCTGGTCTGCCTTTGGGGACACTGCCCGTTGCTGAAGCCCTGACCAGCACACAGTAGGCATTCCAGAAATATCTTTTCAATGACTAGCGATAAGACCCTTCTTGGCTCCTCAGTTTCCCTGAGGATGAAGCCAACTGACCCTTCTCTGCCCAGGACGGATGGCTTTAAATAGCTCTGACATACTCCGGAGGTGGAAAATGCTGATTAGATTGTAGAATGTGGTTTTCCGAAGAGGCCTGGGAGTTCTCCGCTCGAGCAGAGACCTCTCTGGCCAGCTCCGTCAAGGTTGTGTTCCTGCCAGGCTGGGCTGGGGCTGGGGCTGGGGCTGGATTTTTAAGAAGACTCGGGTGTCTCCTGGGTCTCAGCACTTTGTGTGTGCATGTCCATCAGTCCCCTCGGTATCTCTGCTGAGTCGAGGCTGGAAGTGGCTGGGCACCGAGCTCCACAGCCCTGGGTTCCCGCTCTGGCTCCATCACCTGCCAGCTAGGTGCTACGGACTTCACTGCCGCCAGTCTCAGTTTCTTCATCTGTAAAGTGGGGCTGCTAACTACTTTCTAGGTTGTTGTGAGAAGTCCTTAAAAGTGTTTAGTGCTTGGGGCGCCTGGGTGGCTCAGTCGCTTGGGCGTGCGACTTCGGCTCGGGTCAAGATCTCACAGCTTGTGAGTTCGAGCCCTGCCCTGCGTCAGGCTCTATGCTGACAGCCCAGAGCCTGGAGCCTGTTTCGGATTGTGTCTCCCTCTCTCTCTACCCCTCCCCCACTCACGTTCTGTCTCTCTCCTTCAAAAATAAATAAACATTAAAAAAAAAAAAAAGGTGTTTAGTGCTTGGCACGGAAAACATTTGTTGTGGCTATTATTATTAGCAGACGGCTCATTCCCAGGAGCTGTCCCTATGAAACCCTGACTTCAAGTGCTACTCCCCAGAAGCCTTATTTTTTCAACTTTTTGTAAGAAACTCCAAGAAGTTTATGCGATTCGTGTTTAAGCCACTGATGGCTTAATGGACATCCAATGATGGGTGGGGGGGGGGGGCACTGTACGAGGCTCCAGAGGCATGAAGATTATTAGTAGGACCCACTTCTTGTCCCAATGAGAACAGACAAACCGATAATCCCAATCCAGTGGGGGGATGTGGTGAGGTGGCCCACAGTCCGTGAGGAAAGGAGAGGATTTCAGGGCAGAGGCAGGGATCCTCTGGGTGTCCGGGGGATGCCGGGGTGGATGGAGGAGGGCAGGATGTACGGGTGGAATGGTCACACACTCCCCACCAGGATGTGAGATTCATTGGGAAAGACAGGCTGAGCTCTGTGGGTGAGAAATTGGTATGTATTCCCCCAGCAGACTGAGAACCTTCTCTGTGCCAGACCTGGCTGGGCCGGGGGTGGGGGGCACATCACACCTAGACAGAGCCCCAGCCCTCCTGAACGGGTGGTGAGCTGTCCAGTGGAAGAGACATGACAAGACAAGCATTAATAGCATCCACACCCCTCTCGCCCTCCCCCTGCTCCCCCCTACCCCCCCTGTCAGAGCTGAGGTATCCAGGAGCCTGCAGGAGGTATCCTGGGAATCAAGTCCTTGTCCTTGGTCTGGGGAGAGGGCAGTCTCCAGATCCCTGGTGGGGGTGTGGTCTCTGGAGGTGGCATCTTCAGCCTGGGGGCTGGGACTGCCTGCCCTCCTCCCTTATCCTTCAGCAGAGCCTTTTAAGGGGGTGACCCTCTGACCTCCAGACTGTTCCCCCTCACCCTCCAGCTAGAAGTCCCTGGGGCAGCAGCTTAAAGAAGGAGGGCTCCAGAGGCCTCAGGTTTAGATGCAGATGGGAGGCCAGGGTTGGGCCTGAAAAGACTCTGGGGTCCCCTAGGCACTCCTGGGGAGCTCAGCCAAGGCCAGGGGCTCTGAGTCAGGTCCATGGGAGTGCAGCCCAGAGATGCGGGTGCCTGGCCCAGGACGAGGGAGGGGGCGATGGGCGAAAGGTTCAGCCGAGGGAGCAGGCGGGGCATTGGGAGTCTAGGACACAGAGTGGGGGTGGGAGGGCGAGGGGTCCGGCCGGTGCAGGGGAGGGGGGCGCCCCCGGGGAGGGGCACGCTATGTCTTTAAGAGCTGCCTGAGCGCAGGTTGCAGCTGCCTGGCCAGCCCGAGAGACAGCGGAGATTCATTACCCTCCGACACAATGACCATTGATGGCCCCGTGGCGTTATTCAAATCCAGTACCAATTGCAGCCGAGCCCCTTTCTCCGCGCCAGGCCCGTATTGTTGGAGCGGCCCACTAAAAGCCCGCCCCGGCCCCGAGCCGCCAGAGGCGCCCGCTCGGGTTCAGCCCTGCGCCTCGCCAGCCCGCCGGCTCCCAGCCCGGCTCCCCGGGCGCTGCAGGTGACCCGGCGGCGCATTCCAGCGCTCCCCGCCGCCCGGGCCACCGCCGCCACCGCTACCGCCGGCGCCCCGGCCGCGACTCAGCCACAGGGAAGCGGAGAGCGCCCGAGCCGGTGCGTGCGCGGGGCTGGGCGGGGGCGGGGACCCCACGAGTCCAGCAGCCCGCACCCCCGGGCTTGGAATCGCGACCCGGCCTCGGGGGCCCCTGCTTTCCGGATTCCCGGCGAGCCTGGGGAGCCCAGGCTGGGGGCGGGGAGAGGAGAGTTGGGGTTCCCCGGGCCTGACAGAGGAGATTCCCCCGACTCAGGGCGGCGCAGAGACCCAACGCGGGCTATTCTAGGGACCCCGGGCCAAGATCGAAGGAGACACACGCCAGGGGCGATGGGGATCCCCACGCAGGGTCGGGATCCGCGTGCTTGCTCGGCCACCTTACCGCGGGATGGGCCGCTGCCGCTGAGCGTCTGCGAGGTAGTGGGAGGCGCAGCTCCGGAGATCTCCTGGTCCGGCGCTTTTAAGAAGCCAAGCGGAACCCCGCACGCAGGAGACTGGGGCCCCGAACTCGGGGGCTTCGCCACTGATTGTCCAAACGCAATTCTTGTACGAGTCTGCGGCCAACCGAGAATTGTGGCTGGACATCTGTGGCTGAGCTCCGGGCGCAACAGGGGCGGGAGCCGCAGGGACAGAGCCCGGCGCGGGCGAGACCCCTCGGGGAGGCGGCTGGCTGGCCCCAGCGCGAGGATCGCGGCCCCCGGCCGGGCGCGCAAAGGAGGGACGCCGGTCCCTGCCACCAGCGCCGCCATCCTCGTCGTCGTCGTCGTCGTCGTCCTTCTCCTCCTCCTCTGCGGGTGACCAGTCGTGGATGGCGGGGGCCTCCAGTCGATCGCGTCGTTTTCCCCTTTTTCAAATTTCGGCCGGGAACGAAGCTGGCACGCCGCGGCGGAGCACGAATGTGGTCCGGGTAGCCCGCCCTCGGCCCGAGCCGCAGCAAGTCGGGGGCGAAAGAAGATGCCGGCGGAACGCGCTCGCATTTTGAATTGGTTTTGAATTGGTTTTAACCTAGCCCCCACCAATACACCCCAGACAAAAGAGCCTAAACCGACCCCTACATCCCAAATAAACCGACCCCTCCCGCCAGCCCCTCCAGACGGACCGATGGGCTGAGCCTCCTTTAGCCGCTGCAGGAGTCAGGAGTCGGAGAAGCGTCGGGAATGATGCGCTCCAGCCGGGCAATCGCCTCGGCTTTGGAAACAGAACTTGGACAAACGAATCCTTTTCATTAAAGACAAATCTTCGGAGATAGTGGGGTTTACTTATTTGTTTATTTCCTCACAAGTGGGGGTCAGGAGTTGCGGGGGGGGGGGGCGGCGGGGAGCAGTTGAGCGTTGCTGGGGCTGAGCCCAGGTCACCTGTTCCTGACCCGATGGGGGCTGAAAAAGACCCGAAATGCTGGAGAGCGCTTGGGCCAGTTTCGGCGCTGCTGCTGGCATTCCTCCCCGCAGGGAACCTGGTTTTCTCAGTGCATCCTCCTGCCCTACTCCTCAGCATTAAATGGGGGTGCCCTGGCAGAAGGGATATCCTGAATCTACTCTCCCTCTTCCCGGTGCAGGCAGGAAAGGAACACTACCGTCCAGTTTCCAGGACTTGGAATCCCAGGTGGGACAATGGGCCATTCCGGTGGGGCTGGAGGCAGGGAGGGACCTCCAGGTTACAGGAATCAGTGAGATCGTAGGGGGCCATTTCAAATCCCTTGCTCTGTTCCCTAACATGGAGATCCTGACCTCAGCACCTTGGGTGGGTTGGTCATACAGCCTTTCCAGACAGCACTTGGACCCCAACACTGGCCTTAACTCACACTCAGACCAGCTCCTACCCATAACCCCAACATGGCTGGCCCCCACCTATGCAACCCACGAGGTCTCTACCTCCAGAGCACTGGAAAGAAGCCCAGAAGCCAGAGGTCGTGTGTCCCCCTAGGCCTTGAGAATGATGTGCACACACATCACCCCCATCCCCAACGCTGCTGAGACAACCACTTGGCACTTTCATCTCCGAAGAATGAGAGAAATTCCACCTTAAACCATTGACATTCAATAGAAAGCAACGTTTTGGGTGGGATGATGTTAATGCCCTAATTTTTTTTTTTTTTTTTTTTTTTTTTTGAGGTTTCCCTCCAGCAAGGCTTTTCCTCCAGGTCATGGGAAGGGAGGTTCAGCAGTCTTATATGCCACCCCCATTCTGCGTTCTGGGGCTGCAGCTGGTGGGACAAAGCCTAGCCTCAGACAGACAAAGTAGAGAAGTGTCCTGGGACCCAGACAGGTCAGCACAGACTGGCTTTGCCATCCCTGTCTCCAGACGGCCATGTCGGATCACCCCCTCCTAGACAGCCTGTGTAGTCTGGGTTTCAACCCCTGCCCTCTGTTGGGTGAAGGGCAGCTCTGAAAGCCCTTGGCTGGGGCAGAGACTGGACCCGGGACCATGGCTGGGGGGATGTGGGGTGCCACTGGTTTCTAAGGATGAAGCGCCAGGCAAAGCTAGTAAACAACCTAGTCTTTTATTTGCCCAAGGCCAGCTGTTGCAGACACTGAGGCCCGCCCCAAGACTTCCAGAAGGGATGGAGGGAGGAGGGGCAAACCATCCTGCCTACCAGGTGCTGCCTGCCCCCATCCTGCTTCCTGCAGGAGGTGGGAAAGGAGATGAAGTCTGCATTTGTGCCATCAAGTATCAAGCCTGCTTTCAGATACTATAAATACTCAATTGCCACTGAAGAGGAAACTGAGGCACTCTGACTCCCCAGGCCGCTATCTGCCAGTTCAAGCTTTTGCCTGCTCTCTCTCTCCAGAATGGGCTGCAGGCAGCCTTTTGCTGGGGGAGGGTCTCAGGAGCCCATCTGGTGGCCTGTGTGTGTGGGGGAAGGCCAGCCAGGGTCAAGGGCTGGGGCTGGGGGAGCAGGAGGAGGGGTGTGGTTGGAAGAGCAGCTGCTGGGAGGGGGGGGGAGTCAGCACTGAATAGGGGACCCCAGCTGGGGTTCCATAATGGTATCAGTGGGGGACAGCCAGAGCCCTCTGCTGTCTGGATGGGGAAACTGAGGCAGAGACTCCTCCCATCTTTGAGAAGGGAGGGGCCTCCTATAAGCTATTCGGGTCCATTCCTCTTCTCCTCGAAGACGCTACAGCCCAGGAGTTGGAGCGTGTCAGTGGTCACTCAGTGTTCAGATTGAGATACAAGGAGTGGGAGGTGGCTGGGTCACCTGGCCACGGAGCCCCCTTCATGTTGTGACCAACCAGAGGGGCACCCTCCCCCACCTCAGCTGCTGGGAAGGTTGGCAGGGCTGAGCCTGCCCACCCCCACTCACGTGCCTGAGAAAGGCTCATTTTTAGCACCTGGCCTCTTTTCCCTGCCTGGAGGGAGCTCGGGGGACAGAGCAGGGAAGAAAGCGGCCAAGGGGGACAGGGAGACCTGGAAGCAGGGCCCCAGGGGATGTCTGATTGTTCTCTTCTCCCCACCCCAAGGGAGCCTGGGCACAGTGCGGGGCCCTCAGCCGCCGTGCAGCGTGGATATGAAGAGGATGTTGTCCTGGTCCTGCAGCTGGTAGTCCAGCTCACCCTGGTCCAGGAGAGAGAGGAGACTGTCAGGGCCCTTCTTCCAGCCTCTCCTCAGCGGTCGGGAGGGAAGGGGGGGGCCTGGATGCTTTGGGAGAGAAGGATAAAATCTACCAGAAAAACGGGTGCCCTGACGTTAATTTGCACATCTCCAGGACGGAGGAAAGCACACTTCCCCCAGCTACCCGTTCCTTCCTTCCCGGGACGGGAGACTTGAGTGGCCTCAGGTTGGAGGCCAAGTGGGACAGAGGACTAACCAGCCACCCCCTCTGGGCCTGATGAAAGGCCGAAGGCTGTCCTAGGGAAGCAGTGAGGGGAGGGATATCCCCCAAGGTACTGACCAGCAGTTCCCAGTCGGCATCGTTAACGAGCACCAGAATTCCTGGCCGCCTGTGGGAAAGAGGGAGTGAGGAGCAGGCAGTGAAGGGCAGGAGGCAGGAGGCAGCAGGGGTAGAGAGGCTGAGACACTTGGGCTGGAGGACGGTGCGGTGGAAGATTTTCCTCCTGAGGTTCTGATCGAAGATCACCCAGGAAGAGGAGGGGACACTCTGAGTCTACGGGAAACCAGGCCAGACAGTCATGGCCTTTGGGATGATATGGAAAACAGGTGCAAATTCCAGCACCACCTCCCAGACCTCAGGCAACTCACTTTGTTTCTCCTGGCATCAGTGTCCTCATCTGAAAATGGCCTAACTCACAGCCTTCCTCCCGGAATGTGCCAGATGAGATGGCATGATGCGTGTCCATCATGGTGACACTGGTAGCAGCATATTTTTCCAGGTGTCTCACCTCACTGTCCCAGGCCTCCCACATGCCCGTGCTGGAGAGGAGACTATCTTGGCTCTTCAGAATCAGGGAGGGCTGCCAGTGGCCTCCAGCACCCACATGCCCAGGAGCGGCCCTGTCTGGTGTAAGGCTGGGTAGGCTGATGTCTGGACAGGTATCGGTCTGGCTCCTGCTGGCAACAGCCCAAGGAGCGCAACTGTCCTTGGGGGCAGCTTCCGTCACCGCCGGACTGTGACCCGAGCCAGGGGTCTGAACGGCAGCCTTAGCCCCCCAGGGCGTGCTGGTGACCTCTGCTTCAAGGGGATGACTGAGTCCCACAAGCACCTTGCCCACCTCTTTTTCACATTAGGCTGGCCTTCTTATAGAAGCACAGCGACTTCTTGGCACATGGCTCCTTTCCCAGGAGGCCGGGCTAGGCCTTGGACAGGTATGGATGCTTTGGGCTAGGTGTAGGGGTGTCCCCAGTGAGCACAAATGTGCGTGTGTGCGTATTGTGTGCGTCCACGCATGTGTACACGTGCGCGTACACGTGTGCACACTGACTCCCTGGAATTCTAGACCTGTGCGCTCCAACGCACCTATCTGTGAGCCTCTATTCACATTTCCAGGGCTCAAAAGGCTCATGTGCTTAGCGACTCTACTGGACAGCACAGATACACAGCATTTGCATCATCACAGAAAGTTGTACGGGACGACAGTCCCAAATTGTCGGGGGATGAAAGGGACCTTGCAAGGGCAGCATCTTTTTCTCAGTACTTTCTGTATGGAGAGAATAGCTGAGGCCCAGAGACAAAGGGAGGATAAAGGGAAGAGGACCCCAAGAAGGCTGCAGGGGAACCCAAGGATAGGGGTTCAAACCTCCACTCCCCTCCCCGCAAAACCACCGCCTGCCCTCCTCGGGGAAGGAGGAGGAAGGGACTCACACGCTATCTCCCTGGATGAACAACTCTGGCCGCTCTTTTAGCAAGTTCTTCTTGATCCAGACAAGGAGGTTCCGGATGTCCCCTGGAAAGGAAGGCACAGAACAAACTATTGCCAAACCCCAATGATTTCTGGCCCTCAGAGCCTTGCCTGGATCAGAAGTGGACATGGGATTCTGGGGGCGTCTTTTCGACCAGGCTTTCATGGCCCCAGAACTTGTGGATTCCCAAGGTGAGGAAATGGGTTAGGAGGTTGGTGCCCTGCCAGAGAGGTCTTCAGAGAAAGTGGCTCTGCTCAAGACTTAAGGAGGTGACGGGGCCTCAAGACAGACAGCCGTAGGAACTGTCACATGTGAAAGGGCTGGGAGACAGGCCCCCACAAGTTCCGGAAGATGGTTCGAAGCTGCCACAGATAGGCTTCTGAGAGGGCCCTGAAGAGCCCCCTCCACCTTTCTCTCTCCAGCCAGTCCCAGAAGGGGGGATTCATCTTTGCTCTTGGAGGGGTCTGCATATATTTCCCTTTGTGAGGGAAGAAAAACAATTGCTGAGCCGATAACATCAGTTAATTTCCTCTGGCAGAGGGAGAGAAGGATCCTTCACCCGCCGGAGACGCTGACAAATCACTGCCCCATTGCCCCCACCTTCACAGAGCCCCCCAGGCCAGGGACGGCCACGCTGAAGAGGCAAGAGGTTCAGGATTGAAAGGGCCTTTCCTTCCCAGCTGGACACTGAGATCTGCCACTCTGGTTCTGGGACAGTCACCAAGCTCTTTGCACATCATGTGGAGGCTCAGAGCCATCTGTCCCCTGGGTCACCTCTCCTTTCCTAGGAACAGGGTCCCTGGCCACGGCACACTGAAATCTGGCTCTATAAACTCCTCAAAGCCTATGGCTCTCAAATATCCACACCTCCAACAGACTGTCTCCTAAGGCTGCAGGAGTTCCTTCTCTTCCCGAGACCACCTGAGAACTGAAAGTCCTGGGGAGACAACTGGTCTCTGGGAAATCAGCAGGGGCCTGGGGCTAGCCACCCCTATCCTGACTTAGTCTCTCAGAAGGGTCTGCTGTCCTGAACACATGCCTGAGACAAAGCTCCGGGGTGAAGCTGGAGAAAGGCCCAGGTAGTGCCTTGGTTTCTCTGCCTAGAACGACAGCCCTGGCACACAGGTGAGGGAAAATCGGCTTGGACAAGGAGAAGCTCAGTTCTGCCCCAGTCTAGGCCCAGCAGCGTGTCTCGACCCTGGCATCAGCCTTGGACAGGACTTTAAGGCATTCTCCCTGACCCGCGTGGGAGCCTTCTAGGAGGCAGGCAGGCTGCACCCCGGATGGACCCGGACACTCTGCTCCGTGCCAACTTCCCTGGATCGTATGCCAGCAGAGCACAGGGCCATGGGCAAAGTGTCCAATGTCTGAGGCTGCCGCCTTTCGATTTTAATTCCTGCTTTTACACAAAGCAGATTCGAGTCCTCATGGTCTCTGGAGTGGGCAGGGGATGGGGAGTGCAGCCTCCGACTAGCTGCAGTCCGTTTACACTCTGGCTGGGTTTCTCCCTGAGGCCTGGTTTCAGAGGTTTCCCCTTGGCCTCCATCTTGGCACTGTCTGGTGGGCCACCAGCCCATACATCTTGCTGCTGCTCGATACAGCCGCCGGGGTCTGACGCATCCATCAGCCAGCCATGGCAGGCGGGGTTGTGCCTGCGTGCGTGGAGGAGCTGAGAGGCACTGGGCAGTGCCTGGCCTGAGGGCCACCAGCTGTACCTCCACAGCCCTGGCTGGCCGGTACAGAACCAGGACCCCGTTGGGTAAAGGCCCGGGCTCCCTCCAAAAGGGGGGGGGGGCTCTGCTCCACCCTGGATAGGCTGGGGGGAGGGGAGAGGGCTAGTGGTCATGTCGGGGTCATCCAAGTGAAGGCACCATCATGGAGTCCCAGAGGGGTGGACTGGGGGGTGAGTCCGCTGTCGGTACGGGCTCATTTATCATGATGCTCCTCTTTGCTGATGTCACTCCCTCCCTCTTCTGTGCCCCCCAGGCCTGCCCACATTCTTGATAGCCTGTTTCCATGGTGAGGCCACCGTATTGTTCCCCCACGCCTGGATTTGGGGGTGGGGAGAGGTGGAACTCACAGCTCCCTTCACAAGAAGGCCTGCAAGGGCCACTCGGCCTGGCCTGAAACACACCCCCAGGGACATCTTGCTAGGCTTGCTGAGGCCCAGACAATATGCAAATAATCTCCAAGCCAGATGGTCGGCTTCCAAAGGCGCCCAGGGGAGGAGGAAGGGTTAAGCAGAGTCAGGGACTGGTGGCTCTGGGGAATCTTCGATCCACCTTCCCCCTCTATGTCCTCCTGCCTTCCCGCTCCCACGGAGGGCGGTTTCCCTCCTGGGATTTGCAAGGCAAATATTTACTGAGCAACTACTATGTGCCAGGTGCTAGGAAGACGGCAATGAGCAAGAAGGACACAGAGCCCGCCCTCATGGAGCTCACAGGCCAGCAGGGGAGACGGCCACCACTTATTCAATCAGTTGTGATAAATGCTATCTCTTTTGTGCGGGTGCAGGAAAACTTTTCTGAGGACGTTCATGTTGATGCTGAGGGCTCATGGATGAGTAGGGCAGGACGGGGAAGCATCCCAGGCAGGAGAAAGAATACACATGAAGACTTAACGGCGGGATGGAATTCGCAGGTTCAAGGTAATAGAACAGAGAAAGCAAGACGATCAGCAGATGAGACCAAAGCAGTAGCCAGGGGCCAGACCATGCAGGGCATGCAGGGGCCTTGAGACAGGTCTTCCCCGGAAGAGGCCTCTCCTTCCTCGTGTACTCCAAGTTTGCTCCATGGGTACAGAACCCACACTGCCTGGGCTGAGGCTCCCTGTTTCTCTGGCTACGCACGTTATCAAGATCCAGCTCAAATTCATGGCATGACCGTTAGGAACCAGAGTGTGTTCTGAGGACCTGGTGTGGCCACAGCACACAGCACACAGCACAGAATCTCACACACAGAACCCGCCTGAGATGTTTGCTGGACATGTGGACGACTATGGAGGGAGAAGAGGTTGGGAACACAGACAGTCCCAGTTCTGAGTTTAAACCCATTACTTCTTGGTCCTATGACCTTGGCCGTGGGATTCTCTGAGCCGCAGCTTCCTTTGGGAAATGGGAGTGGTAAGAACGCCTCACACAGTGGTCATCAGGACTGAATCAGACGATCCATATAAAGTTCCTGGCACGTCAGTGCCGTGACTGTTCTGTGATCCGGAGGAAAAACCCGTACCCTTTGCTCTCTCCCAGTGTCCTGAGCTTCCACAAGTTCTGGTCAGGCCCCTGGCACCCTGGGGATGTGCTCGGACAGTCTCGGGGGTGGAGTACAGTCAAGGACTCATCAGATAATGCTGGGACTGGCTGGGGTTTTCTGTAGGATCCACTGCCATCAAAAGCTGGAAAGGCAATGGGAGAATGGGGTAGGGGGCTGGGAGCAGTGAGGGGACCCCAGACACTGGCCTTCCCTCCACTTTATTATTTAAAAAAAAAAAAATATATATATATATATATATATATATATTTTTTTTTTTTAAGTAAGCTCTATACACAATGTGGGGCTTGAACTCATGACCCCCAAGGTCAAGAGCTCTACTGACTGAGCCAGCCAGGTGTTCCTTTCCATTTTCGATGTTCAGACCCCTAAGATGCTCCCAGGACAGCCCAGGTGGAAGGAATCACATTCTGAGGCTGTGGAGGCCAGAATGCCGGCATCTGATGGGCACCTAATACAAGGTCTCCAGCAAGGAAGCCTGGCCCGCCCATTTGGGAAACAGCAGTAATGGGAGCTGCTGCTCTGTGGCGGAGTGGTTAAGAGTTGGGGTTCTGGAGCTGGGGGACCCTGAGCTGCTGCTAGATGCCCTGGGAGGGCACCAGTTGCAGAGTCAGCCTGACATACGGGGACAGCGATCCAAACCCCAAAGTGCTGCCGTGAGGGTTCAGGCATAAAGGGAGCAGCAGGCCCTGTGGAGCGTCCACCGCACAGGACAATGTCCTCTGGCCACAGTGACTCAGGGCTCCTTATCCCCTTGGCTGCCAGACCCCTCTCCTGCAGGCTGTTGGCAAAGGGGCACCACACACTCCCCTCTTAGCACCTACGGAAGCTTCCACCAGGATTGCTCACCCAGTGGACCTGTCCTTGTCTGCGGACACTGACCACCCACTGTGGCAGCCCCTCCCTGCCACTGGTGTCCATCCTAGCTTCTTGGGCTGAAAGAGAACAATCCCAAGGTCTTATCTGCTCATGAACTCGCCTGCGACAGACCCACATCCAGCCTCTCTTTGATCACCTCCAGGGAGAACCTTGCCCCCAACCAGAAATCTATCTTCCTGACACTCGCACCCAATGAGCCTTGGTTGGTCCACAGGGACCACACCAACAAAAGTGGCCCCTCTTCCACACACCACTCAGTTCTGGGAGAGCCAGACCCCCTAAGTCTTCTCCTCCATAAGGTTAAACCGCTCCAGTTCCCACCAAGTCCACCAGGCTCCAGGCTCTTCTGGGAGCCCACCCCAGGCCTTAGTTGAAAAGGGAGAAGAAAGAGCAGAGATGGGGGGAGTAAAGGAGAAGAGAGGGTAGAGGGAACATCAGAGGGTCTATTTACAAGTGAATGGGGGTAAGAATGGAGCAGTTTGTGGGCTAAACTGGCCTCAGAAGGAGGTTTACAGATGTGCAGGGGACGCTCCTCATTGTTTAATTAAGCAGAAAGTGGATCTTTTCAAAAGCAATTTTGCACAGGGACTGGGAGGGGTTGGGGGAGAGGAGGGCGGTGGGGAGGGGATCAGCAAACAGGCCCCAGAGCAGAGAAAGGAACAGCTGGCCCCAGAGAGGCTGTGAAATGCATGCTAAGCAGTTTAAAGCGCCCGGGAGCTCCCTCCAGCTCCCTGGCCGGGCCACCCTGTAATACAAAGGCAGGGCAGAGGAAGAAGGGCAGGGAAAGGTGAGGCCTAGTGTCTCCTCCTGGGGGCCAGGGCAGGTAAGGCCCACATGGGGACAGTCTGTCTCCCCTGAAGTTTTGGGTTTGCTCCAGCCCACTGACCAACCACGGGCTGGGGGCCTTGCACCGAAGGAACTCTTGATGTATAAAAGCCAGCCCCCAGCAGCCACAATGTCCGAAACTGATGGTGCTACCAACCTCTGCCAATCAAGGCCTGCTCCACAGAGATGGCTGTTAGGAGGTCCCCTCTACGCGCATGACTTCTCACCAACACATCCCGGTTCCCAGAATTGTATGCTCAGATCTGGAAGCAACTTTCCCAGACTGTGGATGTCCGATGGATAGCCAGCTCAATAAAGACTAAATCTAACCCAACCTCCCGTTTCACAGATGGGAAAAAAGAGGCCCGTGGAACTAAGTGATCTGCAAACGCACACTGCCAGGGCTCCTCCTGCAAGCTCACCCCCTTTGGCCTTGCCCATCCTCTTTTCCCAAGTTGGCTCGGTTGGAAACTCTCCCCTGGCCCAGGACCCAGGGCCCCGGAGTCCCCTTGTTTGTGAGACTTGTCACAATCCATAATCTTATGGTTGCTATTTTCTCTGCTGGAGTCTCCAAGACCTGCTTGGCCAAGTTGCAGCCCCCGGGCTGGGAAGGCTGCCAGTCGACAGTGCTGGGCACAGGCTTGGGGGAAGAGTGAGACTCTGCTGGCGGCACCCGCTGGGCTCCTGTGTGCCAGGGTAATGTCTGGCAGCTGCCAGCCAGCTCCGTGGCTGCGGTGTGACCTATGCCTCTGGGCGCAGCAGGGCAAAAATGGGAACCAGGGGTAAAGATCCACTGCCAAGGGCCCAAAGGCTGAGTAAAGGGGCCATTTCAGTTTCTCTCCCACTTCCTTTTCGGCCATCCCAGAGAGGGGAGGACAGGCCCCATCGGCCCCATAAGCAGTAAATGGAGAATGAGAGATCAAACATCTGCGCTTAGCCCAGTCTCCCTATTTCTGTAACTCTGGACAGGTCTTTCTGTCTCTCTCGGAGATCTGGTTTTCTTGATAGATAATATTTACTATGGTCATTACACAAATCAAAGTAAGTAGCTGTTGAAGGCATGGATGAATGAATGAATGAATGAATGAATGAACAAAAAGTATCAAAACCAGAAAATACACTGCAAGTAGGAGAGGTCATATGGGTCAAGGGAGTTAGTGGCACCACGCAAGGCCTTTGGAGACCCTGAAGTCTGGTTCTAAATCCCAGTTCTGCCACTTAAATAACTGCACGGTGTGGACCTTGATGTCTCGGAGTTTGGGTTTCCAGTTTTTAAAACGGGAATGATAACGGCAGCTACCGCCTAGGAATCTGTGACAATTATTTGCACAACGACAGGGGTGCGGTCTACCACGCCAAACTCAGCCTGTGCCCCTCATCACACTGGCCTTTCTTCAGTTCCTGGACCACCTTGAGGGTTTTTACCAAGAGCTACCCCCTCTACTTGGAACGGCCCTCTGCACCTCTGCTCTCCCTGCCAATTTATGAGGCCAGCTTCTTTCTATCCTTCAGGTCTTCGCCTCAAAGTCACCTCTTTAGAAGCCTGCCCTTACCACCTGCTGGCGTTCAAAGCCCCTGTGTGTTCTCCTCATGCCAGTGCCCACCACCTGGGCAGTTTACATTAGGTGTTTCCCGGTTTGCTGCCTGCCTCCACTTCCATTATGCTCCATTTAGGGCGAGAACCACATCTGTTCTGCTCACCACCGAATACCCAGCAACTAGTACGGTGCCTGATACAAAGGGGGCGCTCAAAACCAGATATGCCCACCGCAACCGCGAAGGACTTCTTCCCATCTCTGGCACATGGTAAACACTCAGCCAGCGGATGAACGAAGGGGACTGGAATCACTCAACCTGCCATGCAAATGCAGGGGAAACGAATCCTAACCTGTGAGACTGTACTAACTTCCTGGCCAGGTCTTTAAGGCTGAATCTTTGAGAAGCTTCTGAGAGCCCCTTGTTCCCTCCCAAGGCTGTGTGGCCACCTGTCAAACTAAGGAACAGTCACCTTCATCTTCCCCAGTCTTCCCCCACCAGGGATGCACACGGTCCCCCAATGCCGACATTTAACCCCAGCCTCATGCCCGCTCCCAGCTCAAGGATGGCAGTGTCCTGTTCTTTGGTGGGCGTCCCCCAGCCTCTGAATGTGGCACACAGATCCACCCTGTGCCACTGCTCTCCAACCCAAGGGAGGGTCAGAGACAGCTTGGCAGCCAGTGAATTTGGGGAATTGTCTGATTCCTGGCAGACGTGTGTCCAGTTCCAGAAGAACCCTGTCAAACCTCATGACCATTTCTCGACGGCCCGCTTCCGTGAACCTCATTCCCCTGCCTCCTCATGTGACTGATCTCCCCTCCCCGCAGAGCCATCTCATCCCCAGGTGGAGACGGGTTCCCATTCCTGAGCGCTCTGTTCTGGCGAGGATCCACTGCCAGGGCTGCCAAACCCCTTGAGGGTTGCGGTGCCTGGGCCCCTGCCTCCAGGCTACCCCAGTATTTACCCAGCTGGACCCCTGTAAGTTACCTCTTCGACCCCCCTCCCCACCCAGTGTGAAGGCAGGGACCGGCTCTTCTTTACATGTCTCCCCAGTGCCTGGCACATGGTCTTCCACACAGGACATGCTCAGTGTACATTTGTTAAAGGAAGAAGATCAAGTACTTAAATGGACCAAAAAAACAAAAAACAAAAAAACAAAAAACCCCAACGACCCACTGTCTCCCCCTCAGTCAACCTTCCCCATCACACCTCCTTTCTGGCTAGATACTTTTCTCCTCATCTAAATCCTCTCACCACGTGAGCCCATCCACATGGCTCTATTTTTGCTGAAGGTGACCCCCTTCAGGAGGACGCCTCTCTGCTGCCATCCGGCAACAACAGAGATGCGCGCTACAGCTGTTAGCACGTAGGGATTTCTGTCCCTACCTCACATGTGAGAACACTAAAGCTCAGAGAGGTGAGGTGCCTGGCCTAAGGCTCTAGAGAGATTCAAACTTGAGTCTGTCTGAATCCAGAACCTGCATCTGTAAGGACTAAGCTATGCTATCTCCTTCCTACAAAGCTGGCTCATCCCAGAGAGGATGGTGATGCCTCCTCCTCCCTCTCCCCTCTCCCACTGGCCAGGGAAACCCTGCCCCTTCCCCCTTGCACAGGGCTGAGTGACCCCAGGCTCCTGCTCAGCGGCCCTCAGAGTGGGGCTCGGAATGCTCATACTCACAGGGTTCCTCCTGTCCAGGCAAGGTGACCTGATGCTTCTTTATGCCGTCGAACAGGAGCTCTGCGCCGCCTCTGCAAAGGAGGGCCAGAGAAAGACAGCCGGGTGAGCTCCTGCAAATACCTGGTGGAGACTGAAAACCGAAGGGGCTGGCATTAGAAGCCCAAGAGACGCACAGATCAAGGCTCAGGAACAGCTCGGGTACCAGACTGTGATGGGTTCTCAAATGTGACTTCCTAATGTGAAGTGGGTGCAGATAGTCTCTACCAATAATCAAGTACCCAAAATTTGCAGACTGTCATTTTTACTCCTCCGCTTTCTCAAGAGGCGGCTTAGCATACAGGTGCAGAGAACAAGCTTTGGAGCTGTCACCCTGAGATGGAGGCCGTGCTCCACCTCTGCCTGATGCCCAGACCTTGGGCATGTGACTCCATGTTCTCAAGCCTCAATCTTTCCATCTACAGAAGTGGTGAGGAGCCAGCATCAGGCACGGTGGAGACCCTGTGTGTTGAGGGGTCTCCTTGGGCCAGGGGAGGGTTTGAAATGCCCCTGCTTGTGCCACTCACTGCTGGGCCCGGTGGGCACACCACAGTGCTGGAGGTTGAGACTCCACTGGGTTTAGCAATAACTTTGCCATTCATAAGAATATTCTTCATCTCATTTCATTCTGAGGGCAGCCCAGGTAAGGAGGAAGGGAGGAAGACATTACTAGTTGCATCCGATGAAGAAGCAGACGGAGGCCCGGAGAGGTTAAGTGACTTGTCCACGGTCACACAGGCAGTGGCTGAAGTGGGATTTGAATTCCAGCTGGTTTCTGCTTAGGCCCAGCAGCCTTGGCAGGAAGAAAACAAGACTCCCCAAAGGTCAGAAAGCCCCTTGAGGGCAGACCTTGGCTCACTTCTATGTGCCAGCACCTGGCCAAGGGGAGGCTGGGACAGCAGAGATGCTCGGAGCCAAGTCCAGAAGCCAGGGGTTTATGATGCGGACACCAGGGCTCTTTCAATGCCCCACAGTGCTTCTTCCTCTGGGTCTCCTGATTCCCATCTCGGACTTCACGTGGATCTTAACTGAGAAGGCCTTAACAGACTTTTGATGGATGTGACGCTTCCCGCTACACCACCCTTTCCCAATTTCGGAGAACAGAGATGTCCTGAGACGGTCCACTGGGAGGCAAAGGCAAGGCAAGCATTGTCATGGGGGAAACATGGGGCGACTGTCATCCAAACAAGGTCACGCTTTGTTGATGCAGAAATGTGGAGGGGGAGAGGAGGCCCATCTGTGGCCGCGCGCAGGGCCATTTCAGCTGCAAGCCTGCACAGAGCCTCCATTTATCCCCTTCCAAGAGCCTCGTTCTCTTCTGGGTGGGGGCTGGCACATGCAGCAGCTGGGGTGGGGGAGGGTGACAGGCAAGGGGCTCAGGAGTTGGGGGTCAGAGAAGAGGGGTGGGAACTGGGGGCACTGGAACCCAGGCAAACAACCAAGAGCGGCCAAACCTGGTGGTGCCAGGCTCAGAGGCCAAGGCTGTTTTTCCCTTTGCAAGCGGGTAAGGGAGAAGCAGTCTGGCTCAGAGTGACCTGTCACCACTGGGTTCACTGGCCTTCAAGGGAGGGGCTGGTGTTTGTGCTGCCAGCACATCTGGAGGGGTGGAAGGTGAACGCCCAGCCCCTGCAGAGATTCGGGAGGCGGGCAAGGGGCCTGTTTTGACCCCAGAAGAGAACGAAAGCTAGATTTTCTTATGTCCTATAGGGTTTGCTGTTCAAACTCAGTTAAGGAATTACATCTAAAGACACTTCATCTTTCCCTTCACTCCCCAATTTGTGACAGGAGTGTTTCTTGGTACCAGTGGCTGGTATATACGCTCCTCAAACTGCCCTCACTTTTTCTAGCTTGTCTCTATCTGATCACCCCATGCATTTTTAGTTTTGTTTCTTTCCCTTTGCCTGCTGGAATGCAAGCTCGGCCTAAAACAGAGCCTGGCACATAGCAGGCACTCAAGAAGTATTTGCTGAATGAATGAAAATGCCCATTTCTCCTCCTTCTCTGGCCTCAATGGCATTGCCTCTCTTTGCCAACACCTACCAGTCTCAGGAGGAAGGATAAGAGGAAAAGGAGAGGGAACCTCACATCTGGACCTCAGGGACGCAAAACACATTTCTACCGCATACTTTGAGTTTTGTGTGACCTGAGAAAATGCTCCGCTAAGGACACTTCAGGTGGCAAGACAAAGGATGGCAGAATTGGTTCCTGACAAGATGAAAGGTATGAGAGGTCGTCTAGAGAGGCTCTCAAAGCAGGTAGAGACTGACAGGACGACATCTGGTCAGGGGCTAACCACACACTTCAAGGATCACTGTGGCACTCAGGAACAAAAGGGAGAGAATGATGGGCAAGGTTTCTTTGCAAATCTGCTCAGGTTCAGAGTGAAGGGTGAAGGAAGTCCGCGAAGAAATGGAGAAAATGAAGGAAAAGCCCGGGGCAAAAGCATGCATTGACACAAAGAGACATGGAATCTGGGTTTAAGATACACCTTAGGTATTCTTGCTTCCTGAGAAGCTGCAATTCTCATGGGACATTGTGGTGGTCAGCGGAGCTATTCAAAGATGGGTAGACTGCGGGAGAAATGTTGTGGGGCTCACTCTTGCTCTTGCGGGTAAGGGAGGCTAAGGCTAGCGATGTTTAGACTAGAAAAGGGGTAATTAAGCTGGTTTATAAGTTCTCGAAGGCAAGGACCATACTTTCCTTATAGGACTTCCCCACTGCTGCCAGCACAGTACCCGGCAGACGGAAAACATTTCTGATGAACAAAAACCAGGTCTGACTCAGTGACAATGAAAGGTAAGCTGACTGCAGAGAAACCTCGATACCGGTAGTCTGCAGCTTCTCCCTTTTCAGCTCTGCTGGGGCCTGTCAAAGTAGCAGGGATCTTCCTAGAACTTCCATGCTACGGGAGGGCTGGCGTAGGGGGCATAGCCGAGCCAAGGGTCGGTGAAGCAAAATAGTGAGGAGACCAGACCAGCATAGTTCTAATTGGACCCATGGGGCCAGACAATATTGTCAATTAAAATGCAGTTAACATTCATGAGACTACCCCTTCTAAGGGACAGAAACACTGAGCACTGGAGGGCATGGACAGAGTTCTATTTATCTTTGTATCCTCAGTGCCTGGCTCACTGCCTGGCACATGATAGGCACTCAATAATGACTACTGAATGGACTATCCAGTGAAGGGAAAACATGAAAGAAACTGAGGGCATCCAATGGAAGGAAAGGCATTTATGGGTAGAGGTTTTAGATTACCATTTCAGATTTTTCCTTTCATATAAGCCTTGGCTTGTTTACCTTCACACACACACACGTGCACACACACATCTAGTCCCAGCTTTTTCCATGTGACTCGAAATTATACCACCCATCTCTTGGGTCTCAGTTCCTTTGCCTTCCCTCCAAGCTCTGCAGTTTCTCTCAGCTCTGAAATCACACGACAAACTCGTTTGTAGGGGATAGAAGATAGTGGCTTGAGGAGACTTCCTCCCTGATGTGTGTGTCTTCAGCTATTGGGTGTGTGTGTCCCACTCCTGCTCCTCTTGTCTTGTGTGTAACTGCACTGTCAACTTATTCTCCTCCACTGTGCTATTTATTTATCCCCGTATCTTCGCCTGACTCAAGATCTGCAGAAGGCAATCAGCCAGTTTACTGAAGGACCTGAAAAAGGTTCAGGTCTGTTTAACATCCCCAAATCCTGGGAAAGAGAAGGAGTGCCGCCTTGGCCACACATCCCATGAGAAACAAGGCTCCAGGAACCGTGTAAGCGGAAATTGCTGCCCGAAGAAGAAATCTGGGGGTGAAGGGTAGTCCTTTTCGGTTCTAGGAGCTCAGATGCCAGACAAACGGGACTGGTCCAAAACGAGATTAGTAAACAAGGTAAGGAGGCCGCCTGCTAACGTCATGCCTTTTGAGTCCGGCAGGGCACGGGGCAACTGAGGAGTGCCCAGAGGACACCTCCACGCCCGGGCTTGCGCCTCTATTCCCGGACATACGGTCTCGTCGCCAAGGGAGACCGAGCCTCTCAGACTCTTCGAGGCGGGTGGCGTAGCTCTGGGAAGGCGCCAGGAGCCTCAGCGATTCGGTCGTGACAGGCCCCAAAGCAGAGGGAGGGGAGTTCCGGGCCCGACGACTTCAATCCATCCCCACAGTGCCCCAGCTCTGTGACTCACCCGAACTCCACCTCCACCGACAAGGGCGCTGCCATGTTGAGGAAGCCGAGCTCACAGGAAATTCCCTTAAACTTCCGGCCCTCCCGCCCACTTCCGGTCGCCACGAGCGGAAGAGGCGGTGCCCAGAGGGTCATCCTCCGCAGCCATTGGAGGAAGGCCGGGAGCTAGGCGGGTAGGTCGCGGGTCTCGTTAGGGGCTCATGAGTTGGTCACCTACCTTTCTGGGACGGGCCTCAGGGAGCTAAGTGGGCAGCGGCTTGTGCGAGCCACAGCTAGGCGGGGAGCCCGGGCATCTTTGCGTCGTACCTGTGAGCCACGTTACTGCTTATCTTGCAAAAGTTACAAGTCTGTCTTAAGCCCGCACACCGCTTGGGTGAGCCCGTCCATTCGTCTTGACTTGACTTGACTTGAATTATAAGTGACTACAAGTCTTTATTTCCAGCCCAGAAATCTCTCCTGAGCTATTGAGTCGCTATCCGGGCGCTCCTTTGGTTATCGATTTGGGTTTTACTCATTCAGCAGACATTTGCTGCACGTCCTCCGTGTACCAGGCATCTTGGTCAGTGCTACAGGTGCAGTGGTGAACGGGATGAGAAGGGTTCCTGCTTTTAGGGCACTCACAGTGTAGTGGTGGAAGCTAACTGTAATCAGAGAAACAGATCAATCATACTAATAAATAGAAAATCTCTAACTGAAAGAAGTGACCTGAAGTTATAGGAACTTCAAAAAGAAAACCAATTGGACTGGACACAGCTAAGCAATAAAGCTGAGTAACGTAGGTGGATATGAGGGTGGAGAGAAACCTCTGAAACATTCCAATGAGGAGGACAGAAGATGCAAAGGCCCTGAGTTGGAGACCATGCTGGGACACCAAGAGAGGAAAGTGGAATTTGGGGAGCAGAGGGGCTGGTAAGAGATGATGCTAGGAAGGGGGCAGGGGCCAAATCACACCTTGAGAGCCAGGTAAGAATTTCAGTCTCTATTCTAAGAGCAGTGGGAGGCTTTTGAAAGTTTTGGGGAGGGGGTGACATTAGAACTATACTGTAAAATACCCTTACTTGCTGGAGTGTGAATGGTTTAAAAAGAACAGGGAAGAAGATGGGAGACCGCTGGAGCCTGTTGCAAAAGGCCAGGGGAGAAGTGGAGTAAAGTAGATATACTGGGGTGTCTAAATCACAACACTTCCAAATTGAACTTAGCATTGGTAGCATGTGGGGGGGTAGTCTGAAGGTCAGTGGTGGAATGATATAATGGTTAAGAGCTGGGAGTTCAGCTGCCAGCTTTGTATCCAGTTCCCACCACTTCCTAGATGTTTCTTTGCATTAAGTCCCTTATCATCTTTGTGCCTCAGTTTCCTCATCTGTAAAATGGGGATAGTAACACCCCCTAACTCACAGGGTTGTAGCGAGGACTAAATGAGTTCTTGCCACAGCGCCTCCTTCCCTAAAACAGGCCCTGCCCTGTGTTCCCCATCTCAAGGATACCACTGCCACACTCTGAAACACTTAAGCAAGAAACTTTAGACATTGTTCTTAATTCTGTCCCATATCCAAATAGTCACCAATTTGAGGAGCTCCTGGCTGGCTCAGTCAGTGGACCATGGGACCTTTGATCTCAGGGTTTTGAGTTCAAACCCCATGTTGGGTGTAGAGATTACTTAGATTACTTAAAATCTTAAAAAAAAAAAAAAAAAGTCATCAATTTGGATTCCTCTCCTGAAGCTGATTTTGCAACCCCAAAATGTTCCACCGCCACCCCTGGCACCTGGCACCTGTACCTGCTTCTTCTCTGTCTGCCTGCCTCCCACCTCCCTCACTGTGGCCGTGACTTCACTGTAGTTTGACTCCGTGGATAGCCCTGAGCCATTCCAACGTATTAGGCACTGTTCCAGGGCACTGGCAAAGTGAAAACAAGTCAGACACAGCCTGGTCCTCAGAGCACGAAGGAATCCTGTGGTTAATGGAAAGGCCCCATATTCACCATGCTCTGTGGGTTGGTCACTTTCCCTCTCTGGCACTCAGTTTCCCCAATCTGTGAAGAAGGTTGGGAACCAAACGATCTAAGGTCCTTTCAGCAAAAATATTATAAGATTCTTTCACTAGACCCAACTCTTGCAGGGCAGAAATCTTGTCTGATTCATCTTTGATCCTTAGCTTGCAGTAAGGAGCTTTGTAATTGTAGGGGTTTGGTAAGTGCTTGTTGAGTGAGTAAGTGAACACCTTTCACTCCCCCGCTCAAAGTCATTTAATGGCTTCTCTTTACCAACAAGGTAAAGCCCTTGAGCCTCTGAACTCAGCTCACCTCTTCGAGAATTGAATATCCTCTCACCCCAGGAACTGCCACCTCTTGGGGCTGGAACATGAGAGCTAGGGAGCATTTGAAGGGCTTCATCCGTCTGACAAACATTCACTGAGCACTTTTTAAGTGCCAGGCCCAGAGCTGGTGCTGGAAACACAACAGTGAACAAAACCAACAGGTCCCTGCCCTCCTGGGGCTGTTGCAGGAGACAGAGATGTAAAAATGGACCTCACGGTGTGATCAATGTTATAAAGGGGGAACATGGGGCCCTGTGGGAGCTGGCGGAGCCCCCTAATCCAGCCCTGGGATCAGAGAAGGCTTCCCAGAAGTCACACAAGCCCAAATCCAAAGGGATGGTGGGAAGGAGATGGCACCTAGGAAGGCCAGAGGAGGCATCTTCCCATATCTCAACAAACGGGTTCCTCCAGCTTCTTACATAGTCCCAGAGATTGGGAGCTCACTTCTGGGTAAGTCAGCCCATTGTGTGAATGCCTGGGTCTCAGAAAGTCCTTCCTTCTGATCGCAAGCCTACCCCACTCAATCTCTTAATTGTAACAATATTAGTTCATATTCATATTCATTAAAAGAGCATTTATTGTGGGGCGCCTGGGTGGCTCAGAGGGTTGAGTGTCTGACTCTTGATTTTGGTTCAGGTCACGATCTCATGGTTTGTGAGTTAGAGCCCCAAGTTGGGCCCTGCGCTGACAGGACAGAGTCTGCTTTGGGATTTCTCTCTCTGCCCCTCCCCTGCTCATGATCTCCCTCTCTCACTCTCTAAATAAATAAACTTAAAAAATGTATTTAAAAAAGAGTATTTATTGAATGCCCACCTTCCACCTGCCAGGTGTTTACATGCACTACCTGATTGGCTGCTCACAGAGACTACTATTATCCCCATTTTTCAAATGAGAAAACTGAGGCTCAGAACCAGTGGTTTGCCCATGGCCCCTAAGTGTCTCATGCCCCCTAAGGCCTCAACCCCAGGTTGTAGTGCCTTCAGCATCACTGGCCCTCACTGCCTCCCATTGGGTCAGGCTCACCCAGATGCCCTCCCCTGGGATCTACACAGAAGAGGGGCTTGGGCCCCATCCCCTGTCTCCTCCAGCAGGCCGGCCAGCCCGGGCGGCGGCCTCTATCTCCTCAGAAGCTCCAAGGGAGACAAAGGCGGGGTCTGCAGGGGAGGCGAGGGCGCGGGTGCCCCCCTGCCTGCTGCCCTTTGTCTCCAGCCTGCTCCCCTCATGCGCCCCGGGAGGCTGGGAGGCGCCTCTCGCAGGCTTCCTCCTCCCATTCTTGTGCTAATTGGGTGTCAAGCTGAGATCAGTGAGAAAGAAATCCGCCCCGGCTCGGGTTAAACTGCCGCCAAAGATGAGGGCTGAGCCTGGAATATCATTAGGCTGGGAGGAAGCAGGGCCCCCTCCTCGGTGGGGGGAGGGGCCGGCCGAGCATTCAGGCCCCTTTGAAAGTCACTTGGTCACCCCCTCCCTTGCCGCCACCGCCTAAATGGGCCCCTCGGAGGTATTTAACCTTCTTCCCAGGAATTGAAAGTGATACTCCAAGCACTGGCCCGGTCGGCCACTTGCCTGTCCTGAGGGCGGTAGGACCTCCAGGGATGCTCGAGGCCGGCTCTTTCCAGCCTCTGCCGGCCCCCAGGCACTGTTGCAGATGGGAACACTGAGGCTCCAGGAAGGGGCCTTACCCCCAGAGCTGCCATTCGCAGGCTCTGTGGTCTTTGGAGAGACTTTGCCTCCCTGAGCCTCAGATTCTTCATCTGTGGAATGGGGGTAAAAATAGTAGCTGCTTTTCCTTACGGATTTAACAAACTGATGCACACGTAGCGCACTGCAAATCGCCTGGCACATAGGAAGGGCTCCATACGGTGTGGCCGTTAGCAAGTCGAAGGGAGTGGGTGTGACCCCAGGAGGGATGAGGGACCTCCTAGCAGAGCCCCCACTGTCTGGAAGTGTGCAAGGGAAAGTGCCCACAAAAGACTCATTTTTCATACTTTGCTTCAACCCTACTCCACACCGGATGCGCACTCCCCTGCAGCTTCATTGCTTTCCTAGACCTGCCCTGCAGGCCTTTACATGTTGCTGCTACTCCTGTCTGGGATGCTCTTCCCACTCCAATTCTTGGAGAACTCTTTCTTGAATAGCCTCTCTGACCGTGAAACAACTGCCTACCTGGCCAGCGCGCTGGGTTGGGTGCAGCTAACTACCTCACCGGCTGCTTCTTAACTCGCTAGCTCCCTCTCCCCTGTCCCCGGACAGTGGGCTCCCAGGTCTATCTTACCGTGCACCGCTTCTGCCCCTGCCCCCAGCAGGCCTTTAGACTCTGCTCCACAGATGAACTTAACGCGGTACTTTGTAAACCATGAAACAGCATAGAAATGTCAGGAAATGCCCAATAAACAGTAGCTATCGTTAAATTCACAAGCACATATTGAGAAGCTACTGTGCGCATAACTCACAGAGCCATGGTTGAGGATGACCAGAGGCAGATGGGAGAGCTCCCAAGGCCCTTCACTGGGGCGGGGGGGGGAGGGGGGGGTGGTGCAGAGGGGGAAGCAGTGTGGAAGTGGTAAACTCAGGCCTAGTCTGGGGTCCTGATACCTGTATATATATCCTTTTTCATTTTTTACCCCGTAACTGCTGTGTACTGAGCAGGTATTGGCACCAGACACAGAGTTAAGAGACCTCCAGGCACAATGCATTTTCACAACTACCCTAAATCTCTATTTGCAGAAGAACCTGAGGCTTAGCCTGGCAAATGGACTTGAGCACCTGCCCTTTTGAGCTGGAGGTTGTTAACCCAACCACCGCTCCATACTGCCTTTCGGTGACTGCGTTCAATCTCCAGGAAGCAATAAGGGCCCCTGGGTGGGTGGCAGCGCTATCCCATTGGAAAGTACTCACTACTAAGGGTTAGATACAAAGCTGTCAGCCAGGACCAGCCCATGGAAGTCCGACCCTGGGCCCTCAGAGACGGAGTGCTCTAGGCTGGGTACCAGCCTGGGGATGAGGCAGCCAGCCCCTCCTTTCTGCTTTTGGAGGCTGAGAAGGGCCAAGAAGGAATTCTCCAAGCTCTGCATGCCCTCTGCTGGTCACACTGGGACACTGCAGCCATGCCTACCACTCCCTCCTAAACCCCTCAACACCATTCTCCAAGGGCCCTACTCCAGCTCTGCCCCCCATTTTCCCCTGAGCAGCATCAGATTCCTCTTTCAAAGTCACTCCCCCAGGAGGCACCCCGGATCTCACCTTGGCCCCCCTCCACCCTGGCTGCCAGCTGCAGGTCTAGGGCGGGGCCCACAGTTGGCTCCACAGGCATTCGTGGAATGGAAGCTCTGTTGGTTTTCCCGTTGCCTTCTGCACCAGCAGGCGGGTGGGGCAGCAGGAAGCAAGAGGGGCTTGGGTTTGCCTTCCAGCGCCCTGCCTCCACTGCTGTGTGACCTCAGCAAATGACAGACCGTGGTGAGGGTTAAACAGTGAAGATGAAGCCCCAGGGGCACACATTGCCCACTGCCCTGGGGTGAGTTGGACCCCTTTCCCAATGGGCCACCCATTTCCAGCCTGGGTGTGACTCCAGTGATGGGGCCCAGGAGACAGCTGGCTTTCCACTGGCGCTGCTGATTGCTGCAGCTCTGGTAACACCGCTCCAGGAAGCTTTTTCCTGGACTCTGCCCCAGCTGGTCAGGCAGTCCTGCTCTGGCTTTTGCACAGCCACTGAACCCCTGGAGAAATGCACCCCAGGCAAGGCGAACAGCACAAGTGAGGGTCTGGAGACGGGATCCCATCCTGGGTTAGAGTTTTCTCCCTCAAAGGCTCTGAACAGCCCTTTCCTCAAAATGGGTCCCTTTGTTCTCTGAAATCCTCCTGATTACTCCCCTTTCACAGAAGAGGAGACTGAGTCACTTGCCCTAGGCCACGAACTCAGAAGTGACACGGCTGGTTTGGACTTTCAAGCTCACACTATTAAACACTTTGCCAACTCACTGAAGGCATCTTAACCGCTACATCCCTAAGTCGGAGTGAGTGGGTGGGCCGGAGGGGCAGGAGGTGGGGCCTGAGCAGGTAGGGTGAGCTCAGGTGGCACGCACACAGGCTAGGGGGAGTCAAGGCAGTTTATTGGCCCCTGAGTGACCCCCTCTACCCCTGCTCCTCTCATAACCGGCCCAGGACTGAGATGGAGAAAGTGACACAGACTGACCTACAAAGAGAAAGGTCCCACCTGAGGGGCAGCCAGGCAGCCACCGAGGAGAAGGATGGTGGCGGGGCGGGGTGGGGGGCTCAGTCCAGACTGCCTGCTGCAGGTCAGGGTGGTCCTCCTACCCTCCCTGAGGCGCAGGCAGTGCTGAGCGACACTGGAACAGCTCCAGGGCTAGGACCCTCTTCAGCCACCTGACCAACAGCCACTGCAGCCCCTGCCCACTCTGCTGGCTTCCCGAGTCTGGGGGCTTCTGCCCTGGTCCCATTTACAAGCTCCCTGCTTTTGGGGGAGTGCTTGGCGACCCTCCACCTGGCCCTGCCCTGACCCAAGACGTCCTCCTGAGGCACCCAGTCCATCTTAGCCTGGGGCCTAGAGGCCCCACCTGGCCTCGAAGACGTAATGCGGACATGAGGCTTTCACAGAAAGCCCTCTTGGGGGGCAGGGGGAGGTGGCAGTGAGTCACTTGGCAGTTTTGATGGGGAGGGGGTCAGCACCTCGGGGCGGAGGTGCTGGGCCCTGCTTGCTTTGGTCTGGCATCGCCCATGACCCCTCTGGGGTGGGAGCTGGGGCTCTGGATCCTGCACCCACTGGCCCTTAGAGGGACTCAGGGGCAAATCACAGCTTCTCCTCGCCTGCCTGGATGCGGGCGTAGGCCTCTTGGTCCAGCGGGATGTAGCGGCCCTTCCGGGTATCCAAGTAGAACAGTGGGTCTCTCACAACTGATGGGTCAAAGCCTTCCTTCCGCAGCTCTGTCTTCTGTAGCTTGAAGGTCCCTGAGGGAGCAATGGGGATGGATCAGAGGGTGCAGGGCAGGGGCCTGGGCCTCAGGAAGCTGCCCACCAAAGCTGAAGAGGGACAGAGAAGGAAGGCTGGAGAGAACACGGGAAAGCGGCCTAGAGCACGGTAGGGCCAAGCCCTTTACAGTTTGCAAAGGAGGCTCCAGTTAATTACATTATATCCTGCTTTTCAGAGCAGCCCTGGTGCAGGGGTGGGGGGGGGGGGCTGCATTACCCGTCTTCTTTTTGCAAATGGGGAAACTGACAACCAAAGAAGGGAAACTATCCATCTAAGGCCACACACACTGAGTGACAGCAGAGTGAGGACCAGAACTCAGATCTGGGCTTTGAGCACCTCCCAGGGAAGGGCCTGATCTAATTTAATCTGCACATCAACCCCAGAGGCAGGTGCTCAACACTCTTCTATGGATTCTACGATGCATGTCATTTTCAGCTTTTAACATATCTGAAGTCGTTTCAACAGGCAGCAATGTTTTCTCAGCACTCGTAATGTAAATTCCCCATCTCTCCTTAGGGGCATCACCCCTACAGGGCAGGAGAGACTGGCGCAGTGAGACACGCCCCCGGGGCCAACATCACACAGCTCATCAACGCTGGAACTGGGATTTGAATCCAGGTATGTATGACAAATTGCCCGATTCCTTCCCTCCCTGGACGCGTACTCCACCACCTTGTGGCTTGGCCATGTCTCCCAGCAAGAGCTGGAGTCTTTTTCCATCCCCCACCTGAACCCAAACTGGCCTTGTGACTTGCTTTACCAACAGAACATTCGAGTGCTGGGTCCAGGCCTCGAGGGGCTTTGCAGCTTCTACTCCCTCCCTCCTGGCAGTGCCTGACACCGGTGTGGTCTCTGAAGGCTGGGAAGCCACGCAGAACAGAGGGGAAACATCCCAGGAAAGCCCCCTGGGCTGGCACTATCCAGTAGGAGAGCCACTGGCCATACGAGACCACACACATTTAATTAAAATTAAGCAAAATGTCAAATTCAGTTCCTCAGTCATACCGGCCCCATTTAAAAAAGGGCTCAGTAGCTACGCAGGGCTAGTGGCTGCCATGCCGGTCAGCGCACATACAGAACATCATCATCCTCACACACAGGTCTGTTGGCCAGCGCTGCAGAACCAACCGGCCGGGAGCCAGACGGGTGGGTAAGGACATCATCCTGGCCCCTCCAGCCCCAGCTGAGTCACAAGCGATGGCAGCTCTTCCACTCCAGGGGGGGCCAGCAGCAGAACTGCTCAGCTGAACTTGACCCCAAATTGCTGACCCACCACTGAGAGCAAAAACATGACTGTTTTATGCCCTAAAGTAAGTTTTGGGGTGTTTGTGCTGTAGCAAACCCTCTGAAACCTGAGGGCTGACGGCTTCCCTGCCTCTCCTGCACAGAGAAGTCAGCTGTCACCCAAAACTCAGGAGCTCTCAGGCTCAGTCATGCACTGTTCAGGTGCTCCTAGGGGCCTACTACCTGGCAGGGGCCACCTCGGTCAGGGCAGGCCTTCCAGCAGGGCAGGGCTTGACATGATGAGCGTATGGGAGGTGGCCTGAGGCTGAGCAGGGGGAGAGTCCGGACAGGGCAACAAGCACTAAGGCAAGCTGGGGGCAGGACTGGGCAGGACCCCCAGACTTCCTGCCCATCAGGGGACCCGTCAGTGGTCCAACAGACAGAGGCTGGCACTGCCCTGCTATGTGACCGTGGACCCACCACTCACCTCTCGCCTGGACAACAGCAAGAGCCCCTCACTCGTCTCCCCACTCCCCTGGGGCTGTCTGCAGCCCTCTCCTGCACTCCACATGGCATTCAGAGGACTGTGTGGAACATGCACCTGACATAGGTCACTGCTCTACTCAAACACTTCTGTGGCTCCCTACTGCCTGGACATAGTCCAGGCCCCTCCCCAGCCCACAGAGTCTTCTGGTCTCCACTGACCTCTCTGCCCCACCTGACATCACTGCCTGCCCCCACCCCCCCTCCCTTGGCTCCAGCTTTGGGGGCCTCCTTTCCTTCCTCTCTTGGCCAAGTGCCGTCCTGTCTCAGGACCTGCCTGGAATGCCTCCCACCCCACAAACCCCGCCCTTTCATTCAGGTCTCAGCTCAAACATCACTTCCTCAGGGGGGCCTCCCAGGCACCCCACCCCCATTCATTTGCTTTTCTGTCAGTTTGATCTGTATTCTGTCCTTTCAATTTGGAATTCCGTGTCCTCTGCTGCCTCCCCTACCGCTGAACAGGCTTCAAGAAGGCAAAGGTCCCATCAGAATTTGTTACCTATATCCCCAAAGGCCTAGCACAGAGCCTGGCAGGCACATAGTAGGTACTCAGTAAACATTCGTCCCGCTAACGGACGTATGAACCTTCTCTCTCTGAAGGCTCAGTCCATTCACTTGTACACAGGGAGGTCTGCTTACCAACGACACAGCAATGCTGTGGGTAAAGGTCAAATGACAGCCGCCCGGGTCTCTCCAAAAGGAACCAAGAAGGGGCACAGGCCTGGGGCCTGTAAGCTGGAGCAGGGGAGGGGACATACCCGTTTTGTGCAGCTCAGGCAGGAAGCGCAGGAAGATGGGGCGGGCATACAGGGGCAGCTCCTTCTCCAGCAGCTGTGCAAAATGCTCCAGGTCACAGCTGCCAGCAGGGTTGGCCACCGCAGCCATTCCAGCCCGGCCCTCGGTTCCTGGAGGCAGCAGCACGGACCGTGAGGAGCTGGCTGTGCCCCCTGGGGGTGCCTCCCACCCACACCTGGCAGCTCCCACCAGCCCACAGATACCTGGCACCCCGACACCATACACTGCCACGTCGGCCATGTCCAGCAGGCGGCTGAGTGTGCCCTCTACCTCGGTGGTGGACACATTCTCGCCTTTCCAGCGGAACGTGTCTCCCGTGCGGTCTCGGAAGTACAGATAGCCCAGCTCGTCCATCACCAGCACGTCACCTAGGAGGGCGCTGTGTGAGGCAGGGCTGGGGCCGGCAGGCCTCACCAGACCCCGGGATCTTCTGGACAGGGACGGCTGGGACTGGGGCGTCCTGGGGCAGGTGTTCTCTGCAGGTGGGCGAGGGCCCCTTCATTCCTCTCCACCCTGCCCACCCCAAAGGGGCTGGTGCCCACCCACCGGTGAGGTAGGCCTGGTCTCCCTTTTGGAAGACGTCCTTGGCAATCTTCTTATTGTTGGCACCCTGGTTGAGGTAGCCGTCAAAGCGCCGCAGGGGATCCTGCTGGATGATGCGGCCCACTAGCTGGCCTGGCTCACCTGGGTGCAGGGAAGGGTTAGGGTTAGGCCTCCTCCACCACCAGCCCCCCCCCCCCCCCCCCCGCAATGTGCCCTGCATCTTGATTTGACTTCTGTTCACACTGCTTCCCACAGAAACGCTGCCCTGCTCCGGTGCGGGAGCCCGGAGGGCAGGGAGCTTCTCTGGGCGGGTCTGCGGCACATGGGCACTCAGTAATGTCTGAGTAACGCCTGTGAGATGGAAAGATGAACGATACAAAAGGGTGGCCAAGCACTATGGGGACAGCCTGACCAGGGCCAGCACTCCTTGGGCCCCTGGCTCTGTTCAGAGAGCGGTCCGTTCTTTGCCATACGTGACCCCCAGGGCAGCCGCAGGAGGCAGCGCCGCCATCAGCCTCACTGGCAGATGAGGGGACTTGGGCACAGAGCTAAGGGGCTGAGCCAGGATCAATCCCAGCATCCTCCACACGACAGTGAGTTAATTGACTGATGGGTAGAGAGGACAAGGAATGGAGGGACAGATGGATGAAGAAAGAGGACTCGTAGCTATAAGAGAAGAGCTGAGTGACAGCCACTGGTCAGAATAAGGGCTTCCCACTCACCCATCCCAGTCCCATCTCCCAGGCCAACCTCCCCTGCTCTGCCCACACTTCCAGCCCCGGGGCAGACCTGGCTGGCAGGGAAGGCAGAGGCCATTGGGCCCCCGGATCAGTTCCATGGTGTCCTCGTTGACTCGCACCAGCCGGATGGGGTACACAAAGGACAGGATGCGGCTGTTGAAGCCACATGCCCCCACCTGCAAAGGCCAAGACTTGGACCTGGGCTCTCCCGCCACAGGCCTGAGACTAGCCAGTGTTGGGGGGCCTGGCCCTCACACTCCCATGACTGCCTTGCCCTAACCGGACAGCGGAGGCTTTGGTGCCCACCACCCTCTGTGCTGGACCCTGCCCGCCCTAACCAGACAGCGGAGGCTCTGGTACCCACCACCCTCTGTGCTGGACCCTGCCCGCCCTAACCAGACAGTGGAGGCTCTGGTGCCCACCACACTCCACACTGGACCCTGCCCGCCCTCCACCGCCCCACTGCCCACCTGGCTGTCGAAGTTGCCCACACTGCAGTTACACTCGGTGGCCCCGTAGAACTCGGCCACCTGGGGGATGTGGAAGCGGCTAGAAAAGTCGGTCCAGATGGACTGGCGGAGGCCATTGCCGAGTGCCATGCGCACCTGGTGCTGGTGCTCCGCCTCCCGGGGCGGCTGGTTCAGGAGGTACCGGCACAACTCGCCGATGTACTGCACAATCTGTGGGTGGACCTGGAGTGAGGCTGGCCCGTGGCTGCTCTCACTTCACCTCCCAATCCTGTAGGCCCCGGGCCTTAGCCTCCCCATCCGAACAATGGGAATGTTGCCCCCAGTGAACAATTGGCCTTAGCTGTAAGACTGACGTCCCTGAGTGGGGCTGCTCGGTCACAAGGGGACAGGGACGGCTCATCCCCTGCCCTCCTCACTCACTGTGCAGTTGTACTTAATACAATCGTCCCAGAACCGGGAGGCTGAGAACTTCTTCCGGATCACCACCGTCATGCCATGGAGCAGGCACTGCCCGATTCCCACAATGTTTCCTGAAGGTGAAGGGATGGGCCATGGAGGTCTGGGAGCCAGGAGACCCCTCCCTCCAGAGCCTCCTCTTGTCCAGCCCGTCTCCTCAAAGGCCCTTCCCCCAGTCCCTCTTTCCTGTCCTGTTCCTCCAGCACTAATCATACCTCTCCCCTAGTCTTCCATGGCTCCCCAGTACCTCCCCAGTGTGGGATCAAGTGCATACTCCTTAGACTGTTCCCTGGGGCCTCTGGAGCTGGCCCCAAGCTCCTGCTCCTGTACCTGTAATGCTGCCATTCATCCAGGGGGGAACAAGCTAGCCCACCTGGCTTCTGCACCTCACATCTGCCTGACTTGAATGCATCTCCTCCAGGAAGCTTTCCTGGCCATCACTGGGCTCTTCTCTTGAGCTGAGCTCCTGCTACCTGCCTGTCTCCGCACTCACCATGTCATTTCCCGAATTAAAGTCAGGTTGGGGTTCCATCCTTCATCCTGCCTTAAATACACATCTGACTCTAAGCACCTTGAGGGCAGGAACTATATTTATTCCATCTCTGTCTTCCCTAAAGCTCCTAAGACCAAGCAGCAAGTGTGTGCACACCCATGAAAATGAACAGACTAACCCAGGTGTCCTGTGTGTTGCGGACACACAAGCTGTGAGGTTCACGTTGCTGTCTTCATTCAGAGGTCCAGTCAATGGCTACCTCTGAATTTTAACCCAGATTTGACTCCAAAGCTCATGTGTTTCTACCACAAGATGCTGCCTGCTGAGGGGGTTGGGGGGGCTCCTGAGGCCTGGGGTGCCAGAGACTGAGAGGAAGGGCCCAGTACTACCTGCTGAGTGGTAGAGGGGCAGGCAGTCATAGACAACGTCGTCCGGCCGCATTCGGAATCCGTAGTACACCAGGGCAGCCATGCGGTAATACCTGGAGGGCACAGAGTGTTCGGTGGGCCCTGGAAAGGAGGAAGAGAGGCCCCTGGGTCCCACCACCCCCAGTCCTCCCCCCAGGAGCCTTGCCCCTTACCTGCTGTGCACCACAATGGCGGCTTTGGGCATCCCTGTGGTGCCTGATGTGTAGATGTAGAAGAGCTTATCTAAAGAAAACAGACACATAAATGGCTTTGAGAAGGGACAGCACAGGGCTGGGGAGGCATTATCTGCAGGAAGGACAGTGCCCAGGGAACTTCTGTACCACAGACCACTTCTCCATCCCACCCTGTAGCCCAGGTCAGGGGCTGTCACATTAGTTTCCCCACTGGGCTGGGGGTTCTAGGTCAGGAACGCTGTGGGACAGCTGCACGCTGTGTGTCAACCATCTCATGCCCTCTGGATGCCTGCTGATGCCAAGGGCTGGACACCATGAGGACACCAGGCTGACCCAGACAGACACCCTGTCTTCAAGTAGCTTACAAAAGCACCGGGAGACAAAATCCACGTATGACAGAGATGAAATGACCGCAATGACAATGACCGGTTACTGAGCACTTCTTGTCACACCCTAGTTTTCCACTGTTATCTTTTACAATCTTCAAAGCCACTCCATAAAATAGGTTCCATTACCACCCCTGATTTTATAGCTGTGGGAACCGAGGCTCAGAGGGCAGCTCAGGTGCTCCGGGACACGAGGGAAGCAGAGGGGCTGCTGAATGTGCTCAGCACCAGCTCTCGCCCTCTGGGTGGCGCAGCAAGCTGGGGGTTCCATAGGGCAGGGTGGAGCATAGAGGAGAGGCTACAGGGTCAGACGGCTGCCTGGAGGAGGGGATGGGCAGGCAGGACAGTCTAGGGCAGGGAGAGGATCGCAGGCTGACAGGGGCCGGCACCAAACAGGTGCTGGGTGAATATTTAGAGGGTCTTGCCCCCGGTCCAACCCCAGCCGAAATTCAGACCCAGCAGTTTCTTGGGCTCCACGTGATCTTGCACATTTGGGCAGCGATGAAGGCTCGTTCAACAAGTCCAAGAATCAGGTTTTGTGAGCTCCCGAGTGCTTGGCACCGTGCCTGGCATCTTCAGCTCATTTAACCTTCAGAGTGACCCATAGTAACTGTGCCCATCTTCCCAGATGGAAAAAGGTAGGTGATATGACTCACTCCAGGTCACATGACAAGTCTGCAGGAGTATGCAGGCCTCCCGCCCTGAGGTCAGCGCTCTGTCCTGAGCCCCTCTGAGAACCCCTCTGTGGGGCAGGGGACTCACCTGTGAAGCCCTTGTCAGGGCTACTGGGCAGGTGCTTGGGGGCATCTTCCAGCAGGGGGTCCAGGTGCTCTGTGCCGACGGGCACCGTGCCGGGCTCCCAGGGGCCGGAGCAGAAGAGGCTGAGCGAAGGGTCCAGGCTGGCATGGATTTCAAAGATGGCTGTGGGGAAGACAGGGCTGATCAGGGGGCAGGCCAGGGACCCCATGTCCTCAGGACCTCTGCTTGTGTCAAGGCTGGCATGTCATCAGGGGAGACTGGCTGTGTGTGGGGGGCACGATGGTGAAGCACCAGCCTCATTGTAAGAAAGATACTGACAAGAGCAACAGCTCCCTAGCTGCTACGGAGCTACACGGCGGGCTCCTTCCGTGTGCTCTCCTGCTCACACAGCCCAGGTACCAACGGCAGCCCATTGTGTAGATGAGGAGACGAGGCTCCCAGGACGGCAGGGCCTGCTCACAGCTAGAATGACCAGCTGTACCGCACACCAAGGTCTGTGCCTTTACACACTGTGCCACGCTCGTGTGTGGTTGGAAAGGAGGCATGGAGGGGCAGAGGGTGGGAGCCTTCTCTCAGGCTCCCCTGTGCACTACCACGGTCCAGGTGCTCACCCGCACCAGGCACAGGCCAGTCCCGGCCCCCTCAGCCCCACTTCCTCGGTCTCCCTTTACATTTGTCCAACCCTCTCCCCTCTCCCTGCTGCATCGTTCCTCTCCCATTCTGCATTTCAGTCACCTTCCCTGGCCGTCCTCCCGCACCATAGCCATGCGGGACAGGGGACACTGGTCAAGCCCAAGATGAAATCCTGCCTCTGTGTGACCTTAGATGATCTCCTCACACCACTCGGAACCTCTGTCTCCTCATCTGTAAAGCCGAGACAGCCATCCCTACTTCACCAGGCTTTGTGAAGATTAGAGCTGCTTATTAAATTTTTTTTAACGTTTATTTATATTTGAGAGAGAGAAACAGAGCACCAGCAGGGAGGGGGAGAAAGGAAGGCACAGATTCTGAAGCAGGCTCCGGGATCTGAGCTGTCAGCACAGAGCCTGGCGCGGGGCTCGAACTCACGAACTGAGATCATGACCTCAGCTGAAGTTGGACGCTCAACCGACTAAGCCACCAGGCACCCCTAGAGCTGCCTATTAAAGCACCAAGCTCAGTCTTGGTCAGCGCTCCACACCGCGGCAAATAACATAAGCTCTGCCAGACAGCAGAAAAGAGATTGTTTCCATTTTATAGATGAAGCAAATGAGGCCTAATTACTCATAAGAATGGTTACCATCATAGCTGAGGGCTCACCTAGCATCAGCTACTTTGTTAGTGCTGCAGGCAAAGTATCTTCTTAAAAACAGTATGGGGTAGGTAGGACAGTGAGAAAACAGAGACACAGACATTTCCAGTCTCTTCCTCAGGATCTCCAGCTTACCAGTGGCAGAGGCCAGGCCATCGGACACCAAGGCTCATGCCCTTAACCTCTGAACCACATAGCCTCCCTCAGGCCCAGAAGGGGGCTGTAGTCTGTGCAAGATGCTGTGGGACTCCCTGCCTGACCCCACACCCCAGGGGCTCACCTGGAGCCATCTCACTGCCAAAGATGAGGACCTTGGCCTGGGAAGTGGTCAGGCAGTGGCGCAGGGCGTCCCGCCGCAGGTTGGTGTTGATGAGTGCTGCCTCCACACCCAGCTTGGCCATGCCCAGCCATAGGCCCACGAACTCGTTGCGGTTCTCCATGAAGAGGGCAGCCACGTCGCCCGAGGCCAGGCCCTGAGCCTGTAGGAAGTTGGCCACGCTGCTTGAGTAGTCATCCAGCTGGCGGAAGGTCCAATGTGTGTCTGTGCCCTCAAAGATCAAGGCTGTTTTGTCAGGGTGGCGCCGGACCGTGGAGGCAAACAAAATGGGCACTGTCCGCCGCTCCCGCAGGTACCGCCGGACCTTTGCCTTCACCTTCAGGAGCACTATGCCGCCGCTAGGTGGGAGCAAGCAAGGGAGCCGTGACCGCTGGGGTTGGAAGCAGGGTTCCCGACACCCTGGCCCAGGCTGCTGTCCCACGGGCCTGAGGCTCCTGAGCCCGATCACTTGCAACACTCCCGTTTCCCAGCACCTGTGTGCTGGGCACCATTACAGGCACCAGCCCACTGATGCCTCACAATAACACCAGGGACCCCCGGGGGATGACTCCCTCCTCAGTACAAGGGAGAAAGCGAGGCCCTGAAGCACCACGGCTCGCCCAGGCTGCGACAAGCTAAGATCACAATCTCAGTCCTCTCTGGCTCCAGAGTGTAACACCCAGGACCCTTGAAGCTCTTCTTGGAATCTAGTGTTCTGTCAGAGTCTTCCAAGATTCTGGGGCCCAAGTCAAAGTCCCAGGTCATCTGGGACCTCCCACAGCCCTGTACTGCAACCTCTCCAGACCACTCTCACAGTAAATAAAGGATAAGTTTGTGATTTGTTCGGTCTCCCTCCCTGTGAGCCCAGCAGGGGCTCCATCCTGCTTGCTCCCTGAGACCCCCCGGGGTCTCACTCAGTACCGGGCACAGAGCTTCACTAGGTGATGCGGAATCACTTGGCAATATCCCCTTTTCCTGCCCGCCACTGCCACCTCTGACCCCTGAACCCTCCTAGCTCCCTGACTTCTATGCCTATTCTGTTGTATAAGTACCACGTGCTAACCAATTGTGCCACTGGAGCTCCACTCTTCTATGCCTGCTCCCATCACCTGGAGGAGCCTTTTAACTATAGCTGTTTGTCCTCCAGGCCTCCCTGATTCCCCAAGGCTTACGCCTAAAGCCCTCTCTCCCTGCTCCATACTCTCACAGCTCTCTGCTACCGCCCCTCCTGCAGTGGCCGCTCGATACCTCCTTTTGCAGTCAATTCAGATGAGCGAGCTGCCTGTTCTGAGTGTGGGTCACTGTGCCGAGCACTGGGACACCACTGTGAGCAAGATGGCCAGAGTCTCTGCCCACACAACATTGTGAGTTTAGGGATTTACTGTATCACCTTCTCATCTCCCTGACCAGACTGAGCCGGGCCCAGGACTAGGTCTCCCTTGTTCCTCCCTGGGTCCCAGAGCCAGCCCGATGCCTCGCACAGAGCAGGTAGCAGCAGGTGTTTCTGGCACAGGACGGCCCTATAGACCCTACCTGACTTTCTTTGGGGAGCAGGTTCCTCCACGCATGTGTTTCAGGGCCCTGCTCTGACCTCTGTGCCCTCTTAGACTCATGCCAACCCAAGGTACAGGGTCCTTCCCACAGGGTTCCTCTTCATCATCTCACTAATTAAAACATGTCCTCAGGACTCTTTGTAGATGTCTTCTCAACACACCTGGCATTCAGTGCATGTCCTGGGCCCCTAAGTCTGCCCTAGGCTAAACAGCATCAAGTTAGGGAGATGCCCTAGGAGAAGACTTTCATCTTGGAAGATGGAGATACCAGGTACTACTGCTGGGGGAAGGAGGTAGAGCAGAGGTTCCTCCTCTGGGGCCCAGGTGCCCTGGTCTGGTCTGGAGAAATCTGGGGAATTAGGGAGACCCCAAGATGGGCTGGACCAAATACTCACAAGACATCACGCCTTATGGTCTTGATGAAGATTCGGACAAAGCGCCAGCCTCCAGATCCCAGGTAGAGGAACAGCAGGGAGAACCCCACTTGAGTCCAAGGCAGTTTCAGCACCAGCTTGGAGAACAGCAACACCCCCACCAGAGACGCCCCGAGCAGCATTGCGGCCTGTGGGCACAGAGCAGTCAGTGGAGCCAAATGTCTATGTCCCCTACCTCCTGGCCTAGGCAGCTACTATGATCCTAAGGGTCAACCTGTAGTGAGGTGAGGCTTAGCCATACTGAGTAGGCAGCTGAGGATGGGGTCCCTTTCCACAGCTGTCTTGAAACAGGCTAGAAGCACGGGACTAGAGATGAGTAATTCCATGGCTGAGATGCAGAGGCTAGATTCTAGCCCCTTAGTCCTCCTACGACTCTTCCAGTGACCTTGGGTAAGTTCCTTTCCTACTTTAGGCCTTAGTCTCCCCCTCTGTGCTATGGTGTAAGTGAGAATTGCTCTTGGAAGCCCTTCCAGCCAAAACAGGACAGTCTACCCTCCTGACATCCAGGATCTTGAACCAAAATGTCTTGGAGGGGGTATTAACTTAAGCGTCTCTGGCTTGACTCCTCATCCAAATACTCAAGGATGGGTCTTTGGGTCTCTGGATGACCAGGCCAAGCCACAACACCCAAAGGGGCAAGCTCCCCGGAAAGGGGCCTGGCGGAGTCTCTGCCCACAAACTCGCAGGGTGCCATGTTTCTGCTGGCCCACAGAGGGCGGCAGAGCAAACGGGTTAGAGCCTGGAGGTGCCTGAGAGATGACCGCCTAGAGGGGAAAGGTGATTGAGGGAGCACAAGAGGGCACTGAAGGCACCCCCTTACAAACACACTCAGCAAGCCATTTACATGCATCTTTAGGGATTGGGCTATAGGGGAAGGGGAACAGCTGACTGGACTGAGATTAGGAGTCTTGGGCTCTTCTCCTGGAGCCTTAGGGACTTGCTCAAGAGGAAGCAGATGGGACTCCGTTTTCTTGCAGGGTTCTCCGATTCGTGGGTGGGGGCTGAAGGTCACGGCTGTGATGTAGCCTGAGAGTCTCCAAGCCAGTATGAGGACACGGTCTGGACCACAGGGAGCCCTTACATGCCATCTCCCCCTTCTCCACGGGAAAATCAAAAGCCGGGAGGGAGACCAAACCAGCACTCCTAAATCCAATGCCAAGGTCTCTAAGGTCCTCAGACCTCCCAGAACCGGCCAGGGCAGAGAACAGGAACCCATCCTGGATGGCTGGGGGATGGGACGAGAAGGGAAAGGGATGCCGAGATACCTCGCGCCCCCGTCCCTGGTCACTGCGAACCGCCCTCGCCCCTAAGGAGCCAGGGCAGCAGAGCGCCCGGCAAGGAGACACAACAGCAGGGTGCGTCCCTCATCCCAGCCGGCCGCGCCACCTCCCCAAGACTCAGCCGGGCACATTCCCCGCCCGGGGACCCACTGGCCTGGCTTTTGCTCACCCAGCGTCGGCCCCGCCGCGCGGTGCCCCGTCCAGATGCGGCCTGGCTGCGGCAGCGGAGTGGGGAACGCTGGGGGCATCAGCCGCCCCTGGGCGCGCAGAGCCAAGTCTCAGCAGAGCTTTGCCGGCTCTGCGCCCTGCATGGCCCGGCCGCCCGGCCAGCCCCGCCTGCCGCCCGGCCCCGCCCGCCCGCGGCGCTCCTCCCCCGCCCGCCTCCTGCAACCCCAAACCGGCTGCGCCGGCCCGCAGCACCGCCTCCCGCGCCTTCCCTACGGCCGGAGAGCCGCAGAGACCGCGGCGACGCGCAGCTCCAACGCGCCGACGCCGCCCGGCCCAGCCCGCCCTGCGCGCGCGACGGCCTCGGGCGGCATCCCGCGCGGCACGCTGGGAGTTGTAGTCCGCGCCGCCCTGCCCGGCCCCGCCGCGGAGACCCCCGGGACGGGAGGAGACCCGCGGGCTGGGAGCGGGTCCTGCGCCCCCAGCCCAGGGCGTTCGGACGTGGGGGGAACACCCCCGCCAGCATCGTGGGCGGAGAATCCAGAGTCCGCGCGCAGACACGAGCAGGGTTCCGGAGAGGCCAAAGCCGCACCTAGAAGAGCGCTAAAAGGGCGGCTTAGGCTGAGGGGGTGAGCCGGGGGAGGTTTCAGTAGCCGGCTCTGTGGCGCAATGGATAGCGCATTGGACTTCTAGCCGATCCTTGGTGTGGTGATTCAAAGGTTGTGGGTTCGAGTCCCACCAGAGTCGAATTTTGGATACCTCCTCCCTCACTTTCATGTGGATATTTTACGGCCTTCAGTACCTTCACAAGTTTCAGAAGATCTGCAGACCAGAGGCTGGAACGTCTGCTTCTGGGATGGCAATAAATGTGACGTCAGGATTTCTGCCTAGGAATCCTTTCTAGCCTTGGTGTGTTGTAAGCAGTTTGACACACCTCGTGGTACAAAGGGTATGGATCTGAAGACCTGTACCTAACTTTGGCCTCGGACCCTGCAGCAAATCAGCTAACTTCTAAGCCTATGACTACATTTGTCATGCCACCTGCTGAGTCCTGGGTCACTGACCAGCTTCCCAGCCCTGTGTGGCACTGAGACCTCTGAAAACTTGATTCCTTGATAATCAAACATGTTGGGCGTCCACACTTCTTATCCTGAAATACATCCACTAATTCCTTAGTCCAGGAAGAAGTCCTTAAAGGGGGGGATGGGCAATTTTCAGGGAGGGCTCAAAAATGAAATGAAGTTTTGGTCTAATAATTACTTGGACCTATTTATTCCAGAGTATAGAGTGCATCCTTTAGGGGGACTTAGGTAAATTAAAGCTCCGTCTCCCTCGTGGGAGGCAGTGTGGTGCAGTGGTGATGGGCATTGGCATCCAACAGACATGGGTCAGCTTCTCAGCCGAGTGTTTGTTCAGTCTCCCTTCCTTCCTTCCTTCCTTCCTTCCTTCCTTCCTTCCTTCCTTCCTTCCTCCCTCCCTCCCTCCCTCCCTCTCTCTTCTTTTCTTTTCTTTTCTTTTCTTTTCTTTTCTTTTCTTTTCTTTTCTTTTCTTTTCAGATTTTATGTGGCTCCTGGGTGGCTCAGTCAGTTAAGCATCCATCTATTGGTTTCCACTCAAGCCAATGATCTCACAGTTCTTGAGATCAAGCCCTGCATCAGGCTCCTTGCAGACAATGCAGAGCCTGCTTGGGATTCTTTCTTCCCCTCCCCTGCTCTCTCTCTCTCTCAAAATAAATAAACCTTAAAAAAAAAAAAGATTTTATTTTTGGCAGGCACCTGGGTGGCTCAGTCGGTTAAGTGTCCCAATGTTAAAAAAAATTTTTTTTAGTGTTTATTTCTTTTTGAAAGAGAGAGAGAGAGAGAGAGAGAGAGAGAGAGAGAGAGGGACATTGCAAGCAGGGAGGGGCAGAGAGAGAGGGAACACAGGATCTGAAGCATCCTCCAAGCTCTGAGCTGTCAACACAGAGCCCGATGTGGGGCCGGACACACGAGTCATGAGATCATGACCCGAGCCGAAGTCAGACACCACCCAGGTGTCCCAATCATCTCGCTCTTGATTTTGGCTTAGGTCATGATCTCAAGGTTCACGAGATGGAGTCCCATGTCAGGCTCTGTGCTGACAGTGTGAGGCCTGCTTGGGATTCTCTATCTCCCTCGCTCTCTGCCCCTTACCTGCTCGTGCTCTTTCTCTCTCTCAAAAACAAATAAACGTTTTTTTTTTAATTTTTATTTATTATTATTTTTAAGTTATTATTTTCATTCCAGTTAGTTAACATATAGTATTCTATTAGTTTCAGGTGTACAATGTAGTGACCCAACACTTCCATACAACACCCAGTGCTCATCACAAGTGCCCTCCTTAATCCTCATAACTTACTTAATCCATCCCCCCACCATCCTCCCCTCTGGTGACCTTCAGTTTGATCTCCATAGTTAAGAGTCTGTTTCTTGCCTTGCCTCTCTCTTTTTTTCCCCTTTGCTCATGTTTTATTTCTTTAAAAAAAATTTTTTTTTAACGTTTATTTATTTTTGAGACAGAGAGAGACAGAGCATGAACGGAGGAGGGGCAGAGAGAGAGAGGGAGACACAGAATCGGAAGCAGGCTCCAGGCTCTGAGCCATCAGCCCAGAGCCCGACGCGGGGCTCGAACTCACAGACCGCGAGATCGTGACCTGAGCTGAAGTCAGACGCTTAACCGACTGAGCCACCCAGGCACCCCATGTTTTATTTCTTAAATTCCACATGAAATCATACGGCACTTGTCTTTCTCTGGCTGAATAACTTCACTTAGCATTATACTCGCTAGCTCCACCCATGTCATTGCAAATGGCAAGATGTCATCGTTTTTTATAGTTGAACAACATTCCAGTGTATATATATATACACCACATTGTCCTGATTCGTTCATCAATAGATAGACACTGGACTGCTTCTGTATTTTGGCTATTGGAAATAATGCTGCTATTAACATAGGGGTACATGTATCCCTTTAGAATTGGTGTGTTTTCTTATTCTTTAGGTAGGCAAACACCCAGTAGTACAACTGCTAGATCCTAGGGTAGTTCTATTTTTAACTTTTTGGGGAACTTCCATACTGTTTTCCTCAGTGGCTGCACCAGTTTGCATTCCCAAATAAAATAGTTTTTTAAAGTAATCCCTCCACCCTACATGGGGCTCGAGCCCACAGCCCTGAGATCAAGAGTCGTCACATGCTCCACTGAACTGAACCAGCCAGGCACCCCTCCACTTCTTTTTTTTTAATGTGTATTTTTGAGAGACAGGGCAGGAGCGGAGGAGGGGCAGAGAGAGAGGGAGACACAGAATCGGAAGCAGGCTCCAGGCTCTGAGCTGCCAGGGCAGAGCCTGAGGCGGGGCTCGAACTCACAACCTATGAGATCATGACCTGAGCTGAAGTCGGACGCTCAGCCTGCCAAGCCACCCAGGTGCCCCTCCACTTCTTATATATAAAAATGAGGACACACTGCTAGTGCTCACTTCCCAGAATTTGAGTCCGTGTTTGACGTATTTATTATTGTAATTTACAAGCTCACTGACCACAAAGCTCATGTAAAATCTAGACATGTAGATTATCTCTGATTATATCTGCAGGGCTTAGGAAATAACAGAAGCCCGATAAATGTTTGTTGAATGAATGACAGCGAGAGTGAATTGGAGGCTCTGATCTGATCCACACAGGATCCAGGGGTATAAACACGATCGTGTCCACATCATTTGCTGAGGTCATATACAATGTGGGCAAATGAGAGTTTGCAAGATGGCAGTGGTGACCAGCTCCCTTGTTCTCCTCCCCCTAGCCCGGTCACAATGGTGAGGCCAAGGCAGTACTCCACCAGACCCTGGGCCTGGCCTGTGGGGGAGATGCAAGGGGACATAGAAGGAACGAGACAGCCCGTCTTCAAGTTGCTGACAGTCTAGTTGGATACACCGGCAGGTGGAGATTAGATCACTAAATAGGTTGCCCCTCACCAACTGCTCACCATACCTCTGTCAACACCTACCACACATTATTATGACTTGTCTTCTTTGCTTTTCAGTCAGATACACCTGGGTTACACTCCCAGTCCCACCTGTGAGGCATTGGGCAAATCACCTCTTCTCACGGAGCCTCGGTCTCTCATTTTCTTTTTTAGATTTTAGTAAAAACATTTTTTTAATGTTTATTTATCTTTGAGAGAGAGAGAGTGTGTGTGTGTGTGATCTGGAGAAGAGGCAGAGAGAGGGAGACACAGAATCCAAAGCAGGTTCTGGGTTCTGAGCTGCCAGCACAGAGCCTGACACGGGGTTCGAACTCACAAACCACGAGATCATGACCTGAGCCAAAGTCGGATGCCTAACCAACTGAGCCACCCGGGCACCCCTTTAGATTTTATTTTTAAACAATCTCTACACCCAACATGGGGCTCAAACCTACAACCCTGAGATCAAGAGTCCCATCCTCTACCGACTGAGCCAGCCAGGTGCCCCCTCAGTGTCCTCATTTATAAAATGGGAATACAGTCATCATGGTCCCTGCCTCCTAGGGGTGGATAAGGACTCAAGGAAATAGCGCACGTCAAGCTCTCAGCATAGGGCGGGCATGTTGGAGGCCCTTAGCTGCTATAACCACTCAACTCCCCAGAGGGCGGGCGGATGCAGCTCTTTCAATCATTGCAGGACCCCCAGCGTTTGGCCAACACTCAGAAGGCATTTGTGAAATAGCTGGAGACCAGGGGGCTTGTGCATCGGGACACATGGACAGGGGAGGACCTTGTGGTGGGAAATGTGATTGGAAGGCCTTTGTGTGCTGGGCTGAGGAGTTTATCTTGGGGGCAGTAAAGAGCCATTGAGGGTTAGGAGGGTAGGAGCTGGGTGCCGTTATTTGTGGGACAGGCTGAGTTTAGGCTGACCTCACAGTGGGCTCCTTTCCACTGACATGGCCCCTGTCTGCCCTGCGTTAGAGAACGAACATCAGCACTTAAACTTCCAGACTTTTCAGGTAAGAGTTAGGACTTGAAGGCAATAAAGGTCCGGAGGGGACTACAGTGGTTTGGCCCCGGAACACAGTGGATGCTCACCTTGTAGATGCTTGGTTGCATTTGGCATCAGGATCTTTGGACTACGTAAGTCCGCCCACCCTGGGTGTGTGCAGAGTAAATGCCTCTGGCTTCGTTGTGTATGTGGTGACTTCAGAGGTCTTGAGGGATCTTCCTGGGACATGACCGCTTCCATTTCCTAAATGTTTACTATGTGCTAACACTACACATGCATAACGGCCCTGTTGTGGGATGGGTGTATACTCTCCCCGTTTTACAGGTAGGGAGCCAGAGGCTCAAAGGGGTGACAGGCTGCTGCAAGGGTGCAGTGCTGGTCAGTGGCAGGGCCATGTCTGTCTGTCCTCAGAGCCTGTGCCCCCAAACATGGCTCTGAAGCCAGCTACATATGGCTTTTTATCAGGCAGAGGGAAAGGGAGCTTTCCCTGAGCTGCCAGAAGGGGACTCAAGACCTGTCTGTTGCAAAACAAGTTCCATCACAGCCCAGATGTGTGACTTGAGGACGCTCCCTGGACCTGAGACCCATGGTCTTCACTGTGAAGTGAGGTGGTTGTGGGGACCAAATGTAGTTTTGCACATGCAGGGCTTAGCATCCGTGCTTTCCACTATGAAGCAGCAAGCCCTTACCATGTGCCAAGCACTGTTCCCAGTGGTGAAGGGAAAGAACAAGGTCCCTGCTCCCATGGCACAGACAGAGAACTTGTAAATAAATGAACAAATAAGGGGCCCCTGGGTGACTCAGTTGGTTAAGGGTCCAACTTTGGCTCAGGTCATGATCTCACAGTTTGTGAGTTCAAGCCCCGCATGGGGCTTGCTGCTGTCAGCACAGAGCCCACTTTGGATCCTCTGTCCCTCCTCCTTCTCTCTGCCCCTCCCTTGCTCTCAAAAAAAAAACCAAAAAAACCCACAAAAAAACAAAAAAAACCCCACATGTTAAAAAATGACATCTTTTCAGAGTGGTTAAGTGCCAGGAAGAAAAGGTGACATAGTGTGGCAAGGGGGAGGGAACCTCTTCAAATGGGTGGTCAGGGAAGGCTTCTCTGAAGAGGTGACATTTGAGCACAAATGTGAATGACAAGTAGTTGGCCATGTAATGACTAGGGGACAGGATGCTATTCCCAAAGGTAGGAAGAAGGGGTGCCTGGGTGGCTCAGTCGGTTAGGTGTCCGACTTCGGCTCAGGTCGTGATCGCATGGTTCCTGAGTTTGAGCCCCACGTCGGGCTGTCAGCACACAGCCCGTTTCAGATTCTGTGTCCTACCCCCCCCCCCGCCCCTCCCCTGCTACCACTGTCTCTCAAAATAAATAAACTTAAAAAAACAAAACAAACAACAACAAACAGAAGGCAAACATAGTTTATTGAGATGAAGAGTGGAAGTTTCTAGGTAGAAGTTGGCAGAGCCTTATGGGCTGTGGTAAGAACTCAGTAAGTGGTAGCTGTTGCCAGTGTATAACTTATTTCCAATCGTGAGTTGGTGCCACCCTAAGATCTGGAGACCAGACTTCATTCCCAGCTAATTGTGACAGCCAGTGCCCATCTCTTGAATGCTGTAAAGGCCCAGGCCATTCAGGCACCAGGTGGCTGGAGCAGGTGAACTCCCCAGCTGGGCAGAGAAGGCCATCTGTGAGTCAGGCCTTTCTCCCCCTAACTTGGCACTGTTGACTTTTACTGACCTGGGGGTAAGGGGTGCCTGGACTCTGGAAAGCCATGGAAACATGCTGGGTCTGGAAAGATGGCCTAAGCTGCAAAGAAGGATTAGATATAGAAAGCTCACCCTAATCCTCTCCTCTTTCTGCAGAAATTCAAAGAGCTCAGGACAAGGCTTCCCTCTTGGAAAAGGCCACTGTTCTGAGGTAGGCCTCCAGCCTCCCAGCTCTATCAGCGGGAGCCCTGGACTGGGACTCAGTCGGCACAAGGAAGGCTGAGGCGCTGGTGTGGCAATGTGGGGCCGGTTTCGGAGAGGCCCGTGGTTCCAGACCCAGCTCTGCTCCTACTGCCTCATTAGTAAAATGCAAGCAATAGTATGGCCTTTCTCTTTGGGTTGTTGGGAGGCATCAGTGCAATAATGCATCTCAATTGCTAACGCACAGAGTACAGCTGTAAATAAACTGTAACCCTTATTACCAATAGGGAAACTGAGGCATAGGAAACCCAACCAAGGAGGACACGTGGCCTGTGTTCTAGTTATTTCGGGCAATTCCTTGCCCATCTCTGGGCCTTGGTTGTCCTATCCACACAAAGGGGAGCTGGCTCCCCAAAACTCTCAGTGTTTCTCGTTCTAAAACCCAAAACAGGGTCACTCACTCTTCCGGTGATCCTTTCAACCTGCCTGTCCCCAACTCCTTGGCCCTGACCCAGGGAAAATGTCTGTGGCCATTCCAAAATGAATCAGCAGCCTCAGAGCTGCCTCCTCACCTGTGATCACAATGAGGATAATTGCCTTCTGTCCCCGGGCCCCTTCTCTGAAGCCCTCTTCTGAGTGTCACCTCACGAAATCCCCACAGTGACCCTAGGAAGTGGGTGCTGTTTTCATTCCCCTTTTACTGATGATGAAATGGGCTGACAGGGGGGCCAAGTTCCTCTGCCGGAAAATGATGGAGGAATTGGGAATCTGAGTCCCAGTCTGTCTGACTTTAGACCAAAGGAAACAGGACAAGTAGCTGAAGTTCAGGCTGAAGGGAATGTCTGCCCTTGGTGCTCAAAGGCCCAAGGCTGCTAGAGGAAGAGGTAGATAGTTGGCCTGATGGCAGGCTTTATTCAGACAGCAGACTCACCTGCTCCTTTTCAGGCCTTTGTACCTGGGTATAGCCCTCACTGCTGGAGCAAATCCAGCCTGGCCCTCAAAAAACCCTGGATGGCAAAGAGCAGTCCAGAACGGGGGCAGTGGACCTGAGACATCCCGCCCCCACCAGCCTGGATGACTGATTCCCACTCACACATGGTTCTCTTTGGGCAACTCCAGGCTCCCTCCTGGGTGGCCCTCAAGCCACTCAGCAGTGGTTGTAACAAATTATGACAAATGATGTCCAAGGGTCAGTGTTCAAAGAAAAGGAGCAAAGGTATGGCAAAAGAGTCTTCTGCCCCCAGGGGTTGAGGGTGGGCAGTACCTCAGGGCCTAGGCCAGGGCCCTGACAAGCATCGGGGGGTCTGTGATGCCCAGCTCCTCCCGTAGAGCCCTCAGGGGCTGCTCCCAGCGCCGCTCGTAGTACAGGTTGAAGACACATGGGGCTCTGCGCCCATTCTGAACTGCCCACGGGATCAGCTCCGAAACCAGCACCTGCAGGCCCCTGTGGGGCAGCAGAGGGAAAAGAAGACATAAGATCCCCAGGGCCAGGCACACTATGTGCCCAGAAGCTGATGCACATTTTCTCAGTTAACCCTCACAAACACCTTGAAAAGAAGGTAGTTATTATCTTCATTAGCAGATGAGGAAACAGAAAGTCAGTGAGGCAAAATCTTGTGCCCAAAGCTACATATTTTGAATATGCTGAAGCCCAGATTTAAATCAGGGGCTACCTAACTCCGGAAACTAACCCTGGATTTGCCACTCCTTCCCACCAGCCCCACCCTCGCAAGTCCATTGCTCTGACCCAACACTGAGGCCTGGCCCCAAAGCCCCTAGAGAGTCCTGTGAAACACCCAAACTTCATTCGTTGCCTTGGAGATCCTATGCCAGACCGGTTTCACCTTTTTGCCCCATTCCTTCTACCCTGGCTTCCTAGAGAACTCTGGGGCTGTCCAGGAAGGTGATATGCTTGTCCCATTTCCTGGAGCCCTGGCTCCTCTGAGTTCTCCCCCAACCCCTTGCCACTTGAGAACTTACTGGGTATGGAGTCGGATCGGTCCAAAGAGAGCACCCAGGATGCACATGGGCAGGCCGGTCTGGACAGCCTCAAACCACTTCACCACGATCTCCCCTGGGGGGCAGGGCGAGGAATGGGGTGGGAGGTGAGAAGGGCCCAGGAGGAGAGGCCATGGTGCTCGTGGAGGAGCAGAGCAAAGCACTGGCTCCTCTTTAATCTCTACCAGGTTAGCTGTGCCCAGTCCTGGTTCCCACTGGGCTTTGGAGCACTTGGCTTGGGTGCAGGAAAGGGCCTGGGGAAGAGCAGAAGAAGATAAGGGCTGGAAAGGAAGCTTGGGGTCAGTGTGCAGAGGACTCTAAAAGCCAGGGTGAGAAGTCCAGGGTGGTTCCTCCAGGCCTCAGGGAATTGCAGAGGGTTTTAGAGCAGGGAGCCCGGGTCAGCTTAGGAATCGTACAGGCAGTGGTTCACACACACACCCAAGATGTTCAGAAAGCAGGAAAACGAGGCACTGAGCTGGCTAACTGGTGGGTGACAGACCCAGGTGGCCAGGCTGGCTGGAACCTCCCACCTCACTCCACCCCACCCCGCCCATCGCCACTCTCAAGGCAACTGGGGGGGAGCACTCACCCAGCATGTTGGTGGGCATCCCCAGCAGGGTGTGGAGCATGTCGTGTACCTCCCGGTACCGTTGGATCACATATGCTAGTTCCTCATCGTCCACGAATCGGGTGGGTGCTCGGGTGTCTGGGGAGACCCTCTGACAACAATGACCCTCCCCTGTATCTCTTCCCAACTGTCCCCAAGGCCTAACTGGCCAACCTCTCTTTGACTGTGAACCACTCCCACCAAATTCATACCCACCAAAAATCTCTGAGGACTGTTTCTTTTCTTAAAAAAAAAAAAATAAATAAATAAATAAAATTTTTTTAAACGTTTATTTACTTTTGAGTGCGAGCCAGGAAGGGGCAGGGAGAGAGGGGGAGACACAGAATCTAAAAGAGGATCCAGGCTCTGAGCTGTCAGCATAGAGCCCGATGCGGGGCTTGAACTCATGAACTGTGAGATCATGACCTGAGCCGAAGTTAGATGCTTAACCGACTGAGCCACCCAAGCGCTCCCTCTGAGGACAGTTTCTGTCCATACCTGCCAACAGGGGAGTCTGCAGGCAGGGGATATAGTGGCACTGACACCCCCATGGCCTACCCCAACTCACACAGAATGTCTCAGCCTGTTGGAATTTATGGCAAAGAAGCTCCATGGGGTAGGAGGAAGTGGTAGTTGTTTAAGCGGATAGAGTTCCAGGTAAAAGTCCTGGAGGTTTCACAACAACGCGAATATATTTAACACTACTAACTCTCCACTTAGAAACGGTTAAGATGACAACTTTTTTTTTTTTTTTAATGTTTTATTTTTGAGACACAGAGAAACAGAGCATGAACGGGGGAGGGTCAGAGAGAGAGGGAGACACAGAACCCGAAGCAGGCTCCAGGCTCTAAGCTGTCAGCACAGAGACCGACACGGGGCTCAAACTCACAGACCGCGATATCATGACCTGAGCCGAACTTGGAAGCTCAACTACCTGAGCCACCCAGGCGCCTGTTTTTTTGTTTGTTTTGTTTTTTTAAGTAAACTCTACCCCCAACATGGGGCCCGAACTCCTGACCCTGAGATCAAGAACCACATGTTCTTCTGACTGAGCCAGCCAGGCTCCCCTGAGATAGCAACTCTCATGTTATTTCACCTTATGTTAGGTTTAAACCACAATCAGAAATAAAATAGGAAAAGAAGAAGCTTCCAAGACCCCTGATCCTGTTTTTAAAAAAAAGGTTTTATTTTTTCAAGTAATCTCTATACCTAATATGGGGCTTGAATTTACAACCCTGAGATCAAGAGTTGCACACTCTGCTGACTGAACCAGCCAGGTGTCCTGGCCCTGATCCTTCACATAAGCTGCTCCCAGCCTAGGGTACTCTCCCCCTAAACGCTCAGTTTCACCTTTACAATTTCTATCTATCCTTTATGACTTGCCTTATGTGTTCCTGCTGCAGGGAGGCTGTCTATGACCTTTGACCGATCAGGTCCACGTTATGGTCTCCTGCAGCATCCTGTATCTTGTATTGTGACGTAGTGAGTCTGCCCTTCTTCTAAACCTGGACTTTCCAGTACAGCAGCCACTTACCACATGTGGCCACCAAGCCTTGAAATGTGCTGTAGTGCGTATAAAATACACACTGAGTTTTGAAGACTTGGCATGAAGAGAGCAATGTAAAATCTCACTAATTTAGAAATAATGATTACATACTGAAATAATATTTTAGGTCCATTAGGCTAAATATACGGTAATATGCTATTAAAGTTAATTTCACTTGTTTCTTTCTGCTTTCACTGAAGTGGCTAACAGCAAGTTTAAAGCCTTGTATTGGCTTGCGGTCTCTTTCTGTGAACGGTGGGGTAGCAGCCTTTCAGCTGCAGAGGGCTACCGGCTGATTTGCTCACTGTTGTATCGCCAGGGCCTGGGTGAATAAACGTCTCACGAATACGTGAGTAAAAGGTCAGCTCCAGGCAATTTTCTGACCCCAGGCAGGGATGACAACTGTCCTCATCTTACCCACCCACCTCCTCAGTCCTCAGCAGCACCCATGCAGAACGGGAACAGTGTGGTGTTCCTGTCCTCAAAGCATGGTGTCAGCCTGTCCAGAGGCCAAAGGATTTGATGTCTTCGTTGCTTTTGGGGTTGCTGGCTGAGTGCCTTGGTCCGCATCTGTGACCTCATTGGGTCCCGGGTCCTAATCTCTTCTTCTTCTTCTTCTTTATTTTTTATTTATTTTTTTAAATGTTTATTCATTTTTGAGAGACAGAGCTCAAGCAGGGGTAGGGCAGAAAGAGAGGGAGACACAGAATCCAAAGCAGGCTCCAGACTCTGAGCTGTCAGCACAGCCCTGACACGGGGCTTGAACTCATGAACCGTGAGATCACGGCCTGAGCCGAAGTCAGCCGCTTAACTGACTGAACCACCCAGGTGCCCCACTTCTTCTTCTTTTTTAAATGTTTTACTTATTTTTTAGAGTGCAAGAGGAGGAAGGGCAGAGAGAGGGACAGGATCCAAAGCGGGCTCTGCGCTGACAGCAGTGAGCCCAGTGTGGGGCCTGAACTCTCGAGCTGCAAGATCATGACCTGAGCTGAAGTTGGATACTTAACCAACTGAGCCACCCAGGTCCCCCTCCTAATTTCTTCTACATGCCGTGTGAAGCTGAAGGCGATCACGGTGACAACAACTATATTTATCAAGTATCTACTATGTGTCAGCACTGTATGAAGTCCTTTACATATATCATCACACTGCACCCTCATGATCATCTGGCAGTAGATATTGTTATGAGCCTCAGAGACAGATAAGAGAAATGGGCTCAGAGAAGTTAAGTAACTTCCCGAAGATTACACAGCTAATCAAGTGGCTGGAACAAAGTCTGTTGGATTCCAAAGCCAGTAGCCTTAACATCCATTATTTATAAACCATGTTGAGTGCCCTGGCAATTAAACATTAGGTTCCCTTACCTTACAGAAGCGATATGAGGTTCAGAGAGGTCAAATGATTTGCTCAGGGCCATAGAGCTGGGAAGAGAGGTATGATCCTAACTTAGGCTACTCTTAACTCCAGAGCCCATGCTCAAAATCTTGACACCACAAGATGACCATACCCTCTACCAATGTCAGCCTCAGGGAGGGTAGCCTCACCTTGAACTTTGATATAAATCTCTGCTGGGACAAAGGTATTCCTTCTCATTCTGTGGGCTGCTGGTGTCAGTGCTCTACAAGTGTCACAATCTCTAGGGCTGTTATCACAACTAGGGCTGAGACTGGGCAGGGTGCCCAGGGAGGCCCTGGCAGTCCCATCCCCTCCACAGCAACAAGATGAAAGGCAGTCCCTCCCTGGGTGGCACTTGGGGAAGGCTACCCTGGTGGGTTTCCTACTGATGAAAGAACTTGCTTCCTGGTGAAATCTGAGCAGATGGTAGAAAATGGGGCAGGGGCAAGTGTCAGGAGAGTATGGGGAGCAGATTATTTTCTCAGGGACGATGATCTTCTAGAGTAGTAGGTTCTCAACTGCCCACCAGGGGATATTTGCAACGTCTGGAGATACTGGTGGTTGTCATAACTTAATGGGGTGCTATTGGCATCTACGCGTAGAGGCCAGGGAGGCTGTTCAACATCCTCGAATGCACAGGGCAGCCCCTACAAAGAATTAAGTGGGCCCAAAAGTCCGTAGTGCCAAGGTTCAGAAGCCTAGTTCTAGAGCAACCTGGAGGGCCATTTGACAGAGGTGCTTTGATGGGATGTGTGTATTTTGGGAGGGAGGGGTTGAGACAGGGAAGGTGGCCTAGCTGTATCCTAAGGCCCTTTTATAAATCAGGCCATGGGGCACCTAGGTGGCTCAGTTGCTTGAGCATTAGTCTCTTGGTTTTGGCTCAGGTTGTGATCTCACGGTTTGTGGGATCGAGCCCCACGTTGGGATTCTCTCTCTCCCTCTCTCTCCACCCCTCCCCCACTCGCTCTTATGCTCTCAAGATAAACATTAAAAAAAAAACAAAAACAAATCAGGTCATGTTACTACCCTAGTTGAAACCCTCCATGTCTTCCCATTGCTCCCATTATAAAATACAGACTTCTTCCCATGGCTGGCAGGGTCTGACCTGTCACCCACCGGCTGCCCCCCCCCCCCCCCCCGACTCCTATGTGGCCGCCTTGGTCAGTTTTCCTGTTCTGAAATACACAGGGCCTTGCACTTGCCAGGCCCTCTGCTCCTCCTCCTCTTCCGAGTCTCCTCAGAGGGGCCTCCTGTGACCTCCCCATCAGACATGGGCCTCCGACCCCGCCTCGTCGTCCTCTATCATGCTGACTGTTGTTCTCACCATCTGCGAGAATGGAAGCTCCACAACAGCAGGCTCTTTGGCAGTTTCGCTCTCTGTGTCTCAACTACTGAGAACAGTATTGGACATTCTAAGTAGTCAATAACTATTTGACCTGAATTTTTACACAATTTTTTTTTCTCTTATTGCTTTACTGTTTTCTTCTCCAAACCAGAATATTAGTATCTCAAGAGCAGGACTTTGTTTAGTTCACCATTATATCTCCAGCACCCGTAACCATGGATGGCACAGGGCAGATTCTGAACAAATGAGTGAGTTCCTCAGTAGCTGGGACTCTCCCCACCAGCTCCTTTCCTCCTTGCCTGGGGCAGAGAGTGTCACAACTTGTCATACCCTATCTCTAGAACTGGGGGGACATAGTACAGCAGTTGAGAGCATGATCTAGGAATGCCTGGATGGTTCAGTTGGTAGAGCATGTGACTTTTGATCTCAGGGTTGTGAGCTTGAGCCCCACAATGGGTGTAGAGATTACTTAAAATGTTAAAAAAAAAAAAAAAAGTGTGATCTAAGTATGAATACTGCCTCCATTTATACTGGCTATATGAAATCATCAAGTTGCTTAAGTGCTCTGAGTCTCAGTTTCTTCATCCATTAAAGGGAATAATAATAGGACATACCTGACAAGGCTGCTGGGAGGGTTCAGCAAGACCAGGTATGAGCCTGGCACCTGACATTCAATAAGAGAGTTTGGTTTTGTTTTGTTTTAGTAAGACACTACTAAATACTGGCCAGTATTATCCCTTGGAGTTCCTGGCCCATTTGCCTGTCCCATAGAAAATGACGAAGCCTTGGCACAAGGGACAAAAAGCACACCTGCCCGTGGTGGCCACTCAGGACTCCTTCTTCCTCAGGGCGTCACTCCCATGCCCTTCTCTGCCCTTCCTGGTGATTGTCAAATGCACAGAAGCTGGAAACTCACATTCACATCTAGGAAACGGAGATACTCTTGGCCAAGTGAGCCCTCAGGCAGACTACGGAGCTTGTCCAGGTCAAGGGTGGACAGTAAGATCCGCGGACGCTCCCTGCAAGGCAGAAGGCAGGACTTAGGTATTAGAAGTGCATCAGCAAAGGCAGGTGAGAGATCCAGTTAGAGCAAGGGTGTGAGAAGTGAAAGGGCAGAGAGCAATAATGGGGCCACAAATCCTACTGCAGGATGATGGCAGGTGCCGAGGAGATTATGACAAGCTAAGGCCGCAGTCTCTGCTTATAGGGGCACAATCTCGGGGGCATGTCTCAGATGTAATCAGGGTACTCACAAAGGGCACTGCAGGGCTGGGGGGTTATAGCTAGCCTGCTAGGAGAGCTTAGGGAAGGCAGAGGGCTCTGTGGCTGGAACTGGGCTGAGGCCACTACACTGCACTACCCACGGGTCATCACAGTGTTATGTGAATGGCGCCCATGGAGTTGGGCAGTGCGCAGCCTGGGCAGACATCCATGGCCAGTGCATCAAGAAGACCTCCCCAGAGGAACACAATGTGACCTCAGAGAGATCAGGATACTTAGAGAATTTCCTCAATCCCCCAAACAGAGTTGGGACCTACTGTAGGATCTGGGCACCCTCTGGATCCCTCTTCATTTGGTCCCTGAGGACCTTCAGGGCACGGAGTCCTGTGGTCTCCCCTAGGACCGCGACCATGTCTAAAAGAAAAGAAATGGGGACAAATGTAGGACATGATCTTAGGTATAAGTTACCAGACCTGATCTGAGCCTGTCTCCTACAGGATAAACTGAAATACAATCTATCTCTTAGGTACAAGGATTTGTTAAATATTTAGCAAATCTCCTTGCACACACTAAGTGCAAAATACATGTACCTATAATTATTACCATTGTTACTAATCTAATGGGTTGAGAAGGCTCTGGTTAGCACAGTGCTCTAAAGAGTTTACAAATCACTTTTACACCCATTATTACAACAGAATATCATGCCTCCATTGATAGGTGCAAGCTTTGGCATCAGAGTGCTAGGTTTGGGTTCAGCTGCAATCTCACTATTTAGGCTAACTTGTGCAAACTGCTTCCAAGCCTCAGGGTCCTATTTATGAAATGTGGAGAATACCTTTCTCATAGGGTTAATGTGAAAAATCAAGAACACCGTGTACATAGAACACTTACTTACTGCAGTGAACAACCAGAATAAAAGCTCGGTGAGCAGTTAGCATCATCATTTAAAAAAAAAATTTTTTTTTAATGTTTATTTTTGACAGAGAGAGAGAGAGAGACAGAGCATGAGGGGGGAGGGGCAGAGAGAGGGAGACACAGAATCTGAAGCAGGCTCCAGGCTCTGAGCCATCAGTACAGAGCCCGACGCGGGGCTCAAACTCACGGACCGTGAGATCACCACCTGAGCCGAAGTCAGACACTCAACCGACTGAGCCACCCAGGTGCCCCAGCATTATCATTTTTATTAGTAGGAGTAATAGTACTTTCCAGAATACTTAGAATCCTGAGAGGGAGGATAAAAATACTGTAGAACCCCAATATGTTTAAATCCAGCAAACACTGGGCATTTGTTATGTCAAGGCACAATCTAAAATACTGCTGAGGGGTGCCTGGGTGGCTCAGCCCGTTGAGGTATGATTCTTGATCTCTGGGTCGTGAGTTCGAGTCCCATGTTAGGCATACAGATGACTTAAAAAATGCTGCTGATACAGTGGAATAGGGCAGTCATGATCTCTGACCTCATAAAGTTTAATTTTTAGTGGGCTGTTACAATTTGACGCATGTTATTATAACAAACAAATCATCTATTTAGTGGAGAGGTTCTCAATGTGGCTGGATAACTGAATCTTCCGGGAAGTAGTTTATTTAAAAACGCAGGCCCGGGGCACCTGGGTGGCTCAGTCGGTTGAGTGTCCGACTTCGGCTCAGGGCATGATCTCACCGTCCGTGAGTTCGAGCCCCGCATCAGGCTCTGTGCTGACAGCTCCGAGCCTGGAGCCTGTTTCAGATCCTGTGTCTCCCTCTCTCTCTGACCCTCCCCTATTCATGCTCTGTCTCTCTCTGTCTCAAAAATAAAACATTAAAAAAATAAAAAATAAAAAAAAAAAACCAAACAGACAAAAAAAAAAAACCAAAACAAAACGCAGGCCCTTTTTTCCCCTCCCTTCCCTTCCCTTCCCCAGGCTTGGCCGGTCCAGACTGAGGTCAGGGTGGGATCCGGACATCTGCATTTTTGTGAACCTTGCGGGTGATGATGGGGTGCAGCCAGGTTTGGGTACCCCAGCCTAGTTTATTCTCCAGTTACCCCCTAGGAGACGGGTAGAGAGAGGTCGGCACCTGCCCAGGCTTCCCAGGCAAGGGCGTGAGCGGGCAGCCTTACCGTGGCGGTACGGGTTGTAGAGGGCCATTCCGGCCGAGCCCGCGGCCAGCAGAACCTTCTGCAGCGGGGAGGTGGGGATGTGCTCAGGGTAGAGCTGGCCGGCGCCATGGCGCACGCCTCGGAGCAGCACGTCTACAGGCCAAAAAAAAAAAGAAAGAAAGAAAGAAAGAAAAAAAGCGCCGCGGTCAGAGGAGCCGGGCGCCCCAGGCCTCCCTCTCGCCTCCGCCACTTACCTGCAGCCGGCCCCCGGTGCCCGGGGGGCGGGCGGAGAGGGCGCAGGGCAGCTCGCAGCAGGGTCGCCATGGCAGCGGGCACCCGCGAGCAGGGCCGGGTGGAAGCCGCAAGCCTTTCCGGGCGCGGAGCGCTCTGAAGTGCGTTTGGAGGGAAAAAATCGTAGTACGGCCAGCAAAGGGTCCTATCGCTAAGTATCCGAAGAAAACCCTGACGGCCTGTCCGCTACCTACGTCCACTAAAGCAAAACTCTCCCCATGTCGCCTCACTCCCAGAAAGCTTTCCCACGTGAGCCCCGCTGGCATGGACTTCAGCGCCGGCCCCTACTTCCCTCCCCACTGCGCGTTTTCCCCGAGGCCAATAAGAAGGAACCTCTTCCGGCTGCGAAACATGGCGGCGCCCAGGGTCAGGACACATTTGGGAACGGGACAGTACGGCACTTCCGTTGGGGTCCCGCTAGTCCACTAACCCGCGCCGTGGGCCTAGGGGAATGGGGTCCCGCCGCCTGGCGCTGGCGCGGCTGCATGGGCTCTTCGCGGTCTACAAGCCCCCGGGGCTGAAATGGAAGCACCTGCGGGACACCGTGGAGCTGCAGCTTCTGAAGGGTGAGTGCCTCGAACCGGACCCACAACCCCGCTCCGGTTCTCCCGGGAATCCATCTCCGCTTCTCATCCTTCAGGCAAAATAAAGTCATGTGACCCAGTTCCCCGGGCAGATCGCTTTCCAAATCGCTGGTTCTGTACACTCCCTTACTCCTCGCTTTCCCCCCGCGTTCAGATGGGTAAACAGACTCAGTGTTTGTTGTCATAAGTAGTGGAATCAGAATTTGAACCCAAGTCTGTTTCTTTCTCTTTTTTTTGCCTTTTCTCCTCATGTTTATATTTTTAAGTTGTTTTTATTTTAATTCCAGTATAGTTAACATACAGTATTAAATTGGTTTCAGGTGTACAATATAGTGATTTGACAATATAGTGATTTAACAATTTTATGCATTACTCAGTGCTCATCATGATAAGTGTACTCTTTATTTCCCAGTACCTATTTCACCCGTTCCCCACCCACCTTCCCAAGTCTGTGTTTTAACTGCTGCTATTTGCTACATCGTGGGCTTTCTCTTCTACATCTCCATTCTTCCTTGTTCCACCTTCCCCATGTGTTCAGACAGAACTGACCAGATATCCTTTACCTTTGTGTACTCAGGTGTCAATGCTGGGAAGCCTCCTGCTCCTGAACAGCGTGTTCGGTTCCTGCTGGGCCCCATGGAAGGCAGCGAAGAGAAGGCGCTTACACTCACAGCCACCAGTGTGCCTTCTCTCACCAACCATCCGCTGGGTAAGGCACCTTCAGGCCAGGGCCTGGGTGTCACTCCTCAGGTAATCTCTGCCCAGAGTCCGTGTCCCAGTCAGTGCTTAGATTCCTGTCCCGGATCCTTGAAGGGCCACAGCAGGGATGACATATTTGACCAGGGATTGGCCAGTTTTCCTGAAAAGAGCCAGATAGTAAATATTTTAAGCTTTGCAGGCTCAACTCTGCCATTGTAGTGCAAAAGAACCTGTAGATGGGACGCCCAGGTGGCTCAGTCCGTTGAGCATCAGTCAGACTTCGGCTCAGGTCATGATCTCCTGTTCATGGGTTCAAGCCCTGCATCAGGCTCTGTGCTAACAGCTCAGAGCCTTGAGCCTGCTTCAGATTCTGTTTCCCTCTCTCTCTGCCCCTCCCCTGTTCACGCTCTGTCTCTCTCTCTCTCAAAAAATAAAATAAAACGTTAAAAAAAAAAAAAGAACCTGTAGGCAGTATGCAAAGCAATGAGCCTGGCTGTGTTCCAATGCAACTTTATTTGTGAAAAGTGACATTTGAGTTTCATATAATTTTCCTATGTCACAAAATATTATTCTTTTGATTTTTTTGAACGATTTAAAAAAGAAAAAAGAAATTTAGCTCATGGGCCATTAAAAAAACAAGTTTGGGGATATAGCCTGTGGACTGTAGTTTGCTGACCCCTTTTAATTATTCTGTAATTATTCTGGGACTCCAGATGGCAATTGACACCCTCAGGTAGAAGTCCTAAGGAGGGAGTTTCGGACCCTTGGGAAAGAGTGACTTTCTTAGTCAACAGAGCTGCCCAAGAATGGAACTGGTTTCATAATGAGCTCTCTGTCACTAGATGAGATTAGAAAGATTGAGGGGCTTGTCCAGAAACCATTAAAATCCCTTTGACAGTGATATTTAATGACTCTAAAGTGTAACAATAACAAGTATGATGTACTGAGGATCCTCTCTGTACTGGATACTGTGTTAAGCTTTTACCAAATACCATCTCATAGAATCTTCACCACAATCCTATGAGGTGGGTCCTGTTCTCATTTTTTAAATGAGGAAACTGAGGCTCAGTGTTGACATTAAGTAACATAGCCTGAATTCAGTAGGCACTTAACCATCCTGTATCCTTCCCTTAGACACCTCTTGATCTATAGAAGGGTATATGCTTCTGACTCATTTCCTGTGTACGGTCTTTTTTTTTTTTCTTTAACAGCATTATTGAGATAGAATTGATATACAAAAAACCACGTATTTTAATGTATGTATTTTTGATGAGTCGTTCATTCTTTCACTAGGTATTTCCTGAGCACCTAGGTTCTCTGGGGGTAGAATTAGGAACCCACGCCCTGCCTTCAGGAACTTACCATGTCCATTTTCTCCCTGGGGTGGCCAGGAGTCTCCTTCTGCAGCAGCTGAGTAGGAAACTCGAGTCCCAGTGTTATGCCCAGTCCACTCAAAGCCTCTTACTGGGGGAGCGATGAGAGACAGAGTAACAAGCCCTTTTTCTGGGCCCAGGGAACTGAAGAAGTGGTTCTAGGCCCCAGAATCCATGGTAGGGAAGCCCGAGAGTCCACCCCCATCCTGGTTTGGGCTCCATGAAGCTACATTCTAGGAATGAGGTCACCATGCAGGCCAAAGTCATCCTGGAAGCTGGATTCATTGAGGAAAGGGTCCTTGTTTGTTTCTTTCCAGTCTGTGGACCAGCATTCACCAGCTTGAAGGTTGGCGTGGGACACCGGCTGGATGCCCAGGCGTCTGGGGTGCTTGGTAGGTGATGTGGTGAGCCTGGGGTGCAGTGATGTGGTGAGCCTGGGGGAGAACTGGGGAGCTACCAGGAACCCGGCTTACTTCCAGCCTGACAGCCATTTCTCACCATTGCCCTCCTCCCCTGATTCCTGCCCCAAGTCTGATCAGCTGCTGGAAGGGCCGGTGGGGGGTGGAGGGGAGGGGATGTCACAATTGCCCACCTTTATCAAGTGATTCCTGTATGTGACATGTGGTACAAAGCCCTTTGTGCACATATATTCCTGACTACAACCTTATTAGGTAGATATTTTATGATTTTATGAAGAAAAGAAGGCTCCAGGAACTTAGGTGACTTGGTCTGGGTCACGTGGCTAGTGAATGCCCCTCGTCCAGGGAGGGAAAATGGTCATCACTTGTGGGGGGTAGCCAAGCGCGTGACTGGCCCCATTGGCCAGGGTCTGAATGTCGCTGGAGCTGGACACACAAAGCCCTGAGTCATGAGCCATCTGTGCCCCCGGGGTCAGGCGGTGGCCACATCCTCCATGCACGATAGTCACAGTCCCCTTGTCTAACTTCCTGGGGCACAGGCAGGCAGACATGATCTCATGCTCCCTCTCCAGGAGTGAATGGAGGGTCATTCTCTCCTTCAGCCAGAGGGAGAAACAGCCAGAAAAAGGCAGGGAGTGGTCACAGTGCCCCTTTATTGGGCCCTTCCTTTGTGCTGATTTCTTCCTGTGCATTGCCTCAACCTTCACAACACCCGCAGGGATCAGATGGCATTTTTATCCCCAGTTTGCTGATGGGGAGCTTGAGGCCCAAGTAGGTTAAAGGACATGCTTAGAGCCATCCCACATTTGAGTGCAGGTCTGTGTGACTGGGCCAGTGGTCTCTTGCTTTTGAGCACATCAGAATCCCCTGGCGAGCTTACTAAGGATCCTAGGCCCCTCCTCTTCAGCAGTCAGAGTCAGTATGTATGGGTGGGCCCTGAAATCTGCATTTTCACATCTACGCAGAAGAGCTTACTTGTGCTCTCCTTGCCCCCCCCCCCCCCCCGCTGGCTTTAGTAGCATTGAAGGTGGGAGTATTCTGGTGGTGGCTGTAAGGGTTGGGGGGTCTCAGGGAAGGGGGAGCCAGGTGTGAGATCAGCCTTGCTGTCTTTCAGTGCTTGGCGTGGGACACGGACGCAGCCTCCTCACCGACATGTACAATGCTCACCTCACCAAGGTATGGGGGTGCTGGGGACAACTCATTTAGCCCCTAGTCCTTTCCCTGGGAGTCACTGGTGGGACTCTGAAGCCGAGAGGATTCTGTGGGGGAAAGGGCCCGGCCGTCAGCAGGCATTGTTTTATGGCCGTGTGCTGGGGGATAAGGATAACACAGCAACAGCTGTAGGCATTACTGCGTGCGGGCTGCTCTGTGCCGAGCGCTGCACGTGGACCCCTGTGGACTCCCTTGTGGATGCCTCACAACTTCCGCAAAAAGTGGGATGTAGTGTTAACCCACCTTACAGATGAGAGAACTGAGGCGTTGAGAGGGGATGTCACTTGCCCAGGGTCGTGCAGCCTGTAAGGAACAGAGCTGGGATTTGAACCTGGATCTGTCTGACACCAGAGCCCGATCATGACACCACTCCGTTCCGTCCTCAAGACTGAGAAGTGGATGTCACCGCCTAGACCTCAAGGAGTTTGTGTCTGGACTGGGGCCATGGAGTCTGGCATCATGAATGGGGACAGAGGTGCCGTGTCAGAGAGCCTACATTTTTAGTGGTTAAGAGCAGTTTTTGGAGCCAAATGGCTTCAGTTCAAAACTAGCTTCAAGGTGTCTGGTTAAGCGTCCAACTCTTGATTTCGGCTCAGGTCATGATCTCATGGTTTGTGAGTTGGAGCCCCATGTCAGTCTCTGTGCTGACAGCCCAGAGTCTGTTTGGGATTCTCTCTCTCCCTCTCTCTGTGTCCTTCCCCTCTCTCTATCTCAAAGTGTCCTTCCCACTCTATCTCAAAAATAAATAAACATTAAAAAACAAAACACAGGGGTACCTGGGTGGCTCAGTCAGTTAAGCGTCTGACTTCAGTTCAGGTCACGATCTCACGGTTCATGAGTTCGAGCCCTGCATCGGGGTCTGTGCTGATAGCTCAGAGCCTGGAGCCTGTTTCAGATTCTGTGTCTCCCTCTCTCTGTGTCCCTCCTCAGCTTGTACTCTGTCTCTCTCTCTCTCTCTCTCTCTCTCTCTCTCTCTCAAAAATAAATAAAAACATTAACAAAACAAAACACACACAAAAAACAGCTTCTACTCCTCTGCCAGCTCTGGGTCCCTGGGTGGATTGCTTAATATCTGTGTATCCCCCCTTCCTCAAGTCTATAATGTGAGAGATAATAGTATCTTCTCTATAGGGTTACTCAAGTTTAAATTAGTAACGGCATGCAATGTACTTAGCACAGGCACTTAGCACAGTCAATAAATTATTGTCACTGTTGCCATCCTCTCTGACAGAGGCAGCTGCACAGATTGTATTTGGAGGGGTGGGGAGAAGCCAGCAGGGTGCACTGGGAAGGACCCAGCATGATAAGTTGTCAGGTTTGTCTGGAGAGGAGTTATGCAGGCATGAGGTGGTCTTAGTAGGGTCGTCATTGTCCTTTGCAGTCATAGAAAAGTCTGGTGCCCTTCCCAAGAGGGGCAGTGAGGTGGCTGGGGGTCTCTGAGTGCCTGTGCTCCCTGAGGGGAGACCTGAGGACCCCCCCACCTGTGGCCTGTCTAGCAGGTTGGGGGTTTGAGCTGTTGGCTCACTTCCTTCCTCAGTGCTGAGGGAGAGCAGGGACACTGACCATATCTTCCCCTCCCTGTCCCTGCAGGATTACACGGTACGTGGCCTCCTGGGCAAAGCCACAGATGACTTCTGTGAAGACGGGCGGCTGGTGGAGAAGTCAACATATGGTGAGAGCCCACAGGAGCCCACAGGGCAGAGGGAGGAGCAGCTGTGGCTGCCTTTGCATTTGCTGTCCCTTGGTTCCTACGCCCTCCCCCCCCCCCCCCCTCCCCGTGCAGGCCATTCAGCCTCCCTCGGTGACTCCCAACACACTAAGTTCAGTCTGGCTGTTAGAGGGCTTTGGGCACATGATTCTGTCTTCCGTAAACAAGTGCCATGTGTTCCCCCTTTGCTTCCCCACCTGGCATAAATGTCACCTCCCCAGGGAAGCTCCTCTAACCCCCAAATGAACGAGGTGGACTCTCAGAACAATAATCGACTAATGATTCATGATTATTTAATATCTGTCTTCCCATTACACTGTCACCCGTGAGAACAGGGACTGTGTCATTCCACTCCTGTGGTTACACAGCGCAGAGCCTGGGACATGGGAGGTGCTTATTGGTTGGATGGATGGATGGTTGGAGGGTTGGCTGGTTGGATGGGGGGATGGATGGCTGGATGGCTCATTCTTTGCTTCTTACTCTCCCTGTGTTCTGACATTTTCCGTAGATCTAATTAATTTCTTATTTAATGGATGTTTTTTGAGCACCAGCCACGTGCTAGGTACTGGGGGTGGGGAGAGGATGTATGATGAGTCAGATGGGGTCCCCAGTCTCAGTGAACTCACAGTCCGGCAGGGAGAGCAAACACACACCACCACGTCACCTGGAGAGGATTAGAAACATGTGGCAAAGTAACACGATTATGTCTGTACATGTGGGTGTAACAGCATACAAAACACATCTAAAGATAACTAGCAAGTTGACACTTCTGGGAGAGAGGAAGGCAGAATTTGGAGGAGAGGGGAGGTGTTTGTTAATGCTAATCTAAATTTCTGTTTTTCATTTTTGATGTGTATTTATTTTTGATACATAAGTGGGGGAGGGGCAGAAAGGGGGGAGAGGACAGAGGATCCGAAGCAGGCTCTGTGCTGACAGAGAGCCTGATGTGGGGCTTGGACTTGTGAACCATGAGATCATGCCCTGAGCCACCCAGGTGCCCCCTAATCTAAATTTCTTAAAGAAGAAAGGCACCTGGGTGGTCAGTTGGTTAAGCGTCCAACTTTGGTCATGATCTCGTGTCGTGGTTCATGAGATTGAGCCTTGTGTCGGGTTCTGCACTGATGGTGCAGAGCCTGCTTGGGACTCTCTACCCCTGCCTGTTTGTGCGTGTGTATGTGCTCTCTCTCTCACTCTCTCAAAAAATAAATAAACTTAAAAAATTATTGTAAATTTCTTCTTCTTTTTTTTTAAATTTACATCCAAATTAGCATATAGTGCAACAATGATTTCAGGAGTAGATTCCTTAATGCCCCTTACCCATTTAGCCCATCCCCCTCCCACAACTCCTCCAGAAACCCTCAGTTTGTTCTCCATATTTATGAGTCTCTTATGCTTTGTCCCCCTCCCTGTTTTTATATCATTTTTGCTTCCCTTCCCTTATGTTCATCTGTTTTGTCTCTTAAAGTCCTCGTATGAGTGAAGTCATATGATGTTTGTCTTTCTCTGACTGACTTCACTTAGCATAATACTCTCCAGTTCCATCCACGCAGTTGCAAATGGCAAGATTTCATTCTTTTTGATGGCCGAGTATTACTCCATTGTCTATATAGACCACATCTTCTTTATCCATTCATCCATCGATGGATGTTGGGCTCTTTCCATCCTTTGGCTGCTGTTGACAGTGCTGCTGTAAGCATTGGGGTGCATGTGTCCCTTCGAAACAGCATCCCTGTATCCCTCTAGTAGTGCAATTGCTGGGTCGTAGGGTAGTTCTGTTTTTAGTTTTTTAAGGAACCTCCATACTGTTTTCCAGAGTGGCTGCACCAGCTTGCATTCCCAATTTATTGTAAATTTCTTAATGAAGATTTAAAAGTTTTTTATAACATTTATTCATTTTTGAGAGACAAAGACAGAGCACGAGTGGGGGAAGGGCAGAAAGGGAGGGAAACACCACAGAATCTGAAGCGGGCTCCAGACTCAGCTGTCAGCACAGAGCCCGACGCGTGGCTTGAACTCACAAACCGTGAAATCACGACCTAAGCCGAAGTTGGATGCTTAACTGACTGACACACCCAGGCGCCCTTTTTTTCTTTTCTTTCTTTCTTTCTTTTTTTTTTTTAAAGCGCCCCACTCTTGATTTCAGCTCAGGTCATGATCCCAGCATCATGGGATTGAGCCCTGTGTCAGGCTCTGTGCTGAGTGTGGAGCCTGCCTGCTAGAGATTCTCTCTCTCTCTCTCTCTCTCTCCCTCTCCCTCTTCCTCCACCCACTTGTGCTCTCTCTCTCTCAAAATGAAAAAAAAAAAAAAGTTAAAAACAGAGCAAATGAATGCTGGGAAAGAGACCCAGGTGCAGAGTGGCAGGAGCCAGGAGAAAGAAATGACAGGCTCCAGGGGCGCCTGGGTGGCTCACTCGGTTAAGTGTCCTACTTCGGCACAGGTCATGATCTCACAGTTCGTGAGTTCGAACCCCGCATCGGGCTTTGTGCTGACAGCTTAGAGCCTGGAGCCTGCTTCAAATTCTATGTCTCTCTCTCTCTCTCTGCTCCTCCCCCACTCATGCTCTGTCTCTCCTTCAAAAAAAAAAAGTGACAGGCTCCAGGAAGTCTTCATGGAGGAGGCTACATTTGAACTAGGCTATAAATGAGGGGGAAGGAAGCAGTGGTGGGTGCATTTCAGGTAAGGCAACAGGGTGAATAAAGCCAGACAGAAGGAATAAAAGGCTTAGTCCCTTCCAAGCTGGAAAGCCTTTGGTTACCACACCTGTGCCCAGAGCTCTGGCCTTTGGAGTCAGAAGTTGGCACCTGCCCAGCTGGGTCCCAGGATCGGCCTTCTAGCAGTTCATGAGCGTCCCCAGGCTTGGCAGCTGCCTGCCCTTGTCACTCAGTGGGTCCAGCAGGCAGAGCCCCTCCCTCTTCTTGCCATCTGTTTCTGCGTTGAGACAGATGGCACTCTCCCTCCCAGGGTCCCTGGCACAAGCAACCCTAGATCGGGGTTCAGGGGACCTGGCTTAGAATATTGGATAAATCTCATTTCCAGAAGAAACTTTTTTTTAAATGTTTATTTATTTTTGAGAGAGAGAGAGAGAGACAGAGCACGAGCAAGGGAGGGACAGAGAGGGAGACACAGAATCCGAATCAGGCTCCAGGCTCTGAGCTGTGAGCATAGAGCCCAGTGCGGGCTCGAACTTGTGAACCATGAAATCATGACCTGAACTGAAGTCGGACGCTTAACTGACTGAGCCACCCAGGCGCGCCCAGAAGAAACTTGGAGTGTATGAACCCCTTGAAAATGTCCTCACAATGCTGAGTTCAGATATAACTTTGTAAGAAGAGGGTTCTGGGCTTTCACAAGATTCTCAAAGGACTCTCAATCCTCTAAATGGGAACTCTGGGACAGAGGGTGCTCTGGGACACCCTCCAGGTTCCAAGGACAGGGCTGGTTTGGGGGGAGGGAGTTCACCTGTCCTCAGCAAGCACCTGTGTGCTGACCATCCCCCCTGGCTTTTCCAGACCACGTGAGCAGAGAGAAACTGGACCGGATCCTGGCCCTGATCCAAGGTTCCCATCAGAAGGCCCTGGTGATGTAAGTGGAGCCCAACCCACACTTTCCTGAAAGGGGCCCTTGAGGAGGTGCTGGAAGAGCAAGAAATGCCCACTGGGCTCCCTGTAGGCTTCACCCACCCTGGGGCAGATTCCATGCATCTCTTTGGAGCCCAAAAGCAGACTTGAAGCAGCCCTTCCTTCCAAAGCACGCAGAAGTGTTTCTTTGTGCCAGGCCAGCCCCTGGGGAGACCAAGGGGGAACTAGAGACCCCAGCTGGCCTCAGTGGGAATATATGATTTAGTGGAGAAGGAAGCCAGGAACCCACATGATATGATGTAGAGCCAGGGGGTGGGAGCAGGCAGCATGTGCATGACTGGAAGCTGGGGGGTGTGTGCAGAGGAGGGCAGAGCCTGTATCTAAAGATTGGAGGGGACAGAGAAAAAGGTGGCTGGAAGGGCAGGGAAGATGGAAAGAGAACGAAGAGCTTCAGGAAAGCTCTTTCGTGAGAGGGGGCAGGGCCGGGGGCAAACAGTCTGCCCAGCTCCCCACTCCACGCCAGTCCCCTTCTCATCCCCAGGTACTCCAACCTCGACCTGCAGACCCAGGAGGCCTACGACATGGCCGTGAGAGGCTTGATCCGGCCCATGAACAAGTCCCCGATGCTGATAACGGGCATTCGATGCCTCCACTTTGCGCCTCCGGAGTTCCTCTTAGGTAGGCTCCCCCAGGAAGTTGGAGCAGTGAGATGGGGCTCATGGGTTTACAGAGGCTGGCACGTACAGCCCCAGTCTCTGCTGGCTAAGGCTCCAGGACCAGCGTCCTTCTCTGCACGGGGCTGGACCTGGCCAAGTCACACGGCACACGGATCGAATGCTGTCCTATCTGCTGCCAAGTCACCCTTTAGAGCCAGCTTTTAGCGAGCAAGTTATACTCAGCAGCTCATTCCCGGATCTTCGCAGCGTTTCAGGTTTCAGTAAGCCAGCAGACGGCACCCTCACCTCCCCAGTCCTGCCCACCGCCTTCTCTCTGTCTTACTAACCAGGGCTCCTTTCCTTGAGTACCGACCAGGGCTCTCCTAGTACTAAGCACCTTATTGAGATTATCTCTCAGACTCCTCACGACCACCCATTTTATAGATGAACATACGGAGTCTTAGAGCAGCATTTCTGGAACATTAACCTGCCCACGAATCACCTGGGGGGGGGGTGTCTTTTTTTTTCTTTTTTTTTTAAGTTCATTGATTTATTTTGAGAGAGCATGAGCCGGGGAGGGGGTAGAGAGCAGGGAGAGAGAATCTCAAGCAGGCTCCACGCTCCGCTCAGCACGGAGCCCGATGTGGGGCTTCATCTCATTGGTGAGATCATGACCTGACCTGAGTCGAAATCAAGAAATCAACAGTCCGGAGCTTAATTGACTGAACCACTCAGGTGCCCACCCCCCATCCCCCCCGCCCCTTTTTGAAGTTTATTTATTCATTTAGAGAGAGAGAGAGAGAGAGAGAGAGCTCTGGCGGGGGTGGTGGGGGGGGTCGTGTCTTCTTTAAAGGCAACTTCTGACTCTGCAGGTTTGGGTGGGGCCTAAGATTCTGCAGGTCTAACAAGCTTTCAGGGCTGGCCCTTGGGCTACACTTGGAATGGCAGAGCCCTGGAGAACTAAGATACTTTGCTAGGGTTATCACCCAGCCAGGAGGTATCACAGGGTGTGGATCTAGATCAGTAGACACCAGAGGCTGTGCTCCCATCCGTGGGATCTGTTGTTATGTACCCCTGGCAGAGGTACAGTGCATGCACGAGACACAGAAGCAACTGCGAAAGTTGGTGCACGAGATCGGTCTGGAGCTGAAGACCACTGCTGTCTGCTCCCAAGTGCGGCGTACCCGTGATGGCTTCTTCACCCTGGACGACGCCCTCCTGAGGACCCAGTGGGACATACACAGCATCCAGAATGCCATCCAGGCCACAGCTCCCCGGGTGGCAGTGGAACTGGAGAAGAGCTTGAGGCCAGGCCTGGGCACCCCGGCAGCGCCCCAACCCTAGCTGGTCCTGGGACTCCAGGGGGCCGAGCTCTGCCTCAGGGCTGGAGAATGGTGCTGGGCATTGAAGGGCCAGGCCACTGGTGGGGCACTGGATGGAAAAGATAAGAGTTGTTCCTGAGCTGCCACTGATAACTGTGCAGAAAGCAAGAGTAGGGGGAAGCTTTTCTACATGTGACATAAAACTCAGAAGCTGTAAGAAAAAAGATCCACAGACTTGAAACAGTTGAAGAGGAAGAACTTCTTTGTGAAGGAAAAGGTGATAAACAAATGACAGACTGATAAAAATACTTGCAATGTGTTTAAGAATGAATAGCCATAATGTATAAAGAGCTCTTATAAAAAAGAAAGAGACAAGAAAATTGGGCCAATGGCATGAATTGTGTGTGTGTGTGTGTGTGTGTGTGTGTATGTATGTATATATATAATATATATATGTTCTATATACATATATTTTCTATATATATATATTATATATAATATATATTATATATATTATATATATTATAATATATATTATATATAAATAATATATATAATATATATATTATATATAATATATAATATATATAATATAATATATACAATATATATATAATATATATTATATATAATATAATATATATTATTATATATATTATAATATATATTATATATAATATTATATACATAATATTATATATATAATATTATATATATATAATATATATTATACATATATATAATATATATATGTATGTATGGAAAGAAATACAAGTGGCCAGTAAACCAGAAATGATGCTCAATCTCTCTAATAATGAAAGATTTACAGATGAAAATGATATGCCTTCTCCTTGCCTTTCAAAACAATAAAAAGAGAATATCCAGTATTGGTGATGTGAGAAAATGGGCAATCTGTGCTATTGGTAGGAATGCACAACTGTGTAACCTTTTAGGAATACTTGGTAGTATGTGTCAACACTAAGAACACTCCTGCCCTGAGACTCAGTGGTTACAGTTTCAGGAATCTGTCTTCTTACTCTGATTGCAGAAAATTGTAGGTACATAGATGGTCATAGCTGCATTGTAATAGTAGCAAATAGGAAATGTCACCATCCTCCATCAGCAAGGGACTGTATAAATAGACAAGGTGTATATAGGGTCAAAAGGCTCTCTATTCTAAGGGCGCCTGGCTGGCTCAGTCAGTAGAACAGGCAACTTTTTTTTTTTTTTTAATGTTTATTTTTGAGAGAGAGAGAGACAGAGTGTGAGTGGGGGAGGAGCAGAGAGAGAGAGGGAGACACAGAATCTGAAACAGACTCCAGGCTCTGAGCTGTTAGCACAGAGCCTGATGCAGGGCTAGAACTCGGGACCAGTGAGATCATGACCTAGGCCCAAGGCGGACACTTAACTGACTGAGCCACCCAGGCTCCCAGAACACGCAACTCTTGATCTCAGGGTTGTGAGTTCCAGCCCCACGGTATAGAGATAAGTCTAAAAAAATAAAATTAGGGTGCCTGGGTGGCTCTTCCAACTCCTGATCTCTGCTCAGGTCATGATCTCATGGTTTGTGAGTTCCAACCCCGCATCGGGCTCGTGCTGACAGTGCAGAGCTGCTTGGGATTCTCTCTCTCCTCTCTCTGCCCCTCCCCCCACCACACACTTGTGTGTGCATGCTTGTGCACGCTCCCATGCTCTCTCCCTCAAAAAAGTTTATTTTGAGGGAGAGAGAAAGAGAGGGAGTGAGAATCCCAAGCAGGCTCCGCACTTTGAGCACAGAGCCCGATGTGGGACTCGATCTTACAAACTGTGAGATCATGATCTGAGCTGAGATGAAGAGGCAGATACCTAACCCACTGAGCCACCCCAGGCACCCCGATAAATAAACTTAAAAAAAGTTAAATCTAAAAAAGGCTCTATTCTAATACTGTCAGGAAAATTACCAAAAACTGATTTTTGTAGCCCTTTTTTCCTTCCAATTTGGTTTTTCTCTAGGCTTTGGACACCTTGATCCCTTGTGAACAGGGTTTTTGTTTTGGTTTTGTTTTGTTTTGTTTTTTGGTCTGGCTCTCTTTTAACCTCTATCCATATAGATATTTCCCACTCACATTTGGGGTAGAAGGAGCAAGCTGGCCTCTGGCTAAGGTTCCAGTCTGGGCCTCAAAGGGAAACACTGCATGTCTCCTGTCCCTGCTGTCACCCTGGGAGAGGAGACCCCAGCCACCTTGGCGTCCTCACCTTCCCACGGGGGCAGCGCAAGCCTCGGCATGGTGCCAGGCAGGTGAGGCTCTGCAGGCTGCTGGCTGTGGGGCCTCAAAGAGCAGCTCCTTGACCTGTAACATGAGAATAATGGTTCTGCCTGTCTTGTGGGGTTGTTACACATGAAGTCATGGTGAGGTGCCTGCTGTGGGTAAGACCAGCGCTGTGTGTGCGAGCCATCCAGCCATCCGCCTGCCGTGGCTGCTTTCTTCGGAACGGTGACTTAAGAGAGCTGTCACAGAGTCAGGGGCCTTCTCTCCATCACCTCTTGTTTATCTGGGGCGATAATCAGCTGGGAGCTGGACAAACACCTTGGCCAGGTGATCAAGGTCAACAGCGACAGTGATAAAGTTGTTGCCGTTGCCTGTATGTCCTCTTGATGTGAGGTGATGAAAATGCCCCTTCACCTCTGTGGTCTTCCTCCCAATAACCCATGGCTCCAGTGTTCTGAGGACATGGGACAGATTCTGGCAGTGAGGCATCCTACGAAATACCTGACCAGGACTCCTCAAAATCATCAAGGTCATCAGGGCACCTGGGTGGCTTGGTTGGGCCACCACCTTCGGCTCAGGTCGTGATCTCATGGCTCGTGAGTTCAAGCCCTGCACGGGGCTCCATGCTGACGGCACAGAGCCTGCTTCGGATCCTCTGTCCCCCGCCACTCTCTCTGCCCTTCCCCCACATATGCTCTTTCAAAAGTAAGTAAACATTAAAAAAAAAAAAAACTTACCAAGGTCATCAAAAGTAGTGAAGTCTGAGAAACCGCCATAGCCAAGAAGAACCTAAGAGACATGACAACCAGATGTAATATGAGATCCTGGAACAGAAAAAGAGGACTTCAGGTAAAAATAAAGAAAATCTAAGTAATTTCTGGACACTAGCTACTATATAGTAATGTCTCAGTATTGGTTCGTTAATTGTAACAAATATACTAACATAAAGTGTTAAATAGTACAATAATACGGCAGAGTCCGTGTTGAGTATATGGGAATTCTCTGTATGTCATCTCAATTTTTCTGCAAACAACTGTTTAAAAAAAAAAAAAAGTCCATTGGCAAAAAGATCAGCCGGAGAGATCTTTGAGAATCCAGGTTCTAGCCCTAGCCCTTGGATTCTAAAAAAATCCTCCAGACTCAGTGGGTCTGGAGCAGGGCCCGGAAATCTGCATTTCAGCAAGTGCCTAAAGAATCTGATACCAGAGGTGTACAAACAGGGCCCCCCAGGAGCCAGCTGGGCATCGCCATTCTCTTTGAGTCCTCAGGAGCCAAACTGATGGCTACTTGAGAGCCATTTAAGAAGAGAGTAGCCAACGTGGGGCTCAGTCGGTTACGTGTTCAGCTCTTGATTTCAGCTCAGGTCGTGATCTCACGGTTCGTGAGTTTGAGCCCCGCATCGGGCTCTACGCTGGCACTGGGGAGCCTGCTTGGGATCCTCTCTCTGTCCCTCCCCGCCCACCCCCCTCCTAAAATAAGTAAACTTGAAGAAGAGAGTAGCGAACAGCCACAAGTGGTAGGGTTTGCCTACCTCACCAGGGCTGCCCTAATAAGGTGCCACAAACCAAGTGGCTTAAAGGGTAGAAAGTTACTGTCTTGCAATAGGCTGAACGTAGACGACTAGGGGTCCAAGATCAACCAGCAGGGCTGGTTCCTTCTGAGGGATGTGAGGGAGAATCTGCCAAGCTTCTCTCCGGGCTTCTGCTGGTTTGCTGGCAATCTTGGGTTCCCTGGCCGGTAGAAGGCATCACTCAGATACCTGCTTTCAAGTTCACACGGCCTTCTCCCTGCGGACGCACCTTGTGTCCAAATTTCCCCCTTTCCTAAGCACACTGGTCAGATTAGGTCCCTGCTGTGCTCAATATGACTTCCTCTTAACTAATGACATCTGCAATGACCCTGTTTCCAGAAACGTTCACGTTCTGAGGTACCAGGGGATTCGGACTTTAACATGAGGATTTGCAGGGACACAATTCGACCCACAACACATGGTAAGACATCCACCTGGGCTGGCTCAGTGCTCCTCAGAGCACTATTGTCACATGACCAGAAAACTCCCCGTGCTTCCCTCCATATCTGCTGCAGATTGACTGGGGCAGGTATGCTGTGGTTAGTCAACGCTCCCTTAGGAGCTCTTTGGTAGGAGTGTTAGGGATTAGAGCTGCTCACAGCCTTCCGTACCAGCGGGGGGTGGTGGGGAGGGCTCAGGGCCCCAGTGGATCTAGAAGGTGGCAAGCCAGGGTCAGGGAATCTAGCTGTCCCTACCAGGGCCTCTCTCCAGGGCTTTCAGCAAGCATCTCTCCTTCCCTTAGCCAAGTAAGAATTTAAACTTTTTATTTGATTGCACTGTATGTAAGAAGTCTATCTGGGGATGCCCTGGGTGGCTCAGTCGGTTAAGTGCCCGACTTCGGCTCAGGTCATGATCTCATGGTTCGTGAGTTCGAGCCCCTTGTCGGGCTCTGTGCTGGCAGCTCGGAGCCTGGAGCCTGCTGCGGATTCTGTGTCTCCCTCTCTCTCTGCCCCTCCCCCACTTGTGGTTCTGTGTCTCTCCCTCAAAAATAAATAAGCATTGAAATGTAATAAAAATTAAAAAAAGAAGAAGTATATCTGGATCTCATTCTAGGATTTACAAAGTTTGGGTCATTGGCCTTCGATTATAAAAGAGAAAAGTATCTCTCGGGAGTCCTTTGAGATGAGGACTTTGTCTCTTTCATTCGCCAGAGCCACACACCATAGGCTCCTGGGACGGGGTATGTGTTTGTCAAGGTTCTTCAGGGAAAGAGAACCAATAAGTGTGTATATATAGAGAGAGATTTGTCTTAAGAAATTTGCTCGGGTGATTGTGGAGCCTGTTAAGTCCAAAATCTTCAGGGTAGAAGAACAGGCTGAAGGCCCAGGGGAGACTTGATGTTGCCGGCTTAAGTCCCCAGACAGTCTGGAAACAGAATTCCCTCTTCTGTGGGGACCTCACTTTCTTTTTGTTTTTCCTTTGAAGTCCTTCAACTGATTAGATAAGGCCCGCCCACACTGCAGAGGGTAATCTGGTAAATCTACTGACTTAAATGCTAATTTCATTTTTCGTATGCCTTCACAGCAACATCTTCATCACAAACTTCATCACAACAGGATGTATCTCTTTTTCATTTAGGAACACAAAACATGCTCCGTCTGCAAGCTGAAATGGTCCAAGGGGTGCTGTAGGATTGACCACCTGGGTTTGGATACCAACCCTGCCCTTTCTTCAGTATGTGAAAGGGGCCAGTAGCTTCACGTGGGTGAGTCCTGGTTTCCTCTCCTGTCATGCAGAAGGGGTGGCAATGGTGCCTATCTCATACAGGGATGAGATGAGCCAAGATGAGCCAGGTGAGCAAATGCTTTGTGCCAGGCCCCGGGCTAAGAACGGGAGCATACCTGATCTCATTTAATCCTCAAACAGGCCTGAGGTTTAGGCGCTATGGCTACCCCTCTTTTATAGATGAGGAAACTGCAGCATGAAGAGGGCAAATGACATGTCCAAGGACACCCAGCAAGGGAGTCAGAGCCCGGGATCAGACGTGTTGTCCAGAAGACACATGCCTAACCACGACACCACCCTGCCTCTCTGCTGGTGGTATTGCTGCTTTTGTGGTGGTGGCTTACCAACTAGTCCCAGGCCTGGCACACAGTAGGTGCTTTGTAACTCTGTGCTTAAGGAATTGAATACCTCTTGTGATATTGAGATATCCTAAGGAATACATATTTGGGTCTTCCTCCCCGGCTCCTGGCCAGAGCACCTAAAACTGTTGTAATTTCCTAAGTAATAAAAGTGAAAGGAACATCTTTTGTCATTTGTAAGAAGCCCCATTTCAACCACACTTGCCTACTGAATGGGAGCTCCAGAAAACCCCTAAATGTTGTGGCTCTGAGAGCTTCCATGTTGGGGAGCACGTCTAGGTGCCAGGAGGGTGGCGCACCCAGAGAGGGCATGGAAGTTCCGCCCCCTTCCCCCGTACCTGGCCCTGCGCGGCTCTTCCATTTGGCTGTTCCAGTGTCGTATCCTTTACAATAAACTGGTCAACATAGGTAACTGTTTCTCTGAGTTCTATGAGCTGTTCAAGCAAACGATCAAACTTGATGAAGGGGTCATGGGAACTCCCGATATATAGCCAGTTGGTCTGCAGTCCCGGTGACAACCTGGGACTCGTGGTTAGTGCCCGAAGTGGGGGCCGGTCTTGTGGGACTGAGCCCTGAACCCGTGGGTTTGGTGTTAACTCCAGGCAGTGAGTATCAGAATTGAGTTAAACTGTAGGACACCAGTCCTTGCCCACCAAGAATTGCTTGGTCCGGAAAGTCCCACTCATTTGGTGTCAGAACTATTGCGTGTGCAGAGAAAGGAGGCGCTTTTCTCTTACCTGTATATGCATTCAGTATCGGTGTGTTGAATAAACGAATAACCCAAATGTTTAGTTTTTTTTAACAAGGTGGAATTATAATAGGCAGTGTGGCACAACTTGCTTCTTTCATGTGTAATAGAGAGTGACCATTTCTCCCTGTCTGTCCATCAAGTGTGGGTGCTAATTCCTCCAGATCCAGAGGGACAGGAAGAGGTACAGGAAGCCTCTGACCTTCTCCCTGCCTTGGGCTATTCCTGCCCATAGCACATTGTTGCCGTTAGGATGGGTCAGCTTTCCCCAAGGTCTGGGTTCCAGCCACTTTATCCGGAATTCACTCAACAAATATTTATTTAGTGCCCACCAGTTTCCTGATCCTGTGGTAAGCACCGGGAATACCTCGGTTAACAAGACGGCCCAAACACCAAGTGGAGATGTTAAAGGGGCAGCCTGAGAAGGGGTCATTTGAATAAAGAGCTGAAGGAGGTGAGGCAGGGAGCCAGGAAACTGTCTGGAGGAAGAAGCCTTTGAGGCCAAGGGAACAGCCAGTGCAGGTCAAAGAGTATCTGACTTATCAGGGGACAATAGGCCCTCTGTGGTGATGCAGCACCCAGATTGGCTTTATTGCCTGTGAATGAGAATCACCTTGAGGACCTTTGCACCGGAGGTGGGTGTCCTGTGTTGTCAGAAAGCGGGACCTTGGACCTTTCGCTTCATAATCTGACCGATAATCTGCTGGAGGGAAGATCCACCTCGATTTCGTCATCTACGCATTTTCTTGAACCTCACAGGGCTAAGAGCCAGGATGACCAGGATTTGTTTCTTCAGACAGGCCCCAGCCCCTCTGGGCCTTTCTTTTGACACTTCAGCCAATAACTTCAATAGAAGGAAGAAACTGGCTGCGCGCAGTGCCTTCCAGAAAGGCTAAACTGGTGCCATCACTGCAAATTATTCCCAGGGCCCAGTGCCCAGTGCCCAGCCTGGGGCCTGGGCATGTTTGGTGATCAATAGGTCTGCTGATTTGAAGGCAAGAGAACAGTGACATTAATAACAGCTGATGAAGTTTTGGGGTGATGGTGGAGGGTGGAGGGGGGTCCGGAGCCGACAGCCAAGAAAGACTTCTTGAAGACATCTTTGGTGCAAAAAGGTGATTTTATTAAAGGACCCGTGGGCAGAAAGTCTGCACTGGGGTCATGACAGATTACTGATTATATACCCTCAGGTTGCGAGGGGGTTAGGGATGGAATAAGTCTCTGAGGTATTTTGGAAGCAAGGTGTGCAGGACCTTGAGCTGTTGCTAGGGAAACGACATTTATTACTGTTTAGTAAAACCATAGTCATGGGACCCTTCTGATGTATATCAGCGGGGCATGTTACACTTGGAACGCGATTGTCTGCATATATCTTGGGGGAGTTGAGCTAAAGGAAGTTTCCAAAGGAATTTTTATATGTTAAAGTAGACTTACGGGTTCCTGGAGGGTCAGGATAATGTTAAGCCAAGATTTTCTTTTGCCTCTAGCAAAGTGTCATCATCGAGGCAACTGAGCTCCTAGAGGGAGGTCACTCTGCTGGTTTTAAGGACTTGTCAATGGGCTGTAGGCAGTAAGAGAATTTAATTTTTCGTTTGCCTTAGTTTCCCGCATCACCGTGGCAAGCACTTAAACGCTTTCCCTTTGTTCTTGGGTAGCCAGGAGTGTCCAAGGAATATCACACGTATTCCACCTGGTGTGTGTGGGGGTACTGTTAGCCTGTACTTTGCCCTCAACTTGCCCCAAACTCCCTCATCCACGGCAGCTATCATTTACTGTGGGGTTCTGATAAGCCGAGCTCTGCACTGAGACTTTCACATTCACCATCTCCATTGCTCGCACTCTCACCCCAGTATGAAAGATACTATGATTATTCCTGTTTTATGGGTGAGGAAGCTGGCAGGGAGCGTTTACGTCCCAATAGGACCCTGCTATCTCCATGACTTCTGCGGCAGGTAGATGTTACCCACCTCAGTTTAACCCGCATGTGTCCTGCCTCTCTGACCGCAGTCACCCGCACCTGTCGCAGGCTGAGCCGTGAATAGATGTCTGCTCCACCCCTCCTTACTCAAGCCACATTCACTGCCCCAGGCAGTCACCTTTCTTGCTGTTTAGCAACTCCAAGCTTCCACCTACCAACCCCTCTTAGATGGCCCCACCCTCACACCAAAATTCCCAGGCAATTTAATCCCCACTTTGCAGATGGGGACACTGAAGCACCAAGTGGGTAGAGGGTAGATAGCCAGTCAAGGGTAGACTCAAGATTTGAACTGGGTAGGGGCACCTGGGTGGCTCAGTCCGTTGAACGTCCAACTCTTGACTTCGGCTCAGGTCATGATCTCACCCTTCAGGAGTTCAAGCCCCACAGTGGGCTCTGTGCTGGCAGTGTGGAGCCTGCTTGGAATTCTCCCTCTTTCTGCCCCTTCCCTGCTCGCACATGCACCCTCTCTCTCTCTCGAAAATAAATAAACTTAAAAAAAAAAAAAAAAAAGAGGGGCGCCTGGGTGGCGCAGTCGGTTAAGCGTCCGACTTCAGCCAGGTCACGATCTCGCGGTCCGTGAGTTCGAGCCCCGCGTCGGGCTCTGGGCTGATGGCTCGGAGCCTGGAGCCTGTTTCCGATTCTGTGTCTCCCTCTCTCTCTGCACCTCCCCCGTTCATGCTCTGTCTCTCTCTGTCCCAAAATAAATAAAAAACGTTGGAAAAAAAAAAAAAAGGTTTGAATTGGGTAGTCTGACTCCAGAACCTATGCCCTTATTCCTTCTTTAACCATGGCCTCCCTGTTTTGACCTTGGCCTGACCTAGGCCCAACCCAACTGTACCCTGGGTAGGTCCCCAGTTGGATTTTCCTACCAAGACTTTGGAGCCAGAGGAGACACACATAATCTAATCTTATCTAAGAGTTGTGGTCCTGATAGATAGGAAACATGTGAAAATACACATTTCTGCATGTAGAAAATTCAGAATAAAATCAAGTAAGGCTTAGATTAGCTGGATCCAATCCAACGGTGAGGAAATCTGGGGGGCAGCAGAGGGTGTATGCAAATCTCAGAGGGGAAAATTAGATAACTGGGACCCAGATACATGAGCTGTCCCACCACCCCACTTGGAGTCCTTACTGGCACAGAGATTATGAAAGAGGACTCAGTGTGGCCTGTCAGGGCCTTGGGATTGCAGGGGACTGGAAAACCCTGAGGCATGCCCAAACTATCCGGTCAATATGCAGCCTCAGTGGGCTGGGAAAACCACCCCAAATCCCTTAGGGATTAGTAAAAAGTTTTCTTCAGTAGGTGTCTTTAACCTTGGAAAGGCCAGAAATGGGGCGCCTGGGTGGCTCAGTCGGTTGAGCATCCGACTTCGGCTCAGGTCATGATCTCGCGGTTTGTGAGTTCGGGCCCCGCGTCGGTGTCTGTGCTGACAGCTTGGAGCCTGCAGCCTGCTTCGAATTCTGTGTCTCCCTCTCTCTCTGCCCCTCCCCTGCTTATACTCTGCCTCTCTCTGTCTCTCAAAAATAAATAAATGTTAAAAAAAAAAAAGGCTAGAACTTAACAGTGATTGTTAAACGGTGCCAAATATATTAGCAACATGAGATTTGTAACTTCAGTTTTAAGTTGTACTATTTTTTTTAATATATTTTTTTAAATTTCCATTCAAGTTATCATATAGTGCAACAATGATTTCAGGAGTAGATTCCTTAATGCCCCTTACCCATTTCGCCCATCCCCCCTCTCACAACCCCTCCAGTAACCCTCTGTTTGTTCTCCATATTTAAGAGTCTCTTATGTTTTGTCCCCCTCCCTATTTTTATATTAATTTTGCTTCCCTTCCCTTATGTTCATCTGTTTTGTCTCTTAAAGTCCTCGTATGAGTGAAGTCATATGATATTTGTCTTTCTCTGACTAACTTCACTTAGCACAATACCCTCCAGTTCCATCCACGTAGTTGCAAATGGCAAGATTTCATTCTTTTTGATTGCCGAGTAATACCCCATTGTCTATATGTACCACATCTTCTTTATCCATTCATCCGTCGATGGACATTCGGGCTCTTTCCATACTTTGGCTATTGTCGAGAGTGCTGCTATAAACATGGGGGTGCATGTGTCCCTTCGAAACAGCACACCTGTATCCCTTGGATAAATGCTTAGTAGTACAATTGCTGGGTCGTAGGGTAGTTCCATTTTTAGTTTTTTGAGGAGCCTCCATACTGTTTTCCAGAGTGGCTGCACCAGTTTGCATTCCCACCAGCAGTGCAGAAGAGATCCTCTTTCTCTGCATCCTCGCCAACATCTGTTGTTGCCTGAGTTGTTAATGTTAGCCATTCTGACAGGTGTGAGGTGGTATCTCATTGTGGTTTTGATTTGTATTTCCCTGATGATGAGCGATGTGGAGCATGTTTTCATGTGTCAGTTGACCACCTGGATGTCTTCTTCGGAGAAGTGTCTCTTCATGTCTTTTGCCCATTTCTTCACTGGATTATTTGTTTTTTGGGTGTTGAGTTTGATAAGTTCTTTGTAGATTTTGGACACTAACCCTTTATCTGCTATGTCATTTGTAAATATCTTCTCGCATTCCATCGGTTGCCTTTTGCTTTTGCTGATTGTTTCCTTTGCTGTGCAGAAGCTTTTTATTTTGATGAGGTCCTAGTAGTTCATTTTTGCTTTTGTTTCCCTTGCCTCCAGAGACGTGTTGAATAAGAAGTTGCTGCGGTGAAGATCAAAGAGGTTTTTGCCTGCTTTCTCCTTGAGGATTTTGATGGTTCCTGTCTTACATTTAGATCTTTCATCCATTTTGAGCTTATTTTTGTGTCTGGTGTAAGAAAGTGGTCCAGGTTCACTCTTCTGCATGTCACTGTCCAGTTTTCCCAGCGCCACTTGCTGAAGAGACTGTCTTTATTCCTTTGGGTATTCTTTCCTGCTTTGTCAAAGATTAGTTGGCCATACGTTTGTGGTCCACTTCTGGGTTCTCTATTCTGTTCCATTGATCTGAGTGTCTGTTTTTGTGCCATTAAGTTATACTATTGAGTTCATTATTTCAAGAAATAGTGGGCGCCTGGGAGGCTGTCATTAAGCATCTGACTTCCACTCAGGTCATGATTCCACGGTTGGTGAGTTCGAGTCCCTTATCGCCTGAGCTTGTGCCCCACATTGGGTGAACACAAGCCCCACTTTGGGTGAGTTCTACTTCTCTCTCTTTCTCTGCCCCTCATGGGATTCCTCTCTCTCTCTCTCTCTGCCCCTTGCTCACTTGCACCCTTTCTCTCCCTCTCAAGAGAAAGAAAGAAAGAAAGAAAGAAAGAAAGAAAGAAAGAAAGAAAGAAAGAAAAGGAAGGAAAAAAGAGAAAGAAAACAAGAAAGAAATAGACTGTGTTTTTAAAGCCAAAGAAAGTGCAACTTCATGCACTGACTGTGCACAAAACATGGTCTTAAAAATACCAGCAACTTAGGGGTGCCTGGGTGGCTCAAATGGTTGAGCGTCCGACTTTGGCTCAGGTCATGATCTCATGGTTCTTGAGTTGGAGCCCCACGTCAGGCTCCGTGCTGACAGCTTGGAGCCTGGAGCCTGCTTCAGATTCTGTGTCTCCCTCCCTCTCTGCCCTCCCCCCCCTCAACCTTGTGCTCTCTTTCTCTCTCTCTTAAAAATAAACATAAAAATAAGACAAAACAGCGGCTTCATCAGCAAACCCACGGGCAAACGGTTTGCCGTTGCCTGTCCTGTTCCTGCGTGTCGCGGTAAACCTCTGGCAGCGGAAGGGCCAGCATGTGAACCCCACCTTGCACTGGGTATTTCGACCTCTGTGAAACCAGTCCACCCACTGTAAAATGGGGATTAAAACAACACCCGCCTGGTCATTCCCTAGTTCAGCCTTCCCCCAAGTACTTCCGTGGACCAGCCACTGCTCTGGCTCTGGTGCTGGTGTCGAAGGACAGAGAACACCCTTGGTTTCCCAGAGGGTACATCGCGAGAAGAGCAGGTAGGAATATAATGGCAGAAATGAGTGCCTGGAAGGAAATCAGGCAGAGTGGTGCAGCAGAGCTCCTGGGAGGATCTCTCTGAGGTGGTGACATAGAAGCCGGGACCTGGATGTCAGAGGAGCCCCCCGTGCAGACATCTGGGGGCAGAGCTGGGGGCAGAGCTTCCTAGACAGGAGCAGAGACACCGGGCCCTGCGGTGGTGTGGCCGGCCCAGACTGGGCAAATGGGAGAAGGTTGAGGATGGAGAAGGGGGCAGGGCCAGACGCCCCTGTGGGGCCCAGTCCTGGGGTGGACCCAAGTTTTGAGGGGCCTGAAGCTTGTGCAATTTATGGGTCCCCTAAGAAAAAGAATGAAGCTCGAGTGTCATTAGCTTCATGGTAAACCCTCCTCTGCTGTGTGTGTGGAGGCAGGTGTCTAAGAAATAGCGGAGAGTGCTTTTTTTTTTTTCAGGCTCAAGCTCTACTTTGTGTTTTTGTAAATAGTGTTTGCAAGTTCACAATTTTTGGTGTGCAGTTCGTGACAAGTGCATGCAGTTGCCCACCCACTCCCACCACAGTCAGGCTACCCACCGGCCCATCGCCCCCAAAAGTCCCTCACGCTGCCCCTTTGCAGTCAGCCCCTCCCCTGGCAACTCTAGATCTGTTTTCTGTTCCTATCGTTATATCTTTTCCAGAACGTTGTCTGAATTCAATCAGACAGCATATAAACTTTGGAGACTGGCTTCGTGTATTTGAGATTTATCCCCAGTGGACAGGTCAGTGGTTTCTTTTCCTTTTTATTGCTGTGCAGCTCCACGGCATAGAAATACCACCACGTGTTATTCTTTGACTAGTTAAAGGGCTTCTGAGCAGTCTTCAGTGATTATGACCTGAGCGGAAGTCGGACACTTAACCCACTGAGCCACCCAGGCGTCCCACAAAATATTTCTTAAATAATAACACTTGGAGGTAGAAACTACTACTTGACCCACAGGCCACAGAATGGATGTCATGTTAGCAGGCATGAAAATATAATGTCATTGTCCATCTCTGTCAGAGCTCTTGGGTGACCAGGTGCATTGTCAATGAGCAGTAATATTTTGAAAGAAATCTTTCTTTTCTGGGGCACCTGGGTGGCTCAGTCGGTTGAGCGTCTGACTTCGGCTCAGGTCAGGATCTCACGGTCTGTGAGTTCGAGCCCCACGTCGGGCTCTGGGCTGACGGCTCGGAGCCTGGAGCCTGCTTCCGATTCTGTGTCTCCCTCTCTCTCTCTCTGCCCCTCCCCTACTCATGCTCTGTCTCTCTCTTTCTCTCTGTCAAAAATAAATAAACATGTAAAAAAATTTTTTTTAAAAGAAATCTTTCTTTTCTGAGCAGTAAGGTCTCAACAGTAGGCTTAAAATATTCAGTAAACCATGTTGTAAACAGATGTGCTGTCATCCAGGCTTTGTTGTTCCACTGATGGAGCACAGGCAGAGTAGATTAAGCTATTCTTTTTTTTTTTTAAATTTTTTTTTCAACGTTTTTATTTATTTTTGGGACAGAGAGAGACAGAGCATGAACGGGGGAGGGGCAGAGAGAGAGGGAGACACAGAATCGGAAACAGGCTCCAGGCTCTGAGCCATCAGCCCAGAGCCTGACGCGGGCCTCGAACTCACGGACCGCGAGATCGTGACCTGGCTGAAGTCGGACGCTTAACCGACTGTGCCACCCAGGCGCCCCCGATTAAGCTATTCTTAAGGGCCCTAGGATTTTTGGAATGGTCAGTGAGCATTGGCTTCAACTGAAAGCCGCTGGCTACATTAGCCCCTAAGAAGAGAGCCAGCCTGTCCTTTGAAGCCAGCCATTGATTTCTCCTCTGTAGCTATGGAAGTCCTAGATGGTATCTGCTTCCAATATAAGGAAGTTTTGTTTTGTCTACATTAAGAATCTGTTGTGGGGCACCCTGGTTGGCTCAGTTGGTTAAGCATCCAACTCTTGGTTTCAGTTCAGGTCATGATCTCACAGTTCGTGAGTTCGAGCCCCACTTTGGGCTCTGTGCTGCCAATGCAGAGCCTGCTTGGGATTCTCTCTCTCCCTCCCTCTCTCTCTCTCCCCTGCTTGTGCTCTCTCTCTCTCTTTCAAAATAAATACATAAACTTAAAAAAATTTTTTTTTTAAATAAAGAAAGAATCGGCTGTTAGGGGCACCTGGGTGGCTCAGTCGGTTAAGTGTCTGACTCTTGATCTCGGCCCAGGTCATGGTCTCACAGTTCGTGAGTTCAAGCCCCGAATCGGGCTCTGCTCTGATGGCACAGTGCCTGCTTGAGATTCTGTCTCTCCTTCTCTCTGCCCTTCCCCCACTTGCATGCATGCATGCTCTCTCTCTCTCAAAAAAAAAAAAAAAAAAAAAAACTTACAAAAAAACTTAACAAAAGAAAAAGAATCTGTGTTTAGTGTAGCCACCTTCATTAATGTTCGCTAATTCTTCTGGAAAACTTGCTGCAGCTTCTATGTTAGCCACTTGCTGCTTTACCTTGCACTTGGATATTATGGAGATGGCTCTTTCCTTAAACCTCATAAACCAACCTCTACTTTAGCTTGTAAAGTAGATTTCTTATGCAGCCCCCTCACCTCGTTCAGCCTGCATAGAATTGAAGAGAATTAAGGCCTTGCTCCTGATTAGGTGTTGGCGTAAGGGAATGGGTGGTGGCCTGTTTGATCTTCTATCCAGACCATTGAACACTTGGAGGCCACTGTAGGGTTATTAACTGGCCTAATTTCAATATATTGTTGTGTCTCAGAGAATAGGGAGGCCCAAGGGGAGAGAGAGAGAGAGAGACAAAGAGGGGAACAGCCAGCCACTGGAGCAGCCAGAACACACATAACATTTATTGACTAAGTTTGCTGTCTTACATGTGCAAGGTTTATGGTGCCCCAAAACAATTACAATGGTAACAGTCACAAAATCACTGATCACAGATCACCATAACAAATAGAATCATCATGAAAAAGTTTGAAATATTGGGAGAATTACCAAAATGTGACACAGAGATGCAAAGTGAGGAAATGCTGTTGGGAAAAATGGTGCCAGTAGACTGAATGCATGATGGCTACAGACTTTCAGTTTGTAAAAAAACACAATATGTGCAAAGCACAATAAAGCAAAGTACAATAAAATGAGGTGTGCCTGTCTTGTGCACAAATTTCCACCTTTTCTCCTGACCCAAGCTCATCACCCTGGCAATTCTCCCTTTCTTTTGTTTGATCATTTCCTCCTTTGTACCCTTTCCTTCCCTTCCCTTCCCTTCCCTTCCCTTCCCTTCCCTTCCCTTCCCTCCCTTCCCTTCCCTTTTCTTACCTTCCCTCCCCTCCCTTCCCTTCCCTTCCCTTCCCTTCCCTCCCCTCCCTCCCTCCCCTTCCCTTCCCTTCCCCTTCTTCCTTCCTCCCTTCCCTTCCTCCCTTCCCTTCCCTTCCCTTCCTCCCTTCCCTTCCTTCCTTCCCTCCCCTCCCTCCTTCCCTCCCTTCCTTCCCTTCCCTTCCCCCTTCCCTTCCTTCCCTCCCTTCCCTTCCCTTCCCTTCCCTTCCCTTCCCTCCCTTCCCTTCCCTTCCCTTCCCTTCCCTCCCTTCCCTTCCCTTCCCTTCCCTTCCCTTCCCTTCCTCCCTTCCCTTCCTTCCCTTCCCTTTCTAAGAGAGAGAAAGAGAGGGAGAGATGAGGGGCAGAGGGTGAGGAAGAGAGAGAATCTTAAGCAGGCTCCACGCCCAGCACAGCACCCAATGTGAGGCTCGATCTCATGCCTGTGAGATCATGACCTGAGCTGAAGCCAAGAGTCGGACACTCAACCTACTGAGCCACCCAGGTCCCCCTATTTGATCCCTTTCATCAGCATACAAACATGCTGCTGTATTTCCTGTCTTAAAAACAAACAAGCAGTGGGACACCTGGCTGGCTTAGTGAGAAGAATGTGCAACTCTTGATCTTGGGGTGGTGAGTTCAAACCCCATGATAGGTGTAGAGATTACTTAAGTAAATTAAAAAAAAACTTAAAAAACAAACAAGCAGAAAACAGCATGGCAGTTCCTCAAATGATAAAACAGAGCTGGGGTGCCTGGGTGGCTCAGTCAGTTAAGTGTCCGACTTCAATTCAGGTCATGATCTCACAGTCTGTGAGTCTGAGCCCCGCGTCAGGTTCTGTGCTGACCGCTCAGAGCCTGGAGTCTGCTTTGGATTCTGTGTCTCCCTCTCTCTCTGCCCCTCGCCAGCTCACACTCTGTCTCTGTCTCTCTCCAAAATAAATAAACTTTAAAAAAATTTTCAAAAAATAATAAAAAAATAAACATAGACTGACAGTATGATCCCACAGTTCCACTTCTGGACATACAGCCAAAAGAACGGAAGACAAAGACTCAAAAAGATACTTGCACACCCACGTGCACAGTGGCATTCACAGTAGACAAAAGGGAAACAATGCATGTGTCCACGGAAGGATAAACGCATAAATAAAACGTGGTCTGTCCGTACAATAGAATATTAGTCAAGTGTTAGAAAGGAAGGAGATTCTGGCACCTGCTATAACATGAGTGAAACTCGAGGGCCTCATGGTGGGTGAAATGAACCCATTGCGAGAAGACAGATACTGCATGATTCCGGTTGTTCGAGGTCCCTAGAGTCGTTGAGTTCATAGACACAGAGAGTAGAATGGTGGGCGTGTTGGGGAATCTGTTTAACGGGGACAGAGTTTCAGTTTTGCAAGAGGAGAAGAGCTATCGACATGGACGGTGGTAGTGGTTGCACAGCGTTGTGAGTGTACGTAGGCCACTGAACTACACTTAAAAAGGGTTAAAACAGTCAATTTTGTGTATATTTCCCCCCTCCCCCCAAAAAAGCCCAAATGGGAAAAGAAACATTAACTCCTTCCTGACTTCATGGCTCTCTCCAGTAATTTCATTTCTCTACCACCTTTAAGAGCACAACTCTTGGAAAGGCTGTCTCTGGTGACTGTCCCCAATTCTCTTCCCGTGGTTCCCGTGGTCTCCTCCCTTCCTGGTTCCTTCTCCTAGGTGATGTCAGTGAGCAATCGCATGGCTGTCTAAACCAGGGAATGTCAGACGGTCAGCGCCCCCATCTCTACATTTCACCTGACCCTCCCTGTGAGCTCCGTTCCTAAATACCTGTCGCCTAGTATTCCCACTTGGATGATGAGTTGGCGAGTCTCAAACCTCGAAGAACCCCAACCTAGCTCCTTATCTTCCCAGACTTCCTCATTCCAGGGAACGCGACTCCACCCTTCCAGTGACTTCCGCCCAGATCCCAGCAGGCCCCCTTGCCCACACACCCCATGCTTCATCCATTAGCAAATGCTGCTGGCTCTGCCCCCAAAATATCGTTGTTTCCAGAATCTGACTACTGATCACCACCGTTCACCCTTGTGACCCCCTCCACCTAGTGGGCAGAGGGATTCTGGTAAAATGCAAGTTAGTCTTGCTACTTTTCTGTTGCAAGCTCTTTCCTTCTCACCTAGCATAGAAGCCAAAGTCCTTACAGTGGCTTGGAAGGTCCTCACTCTCTGCTCCCCCACCCCCCAACTCATTTCCATTGTTTGCCCCGCTGAGATCCAAGCTTGCTGCTACACTGTTCCTCAAACACTTTTGCCTCAGGGCCTTTTCTCCTTGCTATTCCCTGCAGGTGTCCACAGGGGCCCCTCCCTCGCCTCCTGTGGGTCTCAACTCCCCTAATCCCTTCCCACCCTGCTTAAAACTGTCCCAGAACAGGCCCCTTCCTGGGCCCAGGACCTGTATTTTCAATTCATTCAATATGTATTTGGGGGAGGAGGGGAAGGAGGCCCAAATATTATAAGCTTCAGCTATGATCTCTTTTTGATTTATTTTTCTCCCTGGCACTTATCACCATCTGAAGACCGATTTATTCATTTATTTTTATTCGCTTTATTGTCTTCTCCTCCACCTTTGAATGTAAGCTCCACAAGGGCCGGGTATTTATTTTTTCCTCACTGTGGCACACCCAGAGTTTAGAGCAGTGCTTGAAATAATACTTATTGAATGAACGAAGGAACGAATGAATGCCCAGATAACCACAGCTTTCAAGGTAAGAATTTTACTTTTATAGGCTCCCCAGCCCCCTCCCCTTCTACCTTCTCTCCTAGGTGCCCCCTCTCTTACTCCTTCCTTCCCAGCCCCCCCCCCCCCAAGACATTCCTGGAAGGGCTGGTTTGGAGGCAGGCTTAGTAAAGGTCCCACTTGAAGTTATAAGGCCCTTGCACTCCTTGGGGGCCAGGAGTATGCTTAGAACACACAAACGCATTGTCATAATAATAAGCTGACAAAATGACCTATATCTTTAGAATCATTAACTCCGCCTTTACACCTATGATCATCTGCAAAGTGGCCACAGCAGGTTTTATTTTACCTACACTGTAGATGAGGAAACTAAGCCCTGGTGAAGTCTGTGCCAACCCACCCACCCTCCTGCATCTGTCTATACGTGGCACGGCCCGCTGAGCTTTCTCTGGCCACAGATTAGAAAACTGACAAAAAACTATTTCCACCGCCATGTCATCCACATCTTGATCTCTTCTGCAATATCCTGTGGTCCCTAACTAACCCATTCCTTCAAGCACTTAGCAGGAAGCGTGGGACTCCAGAGATGGGCTGGATAGCAGGAGGGACCTACATGAGTCACACCAAAGAAGTTCCTGTCAGGGGGCGGTAGAGGTTGACTGAGAGAGACAGGCATCAGGTGGGTGGCCAGGGGGTGACTGGTGGGGTGGTGAGGCTGTCTGGGGGCGGGGGTGGGGGCTCATGGTCAAAGTGACTCCCTACCCTGCACTCTTTTCCATGTGGTCTCTGCTCCCAAGCCCCACAGGTACTTCCTGAGCCTCTGATCAGTCAGAAGCAAAAAGAACCCCAAGATGGCCAGATAGGCTGAGCTGCTCCCTGGCAAACCAGCTGGGCAGGTCCACTGGTGCCAGGGTGGAGGGTGCGGCCGCAGGTCGGCTCCAGGCAAGTCGCAGAGCTAATAAACACCAGGACCTGTGAGCAGGCGCTGAAGAGAAGCCAGATAAAATCCCACCTGAGTTTGATCTGGAGCTGGCTCTTCGGGTCCAGGGACTCTGTAGGTGGGTTTGAAAATGGCTGGTTTGGAGGCAGGATTTGGTCGGACGTTATTACTGTGGTTAGAAGCAATTTCACCAACCACCAAGAAACACTCACCAGAGAGGTCACATATCAAGAACAGCTGGGGAGCCTGTTCAAAAAATATAGGCCTGCCCCAGGCCTACAAAATCAGAATCCCTAGGGTGGCGTTAGGGACCCAAATCTTTATTTATTTTTTAATTTTTTTTAATGCTTATTTATTTTTGAGAGAGACAGAGTACGAGTGGGAGAGGGGCAGAGAGAGAGAGAGAGAGAGAGGGATACAAGGAATCGGAAGCAGGACCCAGGCTCTGAGCTGTCAGCACAGAGGCGGATGTGGGGCTCAAACCCACAAACCGTGAGATCATGACCTGAGCCGAAGTCAGATCCCTATCCAACTGAGCCACCCAGGCGCCCCCAAATCTTTATTTTTAAAAGCCCTTTCAGGTAATTGTGATAATCAGGGGTTTGGAAATTATTACCTGGTTTTTAAAGAGCATGTCTTTGGAAACTTCAACCTCTGAGTCTGCTTCTTAGCTGTGTTACCTTGGGAAAGTGACTTAACCTCTCTGAGTTTCATTTGCCTCATCTGGAAAATGGAGATAATTACGTACCTCTTAGGGCCACCATCAGGAATACGTGCAAACACATGTAATAGTTATGCTGAGCACAAGGCCTGGGGGCTGGCACAGAGCACGTTATCCCGGTGTTAGCTGCTATGATGGGTATTCCAGCTGGGATCCTTTGGGATTCTGGGATGAACACAAGGGCTGAGGAAGCTGAAGGTCAGGAGGGGCTCTGCTCCTGTCCTGATGTTAGGGATGAGAGGGTCACTGGGAAGGGAGCAAAGCCTCTGGTTCAGAGGAAATAGGAGAGAGGGGCCAAGGCTGAGGCTGTTCATTTCTGGCCACTGGCCTGGCCTCTAGGGCAGGGCTTGGGCAGATACAACTTATAAGAAGCACAGCAGAGATTTGTGGTTAAGACCTTGGGCTTAAGGGCTCAGAGAGTTCTAGGTTCAAGTTCTAACTCCTTTAATCAGTGCATGACATTGGGTAAGAGACTCGTGGGAGGCTGGGCCTCTGCTGGGGAGGCAGGATTGCACCCTGTGGGCCAGGGCCTGGAGTCCAACGAACAGTTCAGTCCTTACTGGACCTGTGACCTTGAGCAAATCACTCCACCCCTTGAGCTGCAGTTTGGAAATGAGGAGACTCCACCTCACATGCTCCACAGCTGGGAGGTGCCGATGGGACAGTGCCTGTGACATGCGTGTCTCTCTGCTCGACCAACAAGTGTGTTTCGTAAAGGTTGGTTGTTACCACCATCAAACCCTTCTCTGGGGAAACTTCCGGCTTGTGACTGGTTTGAGTGTGTGGTTGTCACCTTTCACCTCGTTTCTCAGTCCCCCTCCACCTGACTTAGAACTTTCATCACAATGCCTTTAGGACATCAGGGTGGGGGGCCCCACGGGCACCCTTCTCCCATCACAGTGGGGCTCTGGGCCTCTGGCCTTCTTCCCGTGTCTCCCCTCCCCCTGAAGTATCCTCTTCTGAGCAAAGCTCAAGTGGGGTGCTATTTGGTGACACTGCCTCCATGGGGATGTACTGTCCAGAAATAGCTTCTTTCGGTCCCCAAGGAGGATGAGAATGCAGGCTGTGTCGCGTTAATGTCATAGGTGCCCCATGAATAATATTTTTGACTAAGGTTTGCATTAGATGTGATCAAATCAGGTCTGTGTCAGAGTTACCCTTGGCTGCCAAGGGGGCACACCCCCAGCAATGGCACCTGTCACTATCCACATCTCACAACCAGCTGGCTCCTTACCACCTGTGGTGGGGGTGGGGATCGCTTCAGATTCCTGGGTAAGGTGCTGCCAGAGAGAACCCCACTTCCATGTGGGTGCTTTGAAGATCTGGTCTGCAGCCAGCAGCTCTGCTGGCCTGGACTTTCCCCAGCAAGGTTCTCCCAGGGATTGCCTCCCACGCGGTTGGGAGCATCTCTGGATACACACTGCCCCCTCGAGGTCTCTGCTTGCCATGACACCCGGTAGAGCTGACCCCATATAAGAGGAAATGGATCCAGATGATGCTTTCCTTCCCAGCGTCCTCCTTGGGTGCCTTATGATTGGTCCAAAATACAAACGTCTTTGGAGTTCTGGGCAGTGTATGCACTCTCAGCCTGAAAACCCGGAATCGACCCTAGTGCCCTCTATTGCCTTCCAGAAGAAAGGCAACTCAGGGCAACTGCCAGAACACAAATACAGAGCCACAGGTGGTCTTGGGACTCCAGGCTATCTGTATTTTTTTTGTTTTTAATGCTTATTTAATTTTGAGAGAGAGAGAGAGACAGAGACAGAGAACAAGGAGGTGAGGGGCAGAGAGAGAGGGACACATAGAATCCGAAGCAGGCTCCAGGCTCTGGGCTGTCAGCACAGAGCCTGATGCGGGGCTCGAACCCACAAACCAGGAGATCATGACCTGAGCATGACTTAATCAACGGAGCCACCCAGGCGCCCCAGGCCATTTGTATCTTTGAAGAGGCAAGTGTCCAGGGAAAAGTGATTTTTAGTAGTATTTGGAATTAAGGTTGAAGAGAAGCTTAACACTAAAGCAAAATAACCCAGAGTTAAGGGAAAAGGGGAGGAATAAAGCAAAGAAAGGATCAATTACAAGAAGGTCAGGTTGAACTGGCTGGACTGTGAACTGAGAGAGTCAGCAGGTGGAGGTGTGGGGATGAGCAGGTCCCGGCAGCTGCACCACCTAATGCAATTGCATTGCTGCCGTAGAGAAAAAGGTGAGAAAAGGAAAACCACCAAGGATCCTCCCATCTTCTTCATTGGAGTTAAAGTCTTTATTGGATTTAAATGAGTGAATGAATGAATGAATGAAAGTTTTTTTTAAAATTTATTTTGAGAGCGAGAGAGAGCGTGCGCGTGTGAGTGGAAGAGGGGCAGAGAGGGAGAGAGAGAATCCCAAGCAGGCCCCGTGCTGTCAGCGCAGAGCCTGACACGGGGTTCGATCCCACAAACTGTGAGATCATGACCTGAGCCGAGATCAATCAAGAGTCAGATGCTTAACCGATTGAGCCACGCGGGCGCCCCTGGATTTTTTTTTAAATCGTAAGAGTTAAATCATAAATGAAAATAAAAACTGTATCCATCTCCCCGCCAGAAAAAGATCAGCCCCAAACTCAGAGTTGGGTTATGACTGTGTCTGGGGTGGGCTCCCATCTGTATCAAGAGTCCAAGTGAACAGTCAGCAAATTGTCTCTAATCGTTGTCCAAGCAGACGGAGTCCCCCAGTGCCCGTCCTGGGCCCGCTAAGATCTTAGCCTTGGGGGCCTCTGCCCACATCTTTTCCCCTCCTGGAATCCTCACCCACATTCTTGTCTGGCCGACCCTCAGTACAGGCATTGGTGTCTCCTTCCAAGGACATTTCTCCAGTGTCCCAAACTGATTAGGTGCTGCTCACGTGTGCTCCTGTAACCCACTACAACCATGTACCAAACTGTATTGTCATCATTTCCTAGACCCCTGACTTCCTGCTGCCGGGGGGCACTGTGTAGCAGAGACCCAGAGGCCACGGCTCCCCAGCTCCTGGCACTGAGAGGCTCCGTGTGGACAGAGACAGGACGAGCCAGCTGTCCAGGTGAAGAAAATGGTGTGAGGTGGGGGGGAACCTCCAGGAGGGGGCCACTCCCCCTGGGGTTCCCACCACCCTGAGCCTGGCTGCTTACCTCTCCTCCTCTTCCTCCTCCACTGGAAGATGATGTGGCCCAGGAAGCTGAAAGGGAAAAGTCAAGTGAGGTGGCAGCTGGGTAGGATCTGAGACATGTTAGAGGCTCAGAAGCCTGTCCCAGTCTGGGATCCATTTCCAGTGAGATCATCAGCTCTCCCTCAGGACCTAAGGGGATGGGATCAGGGCCACATTCAGTTTGGCAAATAACGAGTATGTGTGAGGTGCAGGCGGGAAAGGTGACAGTCTGATTTTTTATTTTTTTATTTTATTTTATTTTTTTCAGCATTTATTTTTGGGACAGAGAGAGACAGAGCATGAACGGGGGAGGGGCAGAGAGAGAGGGAGACACAGAATCGGAAACAGGCTCCAGGCTCCGAGCCATCAGCCCAGAGCCCGACGCGGGGCTCGAACTCCCGGACCACGAGATCGTGACCTGGCTGAAGTCGGATGCTTAACCGACTGCGCCACCCAGGCGCCCCGACAGTCTGATTTTTTAAAAATGCTTATTATTTTGAGAGAGAGAGAGAGAGAGAGAGAGAGACAGAGTGCAAGCAGAGGAAGGGCAGACAGAGAAGGAGACACAGAATTCGAAGCAGGCTCCAGGCTCTGAGCTGTCAGTGCAGAGCCCAGTGGGGAGCTCGAACCCACAAACTGTTAGATCCTGACCTGAGCTGAAGTTGGCCACTTAACCAACTGAGCCACCCAGGTGCCCCAAGATGAATCTGACAGTCTTGTCCTCAGAGGGCACCCAGCCCCACAAGGCCTCATGGTGTTAGGTCCAGGTTAGAAAAAGCCTGGGGTCCAGAGCCAGACAGACCTGGGCTCTTGTCCAGGTTCGGCCACTCTCTGACTTTGACAAATTGCCTCCGCTCTCTGAGCCTCAGTTTCCTCACCTGCCAAATGGGGACTCTAATAGAACCTATCCCATCAGGGGGTTGTGAAAACCTATTGACATTATGATGTGAAAGTACAGGAAATGGCAAGGATGGAAAGAAGAAACCCCAAAATGAGAATGTACTTGGGCTTTCATGGTCATGAACAGGGACGTAGAGACGCAAACAAGCGTTTGGGGTCCAGGAAGCGCTGGAGCGCCAGCATGGTTCAGGCCAGCCACGGAAGCGCAGGTGCAGCTGCTCACTGAGTCCTGGAAGAATGCTGTGGAGCCAGGCACTTGTGGCTCGGACGGCAGCCAGTCTCCACCAAATAGCCATGTGCTGCTCACTCCTGTTTCCCAGTCCCCAGCAGGCTTGAGCCACGTGACTAGCTCTGGCCAATTGTCTGCAAGCAGGAGTGATGGCTGCTGACCTGGGGAGGGCTCCATTCCGAGTTGATGTGTCTTCCTCTCTTCTCTTCTCCCTGCTGTGGATTCCGGCGGTGAAGCCCGAAGAGGTGGGGGACGGGGGAGGGGCTGCCAGACTCTCATCAGACTTTATGAAATAAACCCTTCCGGTGCTCAGCCACGGAGATCTGGGGGTTGTTTGTTGAGGTAGCTAGTGCACGCCACCACACTGCATACAATACTACTATTATTTCTGCTTGAGGCCAGGTCATGGCCTGTGGCCACACGGCTCATAAGCGGATAGAGCCGGAACCCACAGTCAGGCCCAACTTACAGGGCCGGTTTTTCGAAACCGTCCATCCCTCACCTCATGACAGCCTGTCTTCAAGCACTGCTATCACATCTAAGATCTTAAGAAGATGTCCTGCAGGGACAGCCGGATGAGCAGCTCGAACAGTCAGAACACTTGGCAAGTTCAGTGTGAAATCCTGTCATTCTGGATGGCTCTGAGCACTTGAAACACTAGTTTGACTTCTGCTGGTGCTGGTGGTTCAGGATAAGCAACACACAAGGAAGACATGGCTTGCCCTGGCTTGGTGGACTATAGCTGGGGACCGGAACGCTCATTGTGCAGAAGGACTCACAAGGGAAGAATTCCTCCAGTGTCACGGTTTCACCCTCAGCCCTTACCCGCTTGTGCCCCAGCCCAGAAAGGCAATTCCACAAACTGTAAGCTTTCAGAACTAGACTTGTGCTTGAATCCCTGTTCTGCCACTTACTGGCTGTGCAACCTTAGGTAAGTCACTTTGCTTCTCTGAGCCTCAATTTCCTCATCCTTAGCAATACTAAGTCCTCATAGGATGGACTCCGGCATTAGAGATGATGGATGAAGGGTACTCAGCATAGTGCTTGGTACGTGTAAGCTTGTTTGCAATTTTTTTTAATGCTTATTTATTTTTGAGAAAGAGAGAGCAGGAGAGGGGCGGAGAGAGGGACAGAGGATCCCAAGCAGGCTCTGTGCTGACAGCAGAGAGCCCAATGCAGGGCTCAGACTCACGAACCGTGAAATCATGACTTGAGCTGAAGTCGGACGCTTAACAGACCGAGTCATCCAGGCGCCCCACAATTTTTTTTTTTAATTAAAAAAGATTTTTTAGTTAAAAAGAGAGAGGCAGAGTGAGAGCGGGGAAGGGACAGAGAGAGAGAGAGACACAGAGTCTGAAGCAGGCTCCAGACTCTGAGCTGTCAGCACACAGCCCGATATGGGGCTCGAACTTACAAAGTGTGAGATCATGACCTGAGCCAAAGTCTGGTGCTTAACCAACTGAGCCACCCAGGCACCCCAATTTTTTTTTTTTTAATTTTAGGGAGAAAGAGAGAGAATCCTAAGCAGGCTCTGTGCTCTGTGCCTCTGAACCTTGGGAGGACCCAAGGTTCAGAGAGTAACATGAGGCTCGATCTCACGACTGTGAGATCACGACCTGAGCCGAAATCAAGTCAATCAGATGCTTGACTGAGCCACCCAGGCATCCTGTGTAAGCTTGTTATAATCCAAGGCAGACTGTTTTTCTCCCAGGGATGACCAGGGGGCTTCCCAGGGAAGATCAGAGGAGAGGGACTCCATGTACAGATTTATACCAAGATTGCTTATATGTTTATTTACAAATAGGAGACACACACACACACACACACACACACACATATAGATATCACTGGACATTTCAGGAAACTTGGACCAGGGAACAGCCCTTCTTCTCTGTCTGCCTCTTCTCTGGGCTCCCTCCAAACTCAGCTTGAGCTCTCTAGAAAAGGGCTCCTGACCCTTTCTTGCTGGGAAGCCTGTGGGTGTTCTGTTCTGGCTGGGCTCTCGTTGCCTCCCATGTCCAAATCTGCCTGTCCCAGTGGGCCATGGGCAAGGGGCTGTTAGCCTTTGCTCAGTCATTCATGTCCAAGCCAAATTCTGCATACAACTCTTTGGTGGTGACACCTCGGATCACGGCTGAAAGGAAAGAAGGAAGAAAGAATGTGTCCGGGTGGGAGGCATAGGAAGGAGAATGGCCCAAGGACTGAGCTACCCAGGACCCACTCCTACACCTTATTCCTTCTCCTCTAGTTGGCCGAGATACCCTTCTGCTACTCCTTCTAGACCCCTCCACTGTGGGCCCTGCTTGGCCACCCCAAACTAGACTCATTGAACCCTCACCCCACTTCGCAGAGGAGCCAAACAAAGCTGAGACTGCACTGAGCATACGCTGAAAATGTAAATTTATATTCACATTGCACCTGGGGCCTGCTGAAAACTCTCACTCCTTAGGCTGCCCTATGGGCCATGTCCTGGCCATTTGGTGATGCCATGCTTCCTGCTCCCTCAAGGACTCTTTTTTCCTCTCAGGGAAAAGAGGTCTCCTCAGAGGCCTTCTCTAACCACCTTAGCTCATCCCCACCCGCCACCCTGTTCATGTCTCAGTATTCCCCAGCTCTGGCATTTGTTTCCTTCATAGCAGTTAACACATTTTATAATTCCTTTCTTTGTGCTCCTTTGCTTACTGAATAGGCCCCAGAAGACTGGGAACCAAAGCCCTCAACCTGGCAGGTTGGTGAGTTCATGCTCAAACCTGTCTCTGGCTCTGATGCAGGCTCTATACTTGAAGGAAAAAACCTCAGGGACTCCTGTAAGAGCTGTCCAGCTGCTTTGGGGCATTTGGGGAGCAGGGCAGCTGAGGATGGGAGGGCTGGAAAATTAGAGGGCCCAGGAACAAAATCCAAACATCCTGGGGAATGGGGACTCCTTCCCTCTGAGCCCTGGCTACTCCTCTGGGGTCCTGATGCTCACCTAGCTTGCCTAGCAGCATCTGGCCTACATCCTTGATGTCGTTATACTCGTGGAGCTGGGAGATGTGGTCCTCCAGTTCATCCACACTATAGCCTCTGGGATGAGGGATGGAAGAGAGAGAGAGAGAGAAAATGTTTAAGAAAGCTGGGGAGGACCCAAGGTTCAGAGAGTAACAAGGCATCTATTTAACAAATGTTCACTAGGGGCCTACTAGGGACACAGGGAGGGCCCTGAGGAAACTTACAGTAGGGCGGGGATCTGTTCAGCCCCTCGCTCCTGGCAAACGTCTCTGTGCCCTTAGGGGGTGGTTCCCAGCCACACGCTGGTACTATGTGACCCTGGCCATAGCCGAGGGATTCACAGATAAGCACAGGAGTGGCTACTCAGATCCCCTCATGTGTGAAAGGCACATTCAAAGGCTGCTCAGTCTATGCCACATGGCCAGAGCATGGGGCATGGGAATATCTAGGAGTTGCGAAAGAGCCAGCTTCCCCCCAGGCACTGAGAATCCCACCTGCAGAGAGAGAAAGAATGGAGTCCGTGTGCAGATGGGAGCAGAGGCAGAGAACCAGGGCCGAGAGAGACCGCGAGAGGGATGACCTCTGTTCTGGACAGCTTTCCTCTTCCTAGTTCCAGGTCCTCCTGGGTCTGACCACACCCTACCTGAAAGATTCAGCTGAGACACCCTGAATCCAACAGCAGGGCATGGGGTACGGTCCTTAGTTTTACACTAAGCTAGTGTGGCTGGGTTTCAGTTACTGGGCACTGGTTAAAAGTTATCTTAAACATGCTGAGGGGTCCAGCAAGACCCCAGCAAGACTTACTCAGATATTAGTTGGGAGATCTCCGTGTCCAGCAGGTCCCTCTTCTCCTTCAGTTTCTGAATGTCAAGGTGCAGAGAATCCTCACTGGCTCCATCAGCCTGGCCAGACTTGGGAGATGGCCGCTGAGGGGCACAGAAAGTCATTAGCCAAGGGCGCCTGGATGGCTCAGTTGGCTGAGCATCCAACTTTGGCTCAGGTCATGATCTCATGGGTTTGTGAGTTCAAGCCCCACATCAGGCTCGCTGCTGTCAGCGTGTAGCCTGCTTCGGATCCTCTGTCCTCCTTTCTCTCTGCCCCCCCTCCCCTCAAAAATAAAGCAATAAAAAATAAAAAAGTCATTAGCCACACTGACCCATTATCCACAATTTAGAACCTACAAGTTGTCCTCAACAGCCTAGCCCTGCTTCTGCCTGCTGACAGACTCCCCCCACCTTTTAATAAGATTACATTTCCCTGCTTCCCTTGGAATTAGATGTGGTCCCTGTAAGTTCTGGCGAGTAGAAGTTAATCAGAAATGGTGTGTACGTCTGGGAACTGTCCTTCCAGGAAGAGGGCCTCCCTTTCTCTGGCGTTCCTCTTTCCCACTGGCTGGGATGTGAATCTAATGATAGAGTTGATCAGTATCTTGGGCGATGAGGTGGAACCCATGTTGAAGATGTAGTAAAACAAGATATAGACCTGGGTCCCTGAGGGTTAGGGTTAGGCCACCATTATTTGGGGTTTTCTTTCATTCCCAGCCAGACGTAATCCTAACCAGTGGGCTCACCCTGGCCCCTAATCTGACCTCAGATAATCTGCTTCAAGTCTACTTCTTGGATTCTCAAGTCTATGATGTCGCTGGGCTTATCATCTCATTGGATAACAAAACCCTTCCCGGGAGCTGCCGTTCACCTTTGCCCTTTCTGCCTCTAAAAGCTGCGAAGTCCAGTGCCTGGGACGCTGCTAATCCTCAGGAAATGTGTGTTGGATCAACTGTCTGCACAGGACAGAAGAGACCGAGGAAGGGATTCAGCAACGGATAAGACCGCAAGCCTGGCCCCTGCCTTCACAGAATGTATATACAACAACCAATAACTGTTTTCCCTCCAGAGAGCTCCACTGAAAGCTCTACTCACACTTCACCAGAAAGGCCTTGCCTGGCCACCCCGCCTAAAACGGTCACTTCTCAATGGCCCACTATTCCTTTGTCCTGATACTTTATAACATCCATCACCACCCGACATAGACGTTTCATTAATAACCTTATGCTCCTTGTTGGCCTTACACCACTGGAGTGTAAAATGTATGAGGGCAGGGACTTTGTTTTGTTCACTGTGTCCCCAACAGTGCCTGGCACGTGGTGGACATTCAATAAAATGTGCCAAATGAATAAGTGAATGACAAATAATTAACCAACTAACAACAACCCTGAAAAGTGCTTTGAACTTGAAGTACCTTGTGCTAAGGGAGCGCCTAACAGGGCAACCGGACTGAGCCAGAAGTTGGGGTGAGGCTTCTCTTAGGGACTTCAACTCTAAAGGATGAGCAAGCATCGGCTTGGCAAAAAGCTGGAAGGAAAGTATTCCAGAAGGGGAGCGTGTATCTAGATGGCCAAGGCAGGAAAGAACACATGCGTCTGAGGGAATGAGAATGGTTTCTGCGTGGGGTGGATCGTGGTGTGAAAAAGAACAAAACCAACCACTTGTGGTGCTGTCAGGAGGGAGGAGAGACAGAGCCGGCTTGGAGAACGTGGGGTACCGCTGGCAAAGGCCAGGACACCGTTTCTTCTTTGAAGCTTGGTGGGCAGGAGGAAAAGAAGGGGAAGGCTTGAGAAATGGCCTGGAGTTTCTCAGCAGAACAAGGTCTGCTGGGTGAAGGCCTGACGAGGGCTGGGGTGGGTCAGCTACTGTTGGGGACGGGGAGGAGGGCTGGGGGCAGCACCCACTTACCGCCGTGGAGGGTGAGAAGGGGGGCGGGCACAAGGGTACTCACAGGGGATTGGAAGGCCCCGCGGCAACTTTTGGAAAGTCCTGGTTGAGTCCTGGAGAGGAATCCGAGGGAAAAAAAGACTGATTGAACCTAGAATCCGCGCTGGGAGGAAACGGGTATGTGGGGGTGTAGGAGGTAAGGAGTTGGGAAGGGGGCAGATAGGGTCCGGGATCAGGGCAGGGATCCTCAAGGAAGGAGGATTCTGAGAAGGGGAGTGTGGAGGGCTAGATGGGGGCTCTGGAAGTGATCTCTGAGATGAGAGTTGGGCAGGGCTATGAGGCATCAGGAAAGGGGCCGTGAAGGGATGCGCTTTCGCCCTGCTGTCCGCTCTTCGCCCACCTTCTGAGCCCTGGGGTCCGGGGCCCCCGACTCGGGGGAGTCTGCAGTGCAGGAGCGTCCAGGGCGGAGGCGGGAGAGCGGCCTCTCAGGCCCGCCAGGTAACCGGAAGCTTAGGATGGAGACCGGCAACGGACAGGTAGCGAGCTGCGCGCGCATCCTGCTAGCCCAGGACCCGCCCCGCCCCCCGAGGTGGGCGGGGACAGCGGCTGCGCGCGCAGCTTTCATTGTGACTCCACCTGTCCGTTTGAGCTCGCGGGGCTCTAACCACGCCCCTTTTCCCTTTCATCTCTCTTATCGACCAATAGGATTGGCGGATTGAGGCCACGCCCCACCCAGCTGGAGCTAGAAACGCCCCGTCCCTCCTTTTCTGGCCATCACGTCTGCGCGGTGACTACCGGGAGCAGTTCCGCAGTGGTTGCTGGGATCGCGATGATGTGGCCCCCCCCGCCCCCCTCCCCTTCCCGTGATGTCGGAAGAAACCCGACAGAGCAAATTGGCTGCGGCCAGGAAAAAGGTAAAGCGTGCCGAGTCGCGGCTCCCTGACCCAGCCAAAGGCCCCTTCGACGGCCGGGCGGTGGTCAGAGTCTGTGCTGCCCCTAAGGCACACAGGGAGAGCCCCTCGGCGCCCCTTGGCGGCCCCCCGCCCCCCCACCAAAGTCTTCTCAGGCCGTCCCGCCCCCTGGCAGCCCAGCCCCCGCCCTCTCCCGTCGCCCCTGGGTGACTTTGGGCAGTGACTCCCTGGGCTCCCCACTCCGGGCTCGGCTCTCGCCTTCTGCCACCCAGAACCAGACGACCTGGGCTCCCCGGGCCGATCCCGGTCTCCAAGGACCTGGGTCCTAGCCCTGCCTTCCCCTCCCCCACCGCGGAGCGGAGCCGCGGGCGTCGGTAGGGAGGAGTGGAATGTAGTTACGTCACAATCCCCCTCGGAACTGTCATTAGCGCCAGGAGCCTGGTGTTTGATCTTAACTACTCAGTCCTATGTTTTCATCCCCTTTCCGGTGTCTGGTCATGGCACAAATTTCCAGTTTGAAGGGAACTGGGGACTGTAGGACCTAGGTGGGAGGGGTTTCAAGCGCCCTTACTAGACTGTACCCCATCCTTAGACATTGACTTCACTAGTGATCGAGACACGTTGATAACACCTTGGTGACAATGGGGAGAATGTGTTTCCTTTAGTTTGGTATCCTCCTAGGTTTCTACTGTTCAGAAAGACTTCTGACATTTTAAATCTAAATCCTCTACCTCACATTTTAATTTCCTATGATTCTGGAACCAGTGCCTCTTAATCACTGCTCTTTGGAGTGAGATCTGCTTACCCTCTGTGGAACAGATCTCTGGAAACTGAACTTCACAGCTGGGAATCTTCCCCCAATCATCATCTGAACATGGAGTGTCCTGAGTGCCACAGGATAAATATGGGACCAAAGCCTCAGTTTTTGCTTAGTTCTCTTGAGAAAAATCCTTTTATGTTAATACACCTAGGGATGACATTTGCATAGATTTGTAAGATTATAATAGACTTCTCTCTGAAATGGTGCTTGGGTTGCCCTTGTTCTGTTGTGTTTCCAAATTCACCAGGCGTGTGCCTTCACTGCTTTCTGCTGTCAGGGTCGGTTGGTGTAAAAGTTTGAGAAATACCAGTCTGCAGCCTTGACAGATGTGCAGGAATGGACTCTGATGTCTGATTATTCAGATGTTTCAGATGTTTACTTTTCCACCTCTGTGCCTCTGGGATTGCCTCTTGGCACCTGCTGATTTTGTAGCATAACCCCAGAACTCAGAGGCAGAAGACCGGGTTTAAATTCCATTATTGCCCCCCCACCCTTTATTTTAAAGCCCCGTCACCTATCCATTTCTGCAGTCATTAAGGATTACAACATCTTGTCGGGTTGCTGGTGGCATTAAATCAGGTGGCGGATAGAGGAGTATATTGTAAACAGCAAAGTTGGATGTGAATATGGGGGTTTACGGTTCTCACGAGTCCTACTGCTTTTCCTTGCTGCAGTTGAGAGAGTATCAGCAGAGGAACAGCCCTGGTGTTCCTGCAGGAGCGAAGAAGAAAAGGAAGATTAAAAATGGCAGTAACCCTGAGACAGCCACTGCTGATGGTTGTCACACTCCTGAGGATGTGAGTATTGGCTGGCTAGGCTTCCGGGGGCACAGGGGTACGTGAGGGGTAGTAAAGGGCAGTGATGAAGGTTGTGGAGAAAGTGTCAGGTACAGGTTTGAATCCAGCTGTCCCTCTGCTGGAGACCTGTCCCTGCTGGGGATATACTTCCACGTCAGTAAAAATTGGGGTCATTGTGGTCTGACTTACACTTGTGACACTTATACTTGAGATGATTGATGTTGTTTTTAAATTTTTTTTTTCAATGTTTATTTATTTTTTTTGGGACAGAGAGAGACAGAGCATGAACGGGGGAGGGGCAGAGAGAGAGGGAGACACAGAATTGGAAACAGGCTCCAGGCTCTGAGCCGTCAGCCCAGAGCCCGACACGGGGCTCGAACTCCCGGACCGCGAGATCGTGACCTGGCTGAAGTCGGACGCTTAACCGACTGCGCCACCCAGGCGCCCCTTGATGTTGTTTTTAGAATAATCCCTTAGTATAGGGCCTTGTGCGGGGTAAACATTCAGTCAGGGGTGGTGCTGTGTGACTGATGGGGTGACTTTCCTCATCCCCAGCTTCAAGGGGAAGCCAGGCAGTGCGAACAGCCATTTGCCACCACAGCCTTCCCTTAGGAAGCACCAAGAGAGGCCCAAGCACTTGGGTCAGGAGACAGTGGGTTTTGAGTCCATCTTTGCCACCTGTTGGCTGGGAGACCTCAGGAAAATCACTTCCTCCCCCGGGCCTCAGTGGCCTCATCTGTAAGATGATATTGCTGGAGCAGGTCAGTGTCTTCCAGACTTCTAGCTGGAGCCCCCTTTGTCCAAGTGAACCCTTCCCTCGGCAGTCTGGTTTTCAAAACAGAGATGAGATTCCTGTCAGATTCATCCCCGGCATCCTGGGCCTGAGGAGAGGGTCTCACGGATGTATTCAGAAAACAGCTGCATCGGGCAGGTGACTGCATTCTGTGTCACTGCATCTTTCAGGGGACTTTTCTCTCTGTGCACGTTGATTTCTGCAAGGTGCCAGGTGGCCGTTTGGGAAGGCGGCACAGGCCGTGGATTCGTTCCCGTCTCTCTTTTCCAACATTCCATTCTCGTGACCCCATCTCTTCTTCCTTCCCTGACTCTCTCACCTCTCTCTAAGCCACTTTTCTCTCTCTCTCCCCCTGCCCTTGTTTCTCCCTTTTCGCCTCCTGTAGATTCAGGACATTCTGAAGGTGCTGGTGTCCGACCTTAACCGCTCCAATGGGGTAGCGCTCCCCCCATTGGACAAGTGGAAGGTGAGGCAGTGCCGAGCCCCCTCTCTGGCTTGCTCTTTCCCAGCTGTGCATGCTCCAAGGCTTCTCTGGTTTGGGGGATACTTTGCCTCTGGCTTATTTTATGTTGCTGTCATTAACCCTCAGCCTGTTCATGTCTGCTTTTTCACCTGCTTGGTTGATTGGGTTTGTTTTCCTTCCCCCACATCTTTTATCATCTTAGAGAAGGTGAGACATACCTTATGGGCTCAGAGGAGCTGCTAAGGGGCATGGGGAAGGGAGTACAGGCCTAGAGGAGTCTGGAAGCTTGTATTTGCACTGAGTTCTACGATTCCGTGTCTGTATCCTGCTGTGGTCCTGGAAATGAAGACCCAGATCCTTCTTGTCTTATTATTTTTAACGTTTACTTATTTTTGAGAGAAAGAGAGAGACAGCGTGAGTGGAGGAGGGGCGGAGAGAGAGGGAGACACAGGATCCGAAGCAGGCTCCAGGCTCTGAGCTGTCAGCACAGAGCCCGACGTGGGGTTTGAACTCACGAGCTGTGAGATCATGACCTGAGCCGAAGCTTAACTGACTGAGCCACCCAGGTGCCCCTGCTTGTCGTTTTTTAAACCCTCTCTGTCTCAGTAACTGTTTCCCACTTTGATTTTCTGCTCCCGCAATGCAGGCTTGTGGTTGCAGGGTCCTGGACAGAGCTGACAGCATTTCCAGAAATGGGGAATCATGGAGAGATTTGTTTCAATGGGACATTTGGAGGGGGTGGACAGTGTTTTTTAAACACTCCAGACTTTAGCTACAAGACCTAACGGTGTGAAATAACCTGGTTGTTCACAGGATTGTCGTGTTATATATACTTAAGTCCTCAGAAAATTACTTTTGTCCTTTTCTGAACTTTCTTGTGTTCAGTGCTAGGGATCCATGGGAACCCAGGTTCCCTGAACAGGTTGGCATGGCAACACCAGGTTCCGGGGTCAAAGGTCACAGCACGGACAGTAAACATGCAAATGATTCATCTTCAGCTCCCCAGGCTCTGCAGCATTTGCTCTAAGGAGGGAGGTAGGGGTGGGTTGTCAGAGGCCAGGGCTGATGGGTCCAGAGAGCAGCTAGCCCTGGGCCCTGCAAGAGGTATGGCCTCCTCCTGCTGGCTTCACTGGCTGGGCCTTTGCTCCCTAGTCCTCTCCCCTCATCAAACTTGAATTTGTCAGCCATCTTCCCCATCTCTTTGCTCATCTGTCCTGTAGGACATGAGAATCTCTAGGGGCCAGACGCTTGGACTAAGTGTCAGGCCTGAGCCTGGAAAGAGTCTGGGTGGGGCTCTGGTCAAGCAAGTAGGTCCAGGTAGGGAAGAGGAAGTGGTTTCTCCATGGCTCCTTGTCCCCACTCCCAGGATTGTTCTCCAGGATGTCAAGAATCAGAGGGTAGACATCTTCCCTCTGGCTTTTCGGGTTGGTTCTTGGTTTTAGAGCCAGGAGATTGGGGTGGGGGTAGTGGCCATGTTTTTCTTTTTACTTGCAGGCATAGGGTGAGGCTTCTAGTTGGGCAGCTGCTTTCCCAGAAAAGGCCTGAATAAGGCAAACATGGCCAGTGATTGGGGGGAGCAGCGGGGAGAGGAAAAGAGAGCAAGAGAGGAAGGAGGCAGAGGGTGGCGTTGACCACATCTCCATCACCACCACCCTCTTGCCCAGCAGGGGCTCAGGGTGAGGGTCACTCTGGCGTTCCGGAAGAGCCGTGCCTGTCTCCTCCCTGACTGGGCACACCTATCTTCCACCTGCTGTGGCTGCCAAGGTCAGAGCCTGGTACTGTCTCTTGCTGAGCTCCAGGGAGAGCAAAGCCATCATGTATTCATGAAGGAGGTCATGCATACCCTGCTTTGAGCTTTGGCCATCCAGAAGGTTGCAGAGCGGCCCTCCACGCTCCAGAGTGGCTCCCAGCATGTGCGATTGTCACTCTGACCACAGCAACCCCAGTCCTGCCCGCTCTGTACCCCTGCATCCATGGCAGCAAGGCACCTTCTTACCTGCATGGCCCCTAACCCCCTGCTCTGTTCCGTGACAGGCGCCCAAAGACCGCGCCGCTCCTGCTGCACCAACTGTTGATGACACTGTGTCACCTGGCGGTGTCCCTTCCCCCTGTGCTAGTCCCCCCCGTGTCACTAGCATGGCATCAACTCAGGTTTGTGCCCCCTCCCCCCTTGCCTGCCACCCCACTGTACGTTCGCCCCATGCTCCTCCTCAGAGGACCGTACCTGCTTTGGGCCCTCGTCCCCTTTCTTCAGGTAGTTTGGTTTCTAGAGCCAAGCACCCTTCCCGAGGACTGAAGTGAGGGAGGCCAAGACCAGGTCTTTCCTTGAAGTTTGGGAAGATGGAAGGTTGTCAGAATGAGCTTGGCTCCCCCCCGCCCCCACCCCTGGGTGGTCTTATCAGAAATTGAGTGACTACCTCATGCATTTCTTCCCTAACAGAACCATGATGCAAAAAATGAACCTTTTCTCATGGAAGAAAGCAAGTGAGTAACTCCTATGGGGGCAGCGGTCCCTAGGCTGAGGGAGTTGGGGCGGGCCACTGCCCGTGACCCCCTCTTTCTCTTCGAGCCTCCTACACCCCTGACTCCTGTGTTCATCCGCAGATGTCTGTCATCTACCGAGAGCCTGCGACAGCTTTCTCAGCAGCTCAATGGTCTTGTGTCTGAGGTACCCCAGAACTTGAAGCCCAAAGGGGAATAGATGGGGAGGGAAAATATAATAGAAAGCAACAGAGGCGGAGAGAGGGAAGAGCCTGGGACCAGCTGGCCTGCTGGCTGATGTGTAGCTCGTCACAGCTCCTCTGAGTATCCTCTTTGAAGCTCCCCGAATGAAGGGGTTGGACCTCGAGGCTGGTTACCTCGTTTGATCCTGCTGCAGAAAGCACAGAGTGAGAGCTGCCTGGGAGGGGGATGGAGGAGGGGGAGATAAGAACCAGGAGGAGTTGGTACAAAGGGGTTACTGCCAAGTTAGAAAAGTTTGCAGTTGTTGGGCAAGACAGGAAGTTGGAGAGCTTAGGCACCGAGGGGGACAGCGCGCGTCTCCATGTGAGCCCTTTCGTGTCTCCTAGTCTTCATCCTACATCAATGGGGAGGGCCTGGCTACTTCTGCTAACATAAAGGATCTGGAGGTAAGTTGGCCTGGACCACGGCCCAGTGATCCTGCAGGCCAGCCCCCACCTCCTCCCACAGCGGGGGCTGGGTGCCCCTCTGCCAGCTGAGACAGCCCAGACAGCCCCCAACCCTAATGACTGCTCTCTCTACCTCTCCCCCCGCCCTCGTCCAACTCCTCCTCCTCCTCCTCCTCTGCATGCGCCTCAGAGCCGGTACCAAGAGCTATCACTAGCCCTGGACTCCAGCAATCTAACAAACAAACAACTCAGTAGCAAGATAGAGGAATTGGTAAGAGTCCAGTGGGGTCCCCTGGTTTCACGCTGCCAATCTGGGGCTCTAGTTTTCCCCTGGGGCTCTGAAGAGAGGGGCTGGGGGCCCCTGCTGCCAAGGGAGAGTGGGGTGCTGGGGGGCCTAGGTCTCAGCTGGAGGGACCCCGGAGCACGGAGCATGCAGCATGGCTCTCTGTGGCTGTCCTCTTTGTCTCATCTCTGTTCTCCAGACACCCCTGCTCGAGTCCTCTCCCCACTTGCCCCGGGGCTGTTGCCTCTGGAGGAAGCACTGGCTTGACTGGTGTGGTCTGGCCCTGACTCAGTCCCTAATTTGCTCTGTCTCTGAACTCGGACAAGTCACCTTTCCTCTGTGGGCTTCAGTTTCCTGAGGAGGTAGAATTCGAGGTGTCCGAGTCTGTCTGATTTAGCTCAGAAGATCAGGGCCCTTCATTCCCATATCCCTGCTGTTAGGAACCGAACGGGGCCTATGGTACATGCTCAGTAAATATCTGCTGAATGAGTGCACCCTTCCAAGCCACGAGCTGGCAGAAGGGTAGTCTCGTTTCTCAGCTCCCATTTTAGAGGTTTATGTCCTTGGCCTTTTCATGGGTATTCTGGATTCAGACTCTCACTTGTGTAGATGTGAGGCAAACCACCCAAGACCCAAGGTCTCTTTCCTTGGGAGCTTGAGGAGAGTCTGTCAGTTCATGTCCCCATGAACTTTCCCTTTAAAACCCATTTCTGGCCCCTGCCCATCCCTCCGTTTTGGTCTGGGGAGGGTAGTAAAAGGGGGACAGCCTCAGTTACCCTCCTTTGACTCTCTCCACAGAAACAACAGCACCAGGAAACTTTGGATCAACTGGAAAAAGTAACGTAACATGATTTGTCTGCTGATTACGTGGCGGATAGGTTTGGGGAGGATTCAGTTGTAGAGGCCCATTCTCGTCTGGGTCTGCTCCCAGCCTGGAGAAATAAAGGGCCCCCTCTTCCCGCACCCCTGCCCTACCCCTCTGCTGCCCCCCCCCCCCAGGGCCCCAAATCTGGCCTCATTGTTGGGCCTGTCCTGGGCCATCGGTGTCATTCCAGGAGCGTGTCTTTTGCTGTTTCAACTCTGCCTCCTTCCAGTCAGGGATGTTGTATCCTTCTTGCAGGAGAAGAAGGAGTTTGAACAGAAGCTTATGAAGGAACAGGGTTCTCTAAGGGAACAGCTACAGGTGTGTGGTGTCAAGGTCTCCCTCCCACCCCCCAGGAAACGCTTCCTTTCCTCCTCTTGACTACTGCTTCCCCTTTCCTCCCAAAGGTTCACATCCAGACCATAGGGATTCTGGTGTCTGAGAAGACCGATTTGCATACAGCCTTGGTCCATACACAGCAGGCAGTCAGGCAGAAAGCAGGTAGGAGTCTAGACACCCATGTCTCAGCCTGGCACATTGGCAGGGCTTTGGTGGGATTCCTTCCTGGGTCCCACTTCGAACTCTTGTCATTCCAGGAGAGTCTGAAGATCTTGCTAGTCGCCTGCAGTCTTCCCGCCAGCGCGTAGGAGAGCTGGAGCGCACGCTGTCTGCTGTCTCTACACAGCAGAAACAGGTGGACAAGGTGAGCCCAGCAGCTGACCCATCCACTGGAGGCGCAGCTACCCTGACAGGGGAATGGCCTGAAGGTCCCTTCTGTACGACGGGGTGTCTTGCTGCCCAGAAGGCAGCACGGGCCATTTCTCGCTGCTTTAAAGTTATGTGGTTATTAAAAGCAACCTGGGGCTGAGCTGGCTGACTTGAGGGAGTTGGCAGGGGTGGGAGCTGCTTTCTGGAGGGAGCACTGAATGCAGAGCCCAGAGGCTGAGAGCCAGCCCTGCCCTCCATGGGCTGTGGACCTTGGCCAGTACAGAACAGTACTTTTTTTTTTTTAATGTTTGTTCTTGAGAAAGACATGTGCCAGTGGGGGAGGGGCAGAGAGAGAGAGAATCCCGAGCAGGTCCCAGGTGGTCATCGAGCCTGCCTTGGGGCTCGATCTCATGAACCATGAGATCATGACCCGAGCCGAAACCAAGAGTTGGATGCTTAACTGATGCAGCCACCCAGGTGCCCCTAGAACGGTACTTTTAGTATGCTACCATTTGTACAGGAAGGGGAGAAGGGTGTGTGTGCTAGACACGAAGTGTGTGAAAGGATGTATAAATACCCAGGGAGAGAAACAGAGTAGCTGGGAGGCATGTCACCTCTGTCCTTCTGGGTGGTGGGCTGTGTGAACAGACCATCCATTAAAAAAAAGGAACAGAGATCACGATGCAAACTCACTTCCCCTCCTTGTGTCTGCTCCCCCACCCCAGGGGGAAAATGGGTGAAGAATCAGATGTTTAATCCCAGCTCTGTCTCGGTGACGACTTAACTTGTGCTACTCTGTGTTGTTCACCTGTAAAACAGACATGCACCCATGCCTCCCCCAGGCGGTGATCGCGGGGATTCAGTGCGATTGTTAGCTCGGCGCCCAGTAAAGTGCCCAGTAAAGGTTCAGAAGTGCTGGTGCCGCTAGTAATAATGATTGCAATCCTATCTGCCCTGTGTGGGCCTCTGCTAGCCAGCTGTGGCTCTCTCCCACCCTTACCAAGTTCTTAGCTGAGGCACGTGAGAACATGGGCTTGGGAATGCTTTGAACAAAATGTCAAGGGCGGGTGCGGGCTGAAGAAGCACAGCTCTAGAGGAGTCCCTGTGCTGCCATTAGTCCTTGAGACGCACCTTCTGCCTGCCCGATCCTGACCTCGCCTTTCTGTGTTTGCAGCACAACAAGGACTTGACCAAAGAGCGAGATGCCCTCAAACTGGAATTATACAAGAACAAGTAGGATGGCTGGGGGCTGGGAAGTGAAGTGGGAGGGGGATAGGAACATGGGCGGGGGGGGGGGCATATGGGTTAGGACAGATGCAGAGCCAGGCTCTGGGCCCAGCTGTGCAATCAACACAGGCCGTGGCCTCAGGCCGCTCCTGTCTTCTCTCTGGCCTGCCACTTGTGACTCCTGATCTCCGGGTCCCTTCCGACGCCACTGTTCTGTGGCTCTGTGGTGAGGGTGGTGGGTGGATCACCAGAGCGCTCTTTTCTTTTCTTTACTCGTACCTTTCTTTGCTGCCCGTGGCTACAGCAAAGACAACGAGGACCTAAAGGAGCATAACTCGGAGCTGGAAGAGAGGCTGCGTGTCTGTATGAAAGAGAAGGAGGCCCTGCAGCTTGGGGTGCAGGAGCTGGAGAAGAAGCTGGAGATGTCGGAGCTCCTGTTGCAGCAGGTAAGGCCAGAGTCCCAGGGAGTTGGGGCCCCATCCATCTGGGGCTGCCGTCTCCAGCCAGGAGCTGGAAGATTTGCATTCTCGTTCTGCTCCTGCCATAGAATCCTGCTGCAGACATTGATAAAGCATCTACAAATCGGGCCCCGCCCAGACCTGTGGAATTAGAATCTCAGGGATGGGGCTTTTTTATTTTTGCTTTTTTTTAAAGCGCCCCGGTTGAAAACCATTGTCGTATAGATGATAGTTCCGAGTCATGACACATAACAAGGCAGTTCTAGCCCATGCGTCTGTCTGCTTCCTCTTGGAGGCCGGGCCACCAGGTCGTCAGGGTGCCTGGGTCAGAGAGCTTCCCCTTGTCAGTGCTTCTTCACACTGAGTAACACTCAGCCTTCATGTCACTTCCTTCGGCAAGGCTCTTCCTTCCAGATCAGCACAGGAAAAATCTTGCCTCTTGCCCAAGACAGACCCTCAGATACTCTGAGAAGGAGTGTGCGTAGGTTCCTTGTCCTCCCTAAGATCTTTTCCTACCGAAACAGCCCCAACTGTTTCTCCCACGGTCTGTCACCCTCCTGATTGCTTTCTTCTGGATGGGATCTGAATTGTCAGGGCTCCTCTGACAGTCAGTCTTCCAGAGCAAAACACGAGTCTGCAGATTCGGCCTGGCCTGGGCAGCATACAGAGCTCTGTATCCATCCATCCACCCATCCATCCACGCAGTACGACTGGAATGCCTCCTTTGTGCCCATTCCTGTGATGGGCAGTCTAACAAATGGCCTGCTGGAGATAGAAAAAGTGAGGGCTTATGCTTGCTCCGGAGTTGATGGATGCCTGTCCTCTGTGACATGAACACCCCATCTCTGGGACAAGCACCACTCTGTAGCCTTAATCATTATAGCCAGAAAGGATCTGGAAGGATGAACACCAGGTTGATGGGCCTGGGAGGCAGAGGGCCACTTACAATGAATATTCAGAAAACATGAGGCTTGCGGATGTAGTACTAATGACGTGAGGGTGGACCTCTTCATCGATGTGGATGCACGTTATCCTAGCGCACACCCGTTTGCGGGAACCTGCATAGAGCAGCCCGGTTTCCCAACGCTAACCTTCTCATTTTCTACTCTCCAGTTTTCTAGTGGGTCTAAACCCCCCGACAGCAACCAACAGTTACAGCAGGCCCTGGAAGAACGGGCACGGCTGGAGACACGTGTGGGGCAGGTGAGGCCTTGCAGGGCGAGGGGTGTGGAAGCAGGATGATCGCAGGCAAGCAGGAGCTGGTGAGGCCCCGTGGCTGCCCCTGCTAACCTCTGTGCCCGTTCTTGCAGCTGAAAGACACCCTCAAGCATATGCAGCTGGAGAGAGACAAGTACGTAGAGAATCTGAAAGAGGATAATGCCTTTTGGCAGGAAAGGATGAAACAGATGTCTGAAAAGGTAAGGTGTGACCTTCGGCCCCCCCACCTTAGGTCATTTGATCTTTCGGGGCGTCAGTAAAATGGGAAGCCTGTCACTTGCTGTGTGCAGCCAGAGGTGGCTGGGTGGTTTTTGCGGGGGCGGTGGGGGTGGGGTGGGTGGAGAGGGCGACGGTTGCCTGGCCGTCCCTCCCTCCGCACCCCCCACATGTCCATCCCTTCTGTGCTCTGGGCAGATGCAGCAGTTGAAGGAAGAGAAGGAGCACAGCGTGAGTCAGGTGCAGGAGCTGGAGGCCAGCTTGGCTGAACTGAAGAAACAGATACGTAAGCTGGGGCCGGAGTGGTAGGGGAACAGGATTGGTGTCAGAGGGCCAGTGAGGATGCCTTCGAATGCTCTAGGAAGGCGGACAGATGGAAGGGCACTGTGGCCAAGGGAAGGAGGTCTGGACCAGGAGTTGGCATATCTGGGTTGAGTGCCCACTGTCAACTACCCAGAGTTGTCTTGAGCATAAAAACGTGAAGAACTCTCTTCATAAGTGTCTGGAAAGATTGCACGTCCTATGAGTGTGAGGGATTATTGGTCAGGAAGCCAAGGTTTGGGGTGGGGAAGCCCAGTGGGGAGCCGTGGACCAAGGGGCGCCTGGCTGGCTCAGTCGGTAGAGCGTGCGACTCTCGATTTTGGGGTCGTGAGTTCCAGCCCCTTGTTGGGCATGGAGCCTCCTTTATTTATTTATTTATTTATTTTTATGTTTATCCATTTTTGAAAGAGAGAGACAAAGCACAGGCAGGGGTGGGGGGAAGAGAGAGGGGGACACAGAACCCCAAGCAGGCTCCAGGCTCTGAGCTGTCAGTACAGAGCCCAATGCGGGGCTTGAACTCACGAACCGCGAGATCATGACCTGAGCTGAAGTCGGATGCTCGACCGACTGAGACACTCAGGCGCCCCGTGGAGCCTCCTTTAAAAAAGAAAAAAAAACAAAAACTAGGAGCTGCGGACCAGAAAGAGGGGTTTTTTGAAGGCACAGGGATAAGAAGCCTCTACCATGTGCCCCCCGCAGAGGTCCCCCCAGCCCAGGAACCTCCAGCAGGGCCCTCGGAGGTGGAAGAGCGACTGCAGGCGGAGGCTGAACAACTGCAGAAGGAGCTGGAGAACCTGGCAGGGCAGCTGCGGGCCCAGGTGCAGGACAACGAAGGTCTGAGCCGCCTGAACTGGGAGCAGGAGCAGCGGCTGCTGGAGCTGGAGCGGGCCGCCGAGTGCTGGGGGGAGCAGGCTGAGGAGCGCAAGCAGATTCTGGAAACCATGCAGAATGACCGTACCACCATCAGCCGTGCGCTGTCCCAGAACCGTGAGCTCAAGGAGCAGCTGGCTGAGCTGCAGAATGGCTTCGTCAGGCTGGTGCGCAGCCCTTCCTCCCTGGCTGAGTTCTTTGGTGCTGGGCAAGACTCTTGACCTCTCCGGGCCTTTGTCTCCCCGCCTGTAAAATGGGGCCGGTGGGGGGCGGGGTACGGACCTTACGTGAAATGGTGCCAATCACGGCACCTGTGAGCGCAGATGAGTGGGGTGGGGGGATTTTCCCACCTGCCTCCACCTTTCCCTGAGCTGTGGGAGGCAGACACCAAGCTCTGGGGTCTCCAACCACACTGGGTAGCCGCTGATTCCTTCTCTTCGTCCAGAGCAACGAGAATATGGAGATTACCAGCGCGCTGCAGTCGGAGCAGCATGTCAAGAAGGAGCTGGCCAAGAAGCTGGGCCAGCTGCAGGAGAAGCTGGCGGAGCTGAAGGAGATGGTAACCCCTGCGTCAGCTGCGGAGGCCCCGGGGGGGGGGGGGTGCGGGGGGCGTGGCCAGGACCCGCGGTTCCAGCCTGGGGTTGGTGGCGGGGGCATGTGACTCCAGAGTCCTTCTGAGCACAGCTCCTCGTGGCTCCTTGCTCCTGACTTTGAGAAGTGGGTAGCCCCGGGCCGAAGGTCATCATTCCAGCTAGAGCCTTCAAGCTCCCAGTGAGGGGGGAAAGCTTCTTGGACTCAGCTGTGGCTTCTGACCCCAGTGGTCACTCTTCACTTCTCATCTCTCAGGCTCAGTTTCCTTAATCTAGAAGGGAGATGACCCTTTTGCTCACAGAGGTGTCGAGGGTTAAATGACAACCATGCCCTTAAGGGGAGGGGGGGGCCCGCGCTTTGATTTTCCACTAAAGTTAAAATGGAAAGAAGGTTGTCAGGAGGTGTGAGGCTGGGTGAGGGAGGCGTGGGGCTCTGCGCCAGGGGGCAGTCACTTAGGTCCCGGAGTGAAGGAGCCAGCCCCCCCCCCCCCAACCGCCCACGGCAGGGCGGCAGAAAGAGCTGTTGCCCCTACTTCCCCGGTCCCGGCTCGGAATCTGCAGGCCGCCACCTGCCTCACTCCCAGGGTCTTCCCGCAGGTGGAGCTGAAGAGCCAGGAGGCCGAGAGCCTGCAGCAGCAGCGAGACCAGTACGTGAGCCACCTGCAGCAGTACGTGGCGGCCTATCAGCAGCACGTGGCTGCCTTTCAGCAGCTGGCCTCCGACAAGGAGATGCTGCAAAAGCAGGTGCTGCTGCAGACGCAGCTTATGGACCGGCTGCAGCACGAGGAAGTTCAGGGCAAGGCGGAGGCCGAGATGGCCCGCCAAGAGTTACAGGAGACCCAGGTGAGGGGCTTGGAGCGCCGGGCCCCCGGGGAGGGCCTGCGGCCTGTATCCCTTCTCACTCCTTCCTGGCCCCTCAGGGACGCCTGGAAGCTGCCACCCAGCAGAACCAGCAGCTCCAGGCGCAGCTGAACCTCATGGCTATGCCTGAGGAAGGTAAGCGGGACCTGCCCAGGGAAGAGGACGGAGCCCAAGGAGGAGGAGGGGGGACTTCAGGGCGGCGAATCCTCCTCCTCCTCCGGGGACGCGCTGGCCCAAGGTCGCTCTGGGAGGTGGGGCAGAGCCGGCTTTCCTCCCCTGCCCGCTCCACCTCCCCCGTTGGGTTGTCTGAGGCCCCTCCGGCTGCCTCGACAGGAGACGGACTGGACGGTGAGGAGAAGGACGGGGAGGCAGCCCCGCCAAAGCTGAGCATGCCGGAGGACCTAGATAGCCGCGAGGCCATGGTGAGCGGCCCTTCCCCGTCCCACCTTCCCGCTTCCCTCTGGGGTCCCCCGCCACCCTTCTCTCTTGGTTTGCCCCCCTCGGCTTCTCTTGACCCCCAACCTCCCCCGGGAGCCGGTGGTCCGGCCTTGCACCATCCTCGAAACACCAGGTGTGCCCACCGAGGCAGTGAGAGGAGCTCCTCTCTGCCTCCCCGGCCCCGGCTCGTCCCGAGCTTCCCCCACAAAGGCGCACGCGTACACGTCTTGCCCGCAGGTGGCATTTTGTAACTCGGCCCTAGCCAGTGCCGAGGAGGAGCAGGCGCGGCTGCGCGGGCAGCTGAAGGAGCAGAGGCTGCGCTGCAAGCGCCTGGCTCGCCTGGTGGCCCCTGGGACCACCGAGGACAGCGTGCCTGGGGAGACCCACCAGGCCCTCCAGGTGGCCATGGACAAGCTGCAGGTGAGTGAATCGGCTCCGGCACGGCTCCGGCACGGCCCCGGCGGGGGGCGGAGATGGCTAGGGAGGGCTGCCGAGCCCTGATCCCGCTGCTGTGGCCGCAGAGCCGCTTCCTGGAGCTCATGCAGGAGAAAGTGGATCTGAAGGAGCGGGTGGAGGACCTGGAGCATCGCTGCATCCAGCTTTCTGGAGAGACGGACACCATAGGTGAGCGGGCTGGCCAGCCCCCGGGGTCGGGGGAGCTCCGTGAGGGCTCGCAGAGCCTGAGCGTCAGCCGGTCTGCCCCGCAGGAGAGTACATTACCCTCTACCAGAATCAGAGGGCCGTGCTAAAGGAGCGGCACCGGGAGAAAGAGGAGTACATTAGCCGACTGGCTCAGGACAAAGAAGAAATGAAGGTGGGCCCTCAGCGTCCCCGGGAGCAGAGAGGGGGCGGGGTGGTGCCGGGGTAGAGCTGGGGCTCAGCACCTCTCCCTCCAGGTGAAGCTACTGGAGCTGCAGGAGCTGGTGCTCCGTCTGGTGGACGAGCGAAATGAATGGCAGGGCAAGTTCCTGGCCACTGCCCAGAACCCTGCTGGGGAACCCACTACGGCACCCCCAGCCCAAGAGCTTGGCGCTGCCAGTGGCCGCGGTGGTGAGTAGAGCCCGCGGGCGGGCGGGCGGGCGGGTGGGTGGTGGGGGAGGGCTTGCACAGCGCTCAGGGCCCCGCCCCTCTCTCTCCCCGAAGATGATCTTCGAGAAGTGAGCCTGGCCGACAGTGACAGTGCGGAGCCTCCCCAGGGAGAGGCCCTGTCACGCCACACTGGAGCTGAGAACCCCACCGCTCAGCAGATCATGCAGCTGCTGTGTGAGATCCAGAACCCCCGAGAACGCCCAGGCTTGGGCAACAACCCCTGTGTCCCCTTCTTCTACCGGGCCGATGAAAATGATGAGGTGAAGATCACGGTGGTCTAGGAGTTAACACTAGCACACAAAGCCTAGACAAGTGGGGCTGGGGGCTCTGCCCCCAGCCTGTCCCTACCACCCTATCATTCCTTCCTGACCACGCTTTTATCCTTAGACTACCAAGATAAGACCCTCGAGAGGGGTATGATGAACCCCCTAACGAGGGAGACAAATATGTGCAGACCCCTTGCCACCTTGGCAACGGCTGTATCTTTATCTCTGGGCTGTTCACAGTTCCAGAAAAACAAAGAGCCAGAGGCTCAATAAATATAGTTTATTTAGGAGGTTGCCTCTTTTGGGGAGCAGAGGCTCCCTGGTGGCCTCCTCGCCCCCATCAGGTAGTCCTTCATTCAGAGGGGCTCATGCATCCTCTCTTCAGAGGCACTTTGGGGCACAAGTGGCCCCCACACTGTCCAGTTAGGTGACTGGGCAGCACTCTCCCAGGCCTTGGGATGTCAGGGCTAACTGAGGCCAAGCAAAGGCGTAAGCTGGTGGTGGGGTGGGCTCCTCCCCAGCTCCCTCCCCAGTGTACATACTTATCTGTGTAACATTTTGTATATTCTGGGGATAGGGCAGCCCCTGTACCATAGCAGAGGTTTGAACTGGCAAATGGGGAGAAACTTCTATTAAATATTTGAATATAGGGCAACTTATTTATTGATAGCATAGGACAGAGAGGAAGGGGGTGGGGATGGGGTCCTGCAGGGGTAATTCGACTCCTGTTTTGCTTTTTATCTCAGAATAAATGGATTTAGCCATACTGCTTGGCCTCGTGTGTGCCTCTTTTCCAGTCACCGGTCACTAGGTCCTGGGGTCTGTGCTGTGGGTGCTGAACAGGGAGCAGGTCCTGCCAGCAGAGGGCAGGCTTCTGGATTGTGCAAAGCCCCGCTGTGTCTGAACCTGCCCAAAGGAGCTGTGAGAGACGGTCCAGCCCTGTCGCCCTCCTGTTGCTTGGGGAAGCCTGGGGGATCTCAGGGGGACTCGAAGGTGGGTGGGGGTGGGGAGGGGCAAGCAAGGTCCCAGCACTCAAGAGTGCCGACTTCCAGGTCAGGCAGTTTCTGTGGCGTCACCCTGCCCCTCTGGTGGCCTGTTGTCCCATCCCTCCATAGTGCGTGCCAGTGCCCCCAGTCCTCCCTCCAGGCTGAGTTAGTGGCCCTGCCCCCCTAGTGGGCAGAGCAGGCTTCCTAGAATAAGGACCTGTGAGCCCCCCGGTGCTTTCCCAGTAGGCCTGGGAAAGGGTGAGGCCTTTCTTTGCCACTCCTCACAGCACACTAGCAATGACTGGGCCCTTCCCCACCCCTGCATCCCAGGGTTTAAGCCTTCACCTTCTCCTGAACTCCACAAAGAACACAAGCCGACACAGGACAGTTTCCCATTGTCCAGAAATGGGTTTTATTCTCAGCCAACAGACAGCAAGACTGGTGGTAGTCAGGGAACCACACAGCTGCCAGTATGGCACCCCCGTGCTCGACTGGGGGAGGGACGGAAAGGTGGCTGTCCACGGGCTGGGCATGATGGGGAGGCTCATCAGAGGTGGCACACGCTGGAGAGGGGGATGTCAGGGTGACAGTGTTCCCTTGTAGTTGGGCCACAAGACTCCTCAGGGACAGCATGGTGATTGATTCCCAACACTAGCGGCGAGGCTGTGGCGGCCGTGTGTGTGTGTGTGTGTGTGTGTGTGTGTATGTATATATATATGAATATTTATAGATATTTATAGAATGGGGTAGGAGCAATACCACAGAGGGGGCACAAGTTTTCACCAACATCACGCCTGGATGTGTCAGCTCACCACTACAACAGACTAAGTCACAGATGAAGGGGGAGGCTTTGGGGCTGGGGAGCCACTGTCAAGTCACAGAACAGCCGTCCAGGCAGGCTTGGAAAGGGAGGTCTCCGAGGAACAGAGGGATCTGGTTAGAGGTCGAAGGGGGGCCTGGGGCTCTCAGGACGGGATGGACTTGCCTGACCCGATCGGCTGGCAGTTGGAGAGAAAGCAAAGAGAGAACGGAGAGAAGGAGGGAGAGAACTGGTAAGGCAAGCAATGCCAAGCCCGGTGGGGCAGGAGGGGAGGGCAGGGGGAGAAAAGGAAGCTGCGGGTATGGGCAAGGGTTCTGGAATGGAGGAGAGAGATGAGAAAGGGAAGGTGGGAGAACTGGAGATGAATGGGGGCCACAGCTTCCCCAGGGTCTGGGGTGGAGGTCAAGGCAGCCCCCCCCCCCCCCCCCGCCACGCACGCTGGTCTCTCATACACCACCAGGCAGTGCACCCACAGCTCCAGACACATGCTCGGCCCCTCTGCCTTCCCTCTTTTTGTGGCCCCCTTGTCTTCCAACGTACTGGCCCAGGGCCACCCCTAGCCTTGGAGTGTGGGGCCGCGTGCCCCGTGGCCACAGCTACCAGTCCTCATGGAGAGAGACAGGAGAAAGAACACTGTTTGAGCCAGGAGGGCGAAGCTAAAAGGATGGCTGGAGGGGGCACTGGATACCCCTCTGGGCGGGCAGAAAGCCCGGAGTCCTCGGAAGGGACCCTGGGGAGGCAGGGAGGTCAGGCAGCCGGATGCCAGTTGGCCACAGGCTTATAAGTCTAAGAGGGGAGCCTCAGCTGGTCGGGGGACCACAGGTCGCGTAGGTGAGGCTGGGCCCTTCCTGCTGGGGAAAAGCAGAAGAGCAAGAGTCAGCGGCAGGGGCAGAGTGACAGGCGGGTCGCTGGGTGAATGTGCGGCCCAGACAGGGTGGGACTCGGAGAAGTTGACTAGGCTCAGGTCAGTGGACACTGTTGTCCCCTTGGCTGAAAAGTGTAGGTCACCCCTAGGAGCAACAGGCCCAAGCCCATGAGCCCGTGGACGGGCTATGGTGCTTTGTCTAGGGCCGAGGATGCTGTGGTTTGTAGTGTGCCTTCACAGGCGTGACAACACCAAGGAGGTAGGGGAAGGGGCCGTGTGACCCTGCCTCACCTGTGAGGTGTGGACAGGGCCCTCCAGCTTTCAGAAATCAGCACATAACCAGAGCCTTAGCCCCAGATTGCTGCTCAATCGCTGGCTATCTGATAGAGGAGATGGGGCTCTGACTTCCTCTGCCCTACCGTGGATTCGGTTCCCAGAGCTCCTTGCCCCAATAGCACAGCTCAGATGGGGGAATGAGCGTGGCATCCCCAGGATGAAGTTCCAAGGCCTCTGGCTGTCTGAGTCCAGCCCCACACACAACGACGCCCGCCCCCTCCGAGTTCCCTGCCTCTACACCATAAACTGTGAGCTCTCTGCCCTCCCTGACGGCTCCAGAGAGCACCCATGTCTGCCAGCCTGGGTGCGGAGCCTGTCCCAAGAGCTCCCCAGGCTCAGCCATGGAGGTCTTGAGCAGTGGCACTGAGTCCCGAGGCTCGCTGAGAAGGGAGGTGAGAGAGCCAGCTGGCAGCAAGGACAGAAAGAGGAAAGAATAAGTCTGGAGCTGCAGAAGGGAGAGGGAGGGGAGCCTGGCTCTGAGGTCCCGGGTGCGCCCCCCAATGTGGAGCTGGTGCAGCGGGGGGCAGACACACCGTTCATGCAGCAGGCAGAGAGGCATGTATGTACCTACCGTGGCTGACGCTCCTCAGGGGTCACTGATAGTGATTCTGAAAGACAGCACGAAATCAACATGGCAGTTCACACGCACGGACGGGGCAGGCCCGCGGGGTGGGGTCACGCACACGCACACGCCCGGGCGTGCACACACATGCTGTGAGGCCCCCTGGCCCCGCATGCGCACGCTGACACATGCCCACAAACAACACGCACACGTACACACCTCCCCCGCCTCCCGCTGCCCAGCAACCTCACTGGCCGGCACGTGCAGCACGGATCCGGGGCATGCAGCCACTCGGCACATTGAAGCACACGCGCGGGCTGAGTCACAACACAGAAGCTCGCCCGGACACAGGAGGCATTTGCACCAGCTCCCTGCACACTCGTGCCTGGCGTGCTCAGAGGGCCACCTGCAGTGCTCCGTAAGGGACAGGTCTTGCTTTCTCAGGGTCCAGCTGTCATTTCTCTGCCCAAGAACCTCCCAGGGCTCCCTACTCCCCACAGCATTGAGCCTCAAGAAGACAAACTTCTGTGAACTTTTAAGGTTTTGCAGCCTGCCCCACTGTACTCAGGGCAACCTTTTCTTATTCTTCCTCATTCCGTCTGCACTCTCCTCTGGCCAGCGGCTCTCCTCAATGCATCCCCACTAAACCTTCGCCCACACCACCGCTCCATACCCAGATGCCCCTGACTTCTCACCACCTGAGACTTATCCCAGTCAGCCCCCGGACCTCCCCCATGTCAAGCTGTCTTGAAGCTTCCCAGACTGTTCTCTTCCCCGAGGCAGGGCCGTGACTTGCCAAGTGTTTCCTGTGTGTTGGCAAGACTGGAGTTAGAGAAGGTGCCAGATCTTCCTCTTCCCCTATGTCACACCTCAGCGCGCACCTGGGCGTGCCAAATTCCCTTAAGAATCTGAACACCCAGGGAAGTTAGCAAAGTGTTCCTACAGCCACATTTGCACTTCATGCGGCTTCTCTACAGTCACTGTCTCTCTCCCTCCATCTTCACGCCAACCCTGGGAGAAAGGCAGAATGTTAAGTATCATGTGGTAGAAGGGACACTGAGGCCCTGGGAGGGAAAGTGACTTGCTTACAAGCACAGGGTTAACCAGAACCTCTGGGCTCCAGTCCAGCGCTCTTGACCAATACCATGCTGCCTGCTTTACCCATCTGCTTTGGTCATCAGAGCACCGTGGAAGCAAGTCCCATCTCTGCTTCATCTGGGGTTCATGGAAACTAGACCCATGAAGGCTAGGTCCTACCCTCCAGCCATCTGGAAACACAGGTGAATGCTATTGGTCTGATGTGCTCTTCCTCAGAGAATGTGGCCAGTGGAAACACGGGCTGAGATATTAGCACGAGCTTCCTTGAAAAAGGGTCATGAATCAAGAAGGCAAAGCCAAGGAATGAAGTAGAATTCTTTTCCCTGGAAATCTCTGGGAACGGGGCAGCCTTTCACCCACTGCTGCCCCCCACCCACCATGTTGGTCCAGGCCAGGTAGGGGCAGGGGGAAAGAAGAAAGCCATTAGATTGCCCCGTCCCTCCCAGTCCCCTTTCCCAGCTGCTCGGCGTCCTAGCCCCGTGCCTGAGTGCCATTCTTACACTCACACCCGTGTGCACGCCCACACACACATCACACACACCTTGCTGGTCACAGTCACAGCCTGGCCTCTGTTGCTGTGGGCCAGAGGCCAGACACCCCTCTTGGGACAATTCAGAGTCAGGACTCAGAAGGGGGGCATCAGAGTAGCCCTGAGGGTAAGTGAACAAACTCCACATCTGGAGAAGATCTGAGTTCAAATCCCCAGACGTGAGGTGGGTCACTAGGGGCTGGGAGAGAGAAGTGGAGGACGGAATGGAGAAGGCGGAGAGCGAGGAGAAAGGAGGAGGTAGGCAACAGTGGGAGAGAGAAGTGAAAAGGGAGGGAAGCGCCATGCAAGTGCTGGAAAGAAGGGGGCAGGTGGGATGAGTCCCACGGCCCCCTCCGCAGAAACGACCACCTCCGGGACTCAGCGCTCCCTGGGGGGGCAGGCTCCGCCAGCCCTCGGCCACACCTCCCGTAGCTCCGGCACCCACGTCCGAAGCGCCCCGGATGGAGGGGGTCGGCTCTGGCCCCACCTCCCTCCCGGCCACGCCCGCCCGGTGGTCTCTTCCGACGCTTTCAGCCCCTACTCACCTGGGGACCCCGGGCGGGGCGCGGTTGGGGCGCGAGGGCACCTGGGGGGGAGGACCGAAAGGGTCAGGGGAAGCCCCCGGCCTGGAGGGCACGGGGGGCGCCCCCCCCAGGGCGGACCCAGCAGGCGGAGGCCCAGGAGCAGGGCCCCGCGACCCGGGCCGGGCTGGGGGCACGGCGGGGGCTCGGCGCTGCGGAGTGGGGCTGGACGTGGGTGACCTGCGGGCGACAGGGTGCGGAAGACAAGGAAGGGAGAGATGAGCAGCTCCGCCCCACCCTGAGCCCCGCCCCCAGCCCCGTGCCGGTCACGCCCATGCGCGCAAGCCCCGCCCCGCCCCGCCCTACTCGTTCCCGGAGTTTAAGGCCCGCCTCCGGTGGCTCTAAAGTTCCAGCTCCACCCAGCCCCGCAGCCAGCGCTTCACGGCAAGCCCCGCCCCGCAAACAAGCCCCGCCCATTTCTAAGCCCCGCCCCCTGCTCCAGGTGGGAGCCGCTCCGGCGACGCGGGCGCGCCACTGCCCGGTCCCGGCCCTCCTCCCGCGGGCCCCGGGCTGGGGGGCTTTGGGGCCGTGGGGGCCGGCCCTGGTACCTGCGTCCGGCCGGTACGCTCTGCACCTGCAGCCAGGAGTCGTCCACAGGCGGGGGCATGGGCGTGCTGACAGTGGTCGTGTTGATGTCGCCGATGATGCTGAGCGCCTCCTTCAGTGCGTGGTACATGCGCAGCATCTCGTCGCGCCGCTGCGCCTGCTCCGCCGACTCCTCCATCAGTGTGTTCTGGTCCCCGCACGAGTACAGGTTGGCCAGCAGCTCCGAGAAGATGAATTCCTTCGTCTGCGGGCGAGGAAGCGAAGAGAGGACAGGCTGGGCTCTGACGCCTGTACTACACTGACTGCGCCGTGGTGTGTGCGCTGGACTGAGAACTCGGGGCCGGGGGAGAGGGAAGTGTCCTGGCTTTGCCGCCACCTGAACTCGGAGATCTCCCCCGCCCGCCACTTCTCCGTCTCCGTCCTTGCTCTTTCCTCAGATAGTCCAGAGAGGAAAAGTGACCTGTTCCAAGTCATAGATTGGGGAGGGCTCCCAGGGCCTATCATGCAACCAGGACACCTAGTTGTTCAGCTTTGTTTCGGTCTCAGTTTCCCCATCTGTAAAATGGGGCATTTGCACCCTGTCCAAGGACTTGCATGCTCCACTGGGCCAAAATAAGGTGGATGACAGTTTAAATTTTCTGAGCCCTTGAGTGACAGGTGTAAATGTGTGTTTGGATTGGATGAAATGTATCTGTGTGTGTAGGGGGTTGGGGGGGGGAGTTAATGTTCTCCTTAAACTCCGCAGGTGCTACCTGGCCCAGGCTCTGGGATATTCACGGAGAGGCACTGAGGTTTTTTATGCCACAGGCCTGTGTCTTACTTACTCATTCGTTATTCAGTGATGTGCTGAGCACCTACTATGTGCCAGGCACTGCGTTACTCTGTTCTTTTTATCCCTTTAATTCTCAACTCTGTTATTATCCATATTTTACATACAAGGGAGCAGAGGCTCAGAGAGGGTAGTTTACTGAAAGTCAAACAGAATTTGTGGCAAAGCCAGGATTCAAACACAGTACTAATTCTCTGGCAGCCATGCTTTTTTTCACTAAGCCATGGATGGTAGTGGTTCTCTGGGGTATGTATTTTTTTTTTCCACGTTTATTTATTTTTGGGACAGAGAGAGACAGAGCATGAATGGGGGAGGGGCAGAGAGAGAGGGAGACACAGAATCGGAAACAGGCTCCAGGCTCTGAGCCATCAGCCCAGAGCCTGACGCGGGGCTCGAACTCACGGACCGCGAGATCGTGACCCGGGCTGAAGTCGGACGCTTAACCGACTGCGCCACCCAGGCGCCCCCTCTGGGGTATGTATTTTAAAACACAGTCTGGGACTTCTCAAAAGATGTGATTCCCAGTCCCTTTTGGAAAACATTTAAGAACATTTGTAGTGACTTGGATATGTGAATCTACAAAATAATACAAGGAACTCACATTTTATTTCTTTTGGACAGCTCTGGCGTGGCCCTATACCTACCTCTCTAGACCTGGTCCCATGGGACTGGCCTGTGCCTCCCCGGGGCCAACCTGGCTGCTGCTTCCCTGGTCCCAAAAGAGCACCCACCGCCCACGAAGCGTTGCACCCACATTGTTGATCATGAGATGCATGATGGTCTTCGGCATGAGGTCCCTCACGGTCTTGTTAACGATGGCCATGTACGAGTCCACCAGGTTCCGGATGGTCTCCACCTGCCGCTCTAGCTGTGGGTCCATGGAGTGCATGAAGTTGTCCGAACCATTCTCCTCAGTCTCGCTGGCCTGCCATTGAGAATAGAGGGCATTAGGGTGGCTGGGCTCTCGCAGCCAGGTTCTAGGCACCCCCAGGGGCTTGGCCCCTCCCTCCAAGGGCAGCCTGGAACACTGAGGCGCACAGAACAAATGGCCTGCACACACAGATGCCAACTCCCCCAAACGCTCTGCATCTGGGCTCTGCCCAGTGCCTCTGAAGACCCCAGACCCTGTTCAGTCTTATCTCGGCTCTCAGTCTAGTGCCTAGAATTTGCCTCAGTTTCCCAGTCCATCGATTAGGAAAGGCTTTCCAAGGTCCCTTCCTGATTCTAAAGACCTGGCCGGAGCTGTGGCCAGGCTGGAGACACCTGGCTGAAGGCGAGGGAGGGGCACACTCACTTTCTCCTTGTCCTGGGAGGCCCACGCCAAAGCCACAGAGGTCACGCCACCAGCATTGCCACCGCCGCCGCCACCAGCAAGCAGAGCCGGAGCAGACACACACAGAGAGGAGAAGGGGAGTGAACTCAGGGCACCCTACCCCCACTCTAAAGCAACTCTAGACATCAGGGAAAGAGAGGAGGAAAGTGAAGTAGCCACAAGAAACCACCATTATATGCAGGGGATGCGCGAAATGCCAACGGGGCAGAGGAGGGGGCAGAGGAGGGTCACGTAAAACCAGCATTGGAGGACGGGAGGAAGGCTTAACTCTGATCCCGCCCCAGGACAGGTAGGGGGGGGATCTGTGCTGTTTCTGAGCCCGTAAGGGCTGAGGCTGGTGACCCAGGTGGATTGGCCCCCTCCCGGCACTACCACTCACCCCAACGCGCTCCGGATACACGCCAGCCCTCAGGAAGGAGGCCTTCCAGCTGTCCACCTCCTCCTGTGTCTCACAGGCCAGTTCCAGCTGCCGATAATCCTTGTAGACATTCCTGCAAGGGCAGGCAGGGAGGGGAAAAGGCATGAAACCCACTCACCCAGGTGGTTAAGGGCATGCATGGATGGGGGGGGGGGCGGTCATCATGCCTGGGGTCCAGTCCTGGCTCTCTCACTTCCCAGCTGTGTGACCCTGGGCAATCCTCCTCTCTCCAAGCTTCAGTTTCCTTGTCTAGAAGATGGGTTAATAATGACTCCTACCTCCCTGGGTCACTGTCAGGATTCAGTGAAACCAGCAGTACGATGCTCTAAGAAAAAGGGGGACTGAGCCCCTCATAAGAGGGGCATCCCTGACCAGGCAGTCCCCAGTGGCTCCCTCCCTGGCCCTCTGGGAACCTCCCTGATGGCAACTGTACTGAACCCTCATCTCGAGGGAGGTGAAGCCCACAGGAATCAGCCCTGGCTTGGGAGGGGAGAGACCCGGTATTGTCACGGACCCCACTGGACACTGAGCAACAAGAAGGGGGCCAGGCCTGATGGGCTTTTCTTCGTCCCCAGTGCCCGGCAGAGTCTATGCAGAACAGGCACTAACCCACTAACCGAATGACTGGAAGGTGGGGGGTGGGGGCGGCGGAAGGGGGAAGGAGATTTTGATATGAAGTCCAGCACCGAGTAGGGACTGGGTAAATATCTGTCAAATGAATGACACGCTGTGGGGCTCAGGGCAGGGTCCCTCCCCTCTCTGCCCAGTGAGGCTGGTTTGGGGCTTGCAGGGTCTGGGGACCCACCTCTGCTCAGTGTTAAAGAGGGCAAAGATGTGCTTGCTCGACATGAAACCTTTCTCCACATCCCGCAGCTTCAGGTTGTCCACGGAAAGCATGTATTTCTTCTCTTTCTCCTGCGGATAGAGATGGGAGCAACGGTGAGGGGGGCCGCGCCTCACGTCCGAAGAGCACTCTGTGCTGGGGCGGGGGGCTGGGGCTGCGGACCCCCAGAGTGGCCCCGGGCTTCTGGGCGCCAGGGCCCCCCTGCACTGAACAGGTGCTGTCTGAAGAGAGCTGGAGCCCTGGGCCTGCTGAGCACCTCTGGTGCCCAATGACCTTCAAGCCGTTCCCAAGAGCGCAGGGTGGCCAGGCTGAGGGTGGGTCCCAGTCCCACCCCAAGTGAGCCCTGGATGCAGTCCAGGCCGGCCCTAGCCAGGGACCCCGCCCTCAAAGCCTCTCTCCCCGCCGGCCCGGCCAAAGGAGACCTGCTTCGGATAAGCTGCTGACTTCATTTCCTGACTGTGGAGACAGAGAGACAGAGAAGGGGGGGCAGCCGGCAGCCCCGGCGGCTTCAAAGGGCCGGCTCAGCCCACTCCCCCCAACCCACCCATGTGTTAGCAATCAGGCGCGCGGCACAGACCCGGAGGTGGTACGCCTGTGTGTGCAACGTGTGTGTGGCCGTGTGCCTGTGCGAACGCATGCCGGCCCGAGCACGTACGCTGTCACCACCGTGTGTCAAGGCGGATGTGTGCACGCTTTTGTAGATGCGGGTGGCAACTGTAAATACCTGTGTCGTACGGAGCGTGCCCGCGGGCCACACTGTGGGCACACACATTTGCGTGCCTGTGGCCTGTTTAATGGGATTGGTTTGGCCGGAGCCCTCTGGGAGGAGTGATGTGTATCTGTGGATGCGCATGTGGGCACCAGGCCGACGTGCACGCGCGTGTGTGCCTGCCATGGGCTGAGATCTGTCTGTAGGTTGCTACGTTCAAGGGAAGGCCCGGGGATCTGCGGACGAGATAGTCCAGGATCGGGCTCTGGGAGGAGGACAAGGGTTTCTGCTGCCGGCACCCCACTTGCCCACACCGCAGGACCCATGCTGTGACCGGGGGTGGGGTGTGGGGGGCGGGCGGGGATGTCTATGTGGGTCTCAGGGACTCAGGGCTTGGGCACGAGCCTCGACCAGGACCACGGGTCAGGGGCTGGGTTTAGGAGGGCCCTGCTCCCAGTCCTGCCCACCTCCTTCTGCCCCCCCCCCTCCACCCGCCTGGCCCATCCAGCCACATAAAGCCTTCTTTATGCCAGGCGGGTGGCCAGGAGCCCCAGAGGGCGGCTGGGGGAGGAGAGGAGGAAGTTGCACACGCGGCCAGGGAACATCTGGAAGCGTTCGAGGGAGGCCCCGCCACCACCCGCCCTGCCGCCCTGCCTGCGCTCTGGGGTTGGACTCTAGGTAGGAGCGGCCTCCTCCCCCCACCCCTCCCTTCCTGCTGGCCGGCCCCCTCCCCAGGCTCCTCCTTCCCAGCCACAGCTCCCGCTCACCCCTGCCACGTCAAAGGAGGCAGAAGGGGAGTCGGGAGCAGAGAGGGGACCACGGGCTGGCTGGGCTGGGGCTGGGGGGCCTTGGATCTCCAGGAGACGGGGCCGAAGCTCCCACCCGACCGACAGACACTGCTGCCTGGATGGATCAGAGGACACCTCCACTCCGTCTACCCAGTGTTTAGACTATCTGTTCAGGACTCCCAAATTGTACAGTAGTCTGCACATTGGTTAGGCTGGGCTGGGTTAGACCCTCGGCACCGCCGCTGGAGAGCTGGACCGACCCCCACACGCCATCCCAGAACCGGAGTCTGGAGACCGGGCAGGGGACTGGTGGGGGGGGGGCGGGTTGGGAGGGATGCTGGGAGGAGGTGCAGAGGGAAGGGGGGGTACCCTGCTGTGAGACGGGATGTGGGTGCTGACGGGTGGCAGAGGAAGAAATGAGAAGCTGGGGGGTCAGCGAGGGCTGGGGGTTTGGGCAGCCGCCTGTCTGCCCAGAGGGCCACCCAAGTCCCAAAGGCCAGAGGGCTGGCGGCTGGGGTACAGAGGGGGACAGATCACGCTCCTCACAGCCCAGACCACCTCCATGTCCCCCAGGTGTTCTAGTGCAAAACTCCGCTCACATCCAACACACACACACACACACACACACATGAACTCAACGAGTCGACACGCACACCCCCCACAACTCAGGCACATACATTCCCACACCCAAACTAAAATCACACATCTGTGACTCCTGCACATCTCACGCACACACACGTGCGCGTACACGCGCACCCTCACCATGGAACACCGGCCCTCTCCCATCCTTACGTCCCAAGTACATGCATATTGTTCCCTGTGCACACCCTCCCTCCTCAAGTCCATCTGCCACATACACGCACCTTCACTTATACACCGAGCACAGGCGCACACGCCCCAGAGTCAGACCTCAGGCACACAGTGTCTGCCCCCAACCACACCTAGATGCTTACACCCCAAACGCTCTCCCACAACCCCCCCCAACATCCACCAGCCTCGCACACCCCGCCTCCCGGCATTCACTGCCCACCCCCACCCCGCCCACACCAACTCAGCACGGCTCCCACAGGCGACCCCACTCGAATGTGCACACAAAGCTCAATGAGACCCCGTCACGGGAAGACAGGGCCCCTCTTGGATACATTTCCCTGCAGTGTAGCCCTCAGCCCCAGGTCACACGGTCCCTTGGCCCCGTATGAGGAGCCCAACATAAGGGCACCAGGAATTCTGGGGCCAGTGGTCAGCACCCCCGGCCCACGAGGGGTCTAGGTAGCCTGCCTGAGCGACAGAGCAGGAAGCGACCCCCCCCCAACCTCGTCACGCCACCTCACACTCCCTCCCTTCCAGGGGCCCCATGCTCTGGGAGAGGCCAGCGTTGGGGTAATGAGGTCCAGATGGCTTGGCGCCCCAGCCAGTGACGACAGAGGGCCCGGCCCAAGATGGGGGGGGGGGGGGCTTGCCCGGGATGACTTGGAGGGGGCGGGGATCAAGGAGGGGGCTCGGAGACCAAAATCACAGCCCCCACCCCAGCCCCACTCCCCCACCGAGAGCGCCCTCTCCTCTAAAAGCTTCCTCAGGAAGAGGGTCCCCTCCCCCACTCTGTGGCCAGCTGGAGTTCATTACTACAAGCCCCCCCCCCCCGCCCCCAGCCCTCCCTATTCTCTCTGGTCACCTCTGGAATCCAGATGTGGAAGCCAAATAGACTCATTCTTAAAGGAGACCAGCAGCAGGGGAGGGAGACGGCAGGGGCTCTGTCTGCCCCTGTGGGCAAGGAGGGGTTTTCCGTGGCTCCTCTACAGGGCCCCATCACTCCTGGTCCTTCAGCCTCAAGGCATCTGGGGCACCTCCTCTGCACCGACAGGGTCTGGGGGACTGGGGTGCAGGGGTTAACAGGGCGTCTGGCAGCTGGACGTGTGTGTGTCATAGGCCTGTGGGGGCCACGGGGGAGGCGGCGCGCCCTTGGAGCAGGAAAACAGGAAGGCCACAGGGCTGGTGGGGTCAGGGGGGTGCCCAGCACCCCTGCCCACCCTCTCCAGGGCGCTGAGCCCCAGGCTCCCCGATCCTGATAAGCCATCTTCTCTGTCCAGCCTGGATGAGCTCCCGGGATTGCCTGGATCTTTGCAGCCCAACTCCATCCAAGGGTCTTTGATGGGATTAAAAAAAACCCGTTTGTTGGGTGGTTGGGTCTACTCCTAGCCCAGGGTGTCTGAGCCTCACCCCCTGACCAGTGGCTCTTTCCTTACCTCGTCATCCTTATACCAGGACAGATTCTCGGCCGTCAGCACAAACCAGTACTCCTTGGAGCCCCCCTTCATGATGCCAATGTTGTTGATGGTCAGCCAGCCCTTCCGGATGACCTGGAGGGTGAGAGGGCAGGAGGTCAGTGGGCAGAGGCCTGGATTCCCTGCGGAGGATGGGGTAGGCAAAGAGAGGTGCTCAAAAGCCCGCCCCTCTTCTAGCTCTTGGAGGCCTGGCCGGTCAGAGCAGGCCAGACCTGCTCTGGTTTGAACCACAAGTGAATAGACTGGAAGAGGCAGGAAGGCAGAGGTCGGGTCGGGATAAAGAGCCTTTTGATAGTTAGAGCCACCTGAGTAGGGGACTGGTAGCCTTCGTAGGGGATGAGCCCCCCACTGCTCAAAGTGTGGAGTCGAGTTGAGGTGGCCAACTGGGCCACACGATTCTGAAGGTCTTTTCAGCTTGAGATGCACCTTATTGTAAGACTTGTTTCTGACCTCAGGGACTTCGCACATGCTGCTGCCGCCTCTGCCTAGAACGCACTTCCCCTCCTGTTTGTCTGTCAAATTCCTATGCCCCCCCCCCCCCCGCCCCGGGCATCAGCTCAGCAGTCACATTCTCAGGTGGGCCCTCCCTGGCCCCCAGTAGGAGTCAGGACCCCCACTATAGTCTTATTGTCTTTTATCACTCCCTTCTGTGACAATGGCTGATATTCAAAATTGTGTGTGTGTGTGTCTGTGTGTGTGAGAGAGAGAGAGAGAGAGACATCATCTCTTGATGCCTGTCTTGCTAAATTGTGAGCTCTCTAAAAGCTCACTGGTATATTCCAGCACCTTGCAGTGTGCTTGACAGGCAGAAAGTGATCAATAAACATCTGTGACATGAACACATGAATGCAACAGAAGTAGGGTTCTCCGGGTCTCTGGCCCCAGGCTCTGGACAGGAGTGGGGTGTTGGGGAGTGGGAGCAAGGGGAAGGGCTGAGCACGAACTGAACAGGCCCCTTTGTCCCTGGGGAGCCCAGAGTAACAGGCAAAGGTCTCTTTTCATTGTAGGAAGCTGCTGTCCCCAAGACCATCCTGAGCCATCACCGCAGACCAGGGCCTGCAGATTCTACTCCAAGGTCAAGGCCACTAAGTAGACCCTAGCGGTGGGCCATCCTGAGTGTGAGGAAGCTTCTTCTGCTCCATCCCCTGGCCCTGACCTCCCTGGCTTTTCTGAGCATCCAGAGAAAACAAGAGGAGCCTGGGGCTCGCAGGAAAGCCCTCTGGGGTCAGGCCCACTTCCGAGGCCCCCAAAACCCTCCTGGAGCCTTCCTTGACCCTCTCTGGCTTCCCCAAGAACCTTGCAGAGAACCCAAGTCACGCGGTGGATCAGTAGCGGCGTAGCTGTCTTAGCCTTTAACAGAAACAAGAGAGCCAGGTGCCCCATGATCCTGCTTCCACCCTGTCCCGGTTCGGTGAGGATCCCCTCAGTGTCTTGCCACTGTCTTCAGAATTGAGTCCAAATGCCACGCCCCGGCACTCCATGCCCCAGGATCTGACCAGCAGACCTTGTCATGCTACTTCCTGCTGACTTGCAGCCTTCATCCTCCCTCGGCCACCCCCAGCTCTGCCAAACCTCCTTCCAGAGCCCCTGCACCAGAGACCTCCTGCTCTTCCAGCTCCCACCCTGCCTGGGTCCTGACTGCAGGCTCAGGTCTCCAAGGGACAGCACCAAGGTCTGACTCCTGTCCAGGGACCAGCACAGCGTAGACGCCACCGAGCGTTTGCTGAACCGAAGTGCCCTGGGATATTACATTCATCAGTGCCTTCATTCTAGGGAGCACCTACTGTGTGCCAGGCCCTGGGCTGAGGGCTGAGAATGTGCTGATGGACAAGAGAGACCCAGCCCTTTCCCTCATGGGGTTTGAGAAGGAACCAGATATGAAGCCAATAATCACACAAACACCTAGATTATTGTAAAGAAACTATAGCCTCTGGACAATTCCAGATTATGGCTTGTGTGTACAGGTGAGGATGAGAAGTGGTGTTTCAGCAGAGATCTGAAGGGCAGAAGAAGGCAAAGAGGGACATGTTTCTTGATATTTCACTCATCTCTTTACTCAACTCTCTGGTGGGGATGGCTACCTTAAAAATAGATTTCTCTCTCATCCATCCATCCATCCATCCATCCATCCATCCAACAGATATTTAAGGAGCACCTAATGATTTCCAGGCCCCCACCAGCCATTTTCACTCACCCGGCCCATATGATCTACCTCTGACTGAAGTAGATACTTAGCTCATGCACGCTGATGGGTAGGCTGATGGGCTCTGTGTATGGCTAAGCCTTGACTCTGGACTGAGATCGTGTGTGGACACCCATGTGCTGGTGTGTGCAAGCAGCTCAGGCCAGGGTGCCCTTTCCCCCCCGTGTGTCCCCACTACAAATGGGCCCCCTCCTCCCCCTCACTACATAAGCCAAGAGCCCCAGTCCTGGTACTCACCAGAATCTCATCCTGCAAAGAGGTAACCATAGCAACCACGAGAAGCATCGGGAGAGAGGAGAGAGGGTTACTGAGGCAGAGTGGGAGGCTTGTGGCTGGCAGCTGACAGGCTCCCTGGCCCCTGTGAGACCCTTCCCCTCGGGGGGGAGGGGACTCTCAGAGCTTGGCGTCCGTCCGGCACCCTCCATCCTTCCGGCTGGGGCACTGGGGTTCACTCACCTGGTTCCCTGAAGCCTTCTTCTTGTTCATCTGGTTGCTCCTCTGCTGAGCACTAATAGGGAGCAAAGGAAGAGTCTCAGAACTTCTCTCAAGAGGCCTTGCTTCAATGCCACTACCCAGTGGGCACCACGCTCAGAGGGTCAGCCCAGCAGGCCTGTGTCCTATACATGCATGCATGCATGCGCGCGCACACACACGCACACGCACACGCACACACACACACACACACACACACACTCCCGGGAGCTGTCACCTTCTCTGCCTAGGGAGCACTCACTTGGCAAAGCCTATGAAGTCCTCATGATTGGTATTCATGTAAGCCAACTCAATATCGATGAGAAGCATGACCTTTGAGGATGCACACGTCAGCAGGCAAGGGTAAAAAGTACGGCAAAGTTTTAAAATGCAGGAAAAGCTGGAAGAAATATACTTATGGCACCTATAGAATCCATAATAAATCAATCAACGCGTCAGTAATAGTATCCATAATAAATAAAAGAGTTCCTACAAGCCAATAAGTGAAAGGCAGACAAGAAACACAAATCAAAAATAGAGAACATGGTTGCATAATTCATAGAAGAAACGCATATAATCAATAAGGATGTGTAAAAAAAAAAGCTCACCCTCATTAATAAAGAAATGTAAATGAAAACAATGAGACCCTTTCATAATCTATCAAATGAATAATAAATACTGATAGTGACCAGTGCGGGCACACTGTGGGGAGACAGATTCTCATACACTGTTGGTGGGAATGTAAATTAGCATCACCTTCTTGGAGGGTAATTTGGAAATATTTAACAATATTAACATGCACATATTCATTTCTAGAAATCTATTTATCTATCTATCTAGCCGGTATCTATCTGGTAGATAAGCTCATCAAGTGAGCAAAGCTATGTATCCCAGGGTGTTCAGTGTGGTGTGGTTGGTAATAGTGGAAAATTGGAAACAAGCCAACGGCCATAAGAAAGTGAAATAAATTATGGTCGCTTCTAAGCAATAAAGCACTCTACAGCTGTTCAAAAGAACGAGTGCCTGGGTGGTGCAATCGGTTAAGCATCCGACTCTTGATCTCGGCTCTGGTCACGATCTCGCAGTTCGTGAGTTCGAGTCCCACGTTGGGCTCTGCGCTGATGGTGCAAAGCCTACTTGGGATTCTGTCTCTCCTTCTCTCTGCCCCTCTCCTGCTTGTGCTCTCTCTCTCTCAAAATAAATAAATAAACTTCTGAAAACTTAAAAAAAAAGAATGAGGACAATTTCTAAGTTCTGGGATGGGAAGATCCCCTTTGCAAATAATGAGGACTAATGGGATTCAGAACTGAGTCACGACCAGAGTGACTTTTTTTTTTTTTAAGTGGAAAGTGGAAAAAATAAAATTTCTTTAAATGTTTATTTTTGAGAGAGGGAGAGAAAGCAAGAGCGGGGGAGAGGCACAGAGGGAGGGAGACAGAGGATCCGAAGTGGGCCCTACGCTGTCAGCACAGAGCCTGACGCGGGGCTTGAACCCACAAACCGTGAGACCGTGACCTGAGCCGGAGTCGGCCGCTCAACCGCCTGAGCCACCCAGGCGCCCCCAGAGTGACATTCCTGAGGCACACTGCCGGGGTTTGACCCAAGCCCCACTGCTCCCTGTAATAAGCCTGTGCTCACTGAGCCTCAAGTTCCACAGATGAAGTGTTTCTGCCTCACAGGAGTGGTGAAGACACATGAAATGAGGCAGATCACATGTCTGACATGTAACGGGGGCTCCACAGATGTTAGCTACCACCACTATCGTTAGGGAAAAAAGGCAAGGCACACAGCAGGGCTGTGGTTATGGAAGATTAAGATGGAATCTGGAATCTGGATGCGCCTAGAAGAAAAAAATTCCTGGGCCTGGAAGGGAACACATCGAACTGTGCGTGATGGCTATTTCGTGGGAGGAGCTGGGGGCAGGGAAGAGTCAATGAAGGAACACTTACTTGTAATTTAATCGCTTTTATACTGACTGAATATTTTATTAAGTATTTATCACTTTTGAAATGAAAGAGATCTGTAAGGATTCAAAGACACCACATCCAAACAAAGACGTGGACAGCACCATCATGGAGAAGGGCTGGGAATTGGGAGCCAGAGGCAGGTAGAGACAGAAGGATGACTGAGAGATGGACAAGCAAGGAGGACTCGCCTGTGAGCTTCGTGAGGGCCACGAGGGAGCCTGCTCATCTCTGCTCCTCCGGCTCAGAGGCAACATTCAGGGACCATGTTTGTGATTGAATGAATCAGTGAACGAATGAATGAATGAATACTTGATAAATGACTACGTAAATGGAAGAGGGGGTGGCTATGACAGGTATATGGTGACCCGGAGAAGTAGAAAATAGAGAGAGAGGCCCCAAGAGAGACGACGAGAGGACAGACTGTCAGAAGGTTGAGAAGGAGAGAGTGGAAATGCAAGATGGCACAGCTCCCGTAAATAGTATGGAAATAGTATGGAAATACTATGGAAATAAATAGTATGGAAAACAGTATGGCGGCTCCTCAAAAGGTTAAATACAGAATTACCAAATGATTCGGCAATCCCACTTCCGGGTGTATACCCCAGAGAGCTGGAAGCGGGGTCTCAAAGAGACATTTGCACACTAATGTTTGTAGAAGCATTATTCATAAGAGCCAAAAGGTGGAAACAGCCCAAATGGATAAACACTATGCGGTATATACCTTAAAAGGCTTTCAAAGGACGGAAATTCTGACACCCGCTACAACAGGGATGAACCCTGAAGAAATTGTGCTAAGTAAAATAAGCCCGACACAAAAGGACAATTGTTGGGGTGCCGGGGCGGCTCAGTCAGTTAAGCGTCTGACTCTTGGTTTCGGCTCAGGTCATAATCTCACGGTTTGTGAGATCGAGCCCCACATCAGACTCTGAGCTGGCAGCTCAGAACCTGCTTGGAGTTCTCTCTCTCTCCCTCTCTTTCTGCCCTTCCCTGTTCACACGCCCTCTCTCTTATCTCCCTCTTGTTCTCAAAAATAAATAAACTTAAAAAAAAAAAAAGAAACAGAATTAAAAAAAAAAAACAGGACAGTTGTAAGCTTCCACCTAGAGCGGTCAAATTCATAGACACACAAAGTAGAAAGATGGTTGCCAGGGGCTGGTGGGGAGCAGGGGACGGCGAGTCCCTGTTTAATGAGGTTCAGTTTGGGCAGATGAAAAAGTTCTGGAGACAGATGGTGCTAATGGCTGCGTGACACTGTGAATGTGCTTAAGGCCACTGAACTGCATGCTTAAAAATGGTTAAAATAGTAAATTTCATGTTATATATATTTTACCACAATAAAAAAGAGAAGCAGAGGGGAGCCTGGTGGCTCAGTGGGTTAAGCATCCGACTTCCGCTCACGTCATGATCTCATGGCTCGTGAGTTTGTGAGTTCGAGCCCCGCGTCGGGCTCTGTGCTGACAGCTCAGAGCCTGGAGCCTGCTTCCGATAACGTGTTCCTCTCTCGTTCTGCCCCTCCCCCTCTCACGCTCTGTCTCTCTGTCTCTGTCTCTCTCAAGATTAAATAAACATTAAAAAATTTTTTTTTAAAAAGAGAGAGAAGCAGAGAGTAGAGGCGAGAAAGTGTAAGGGAGATGGAGACAGAAGAGACAAAATGGGAAGGAGGAGGAGAGCCGGGGGGGGGGGGGGGGGAGGGGGGGAGAAGCGGGGGGGGGGGGGGGGCAGGAGGGACTCACCTGCTCCTTGGTGCGACCCTCGCGCTCCCGGATGTGGGTGGTCACGATGCGCTCCATCTCCTCCCGCAGGCGGGGGTACTGCTGGAGCTGGGGAAGGGCGGGAGGGGAGAGAGCCACGTACACAGGGGGCACCGGCGGGGGGCACCCCCACCCCACCAGAATCCAGGGATCCAGGGGCGTGGGGTGGGAGGCACACACAGAATGCCCGAGATGAGGGGAAGAGAGGCCTGGGGTCCCAGGAAGCTGAAGGCACCAAGCCACGGCCACCCTTTCCCCCAAGTGTAGGATCCAAATGGCAATTCAAAGGTCTTTCTGGTTCCAGGCCCTCTTCTCTGGCCTACTTGGGCAACTTCCGGGGGAGGGCAGTTCCCAAGGGCGGAAATGCCACGGGGCTCAGCCTCCTCGGCCGCCTTGGTGGCAGCCATCTTGTTTGGGGGACCGTTAGCTCCCAAAGCTTTCGCTGACCCTTGGGGCTACTCCTTGTCCTCCCAGCAGCTTGGAGGAATCAGGTGGAATCAGGAGTCGGGTGGAATCAGGCAGAGAACAGCCTCGAGATTCCTATCCAGGAAGAGTCTGGGGAGGGCAGGGCCCAAGGTGCCAGCTGGCCTCCTGAGTCAGGCTGGGGACAGGCAGTGGCCCTGTCAGAGCTGAGGGAGGGGCCAGGGGAAACAAGCAGGCACATACTGGACATGCAGGAGCCCCAGGCAGGACATGCGAGGGCACAGGGTGGGCGGCATGCGGAGTGGGGTGCCAGCAGCATGAGCAGTACCCCGCGGGGGCCTGACTGGGCCCCGGGCCCTCTTGGTAGGATCCACCCAGTTTTGCCTCCCTTTGCATGCCCCGGCCTGGCACCATCATCCCCAGCGGTGTCCGACCAGCTCTGAGCTGGCCAGGCGACCGGTCTCTACCCCACTGCTTTGGGGTAGGAGCTCAGCAGCACCCATTTCCCTCCAGTTTTTATCAACTGAGGACGAAAGGGAAGTTGCTCCAAACCTTTCTCTCTCTGCCTGTGAACTCTGCCCTCAGCTCAGCCCGGCTCTGGACAAAGCCCAGGCTGCTTCATTCTCCTTCAAGACTCTTGGCTGCCACCTCCTCCAGAAAGCCTGCCCTGACCACCCCAAGAGCTGGGTTAGGGGCCTCTCTGTGGCCCCCCCACCCCATGAACAGGATTGTGGCTGCCCTGAGGGCAGGGGCAGGGCCAGGCATGAGGCTGGGGCTCAAAGAGGGCATGTTGAAGGAAAGACAGAATGAATGAAGGATGGATGTCTTTGCCCTCCTTGCCAGGGTGAGTGGACGCCAGTTCCTCTGGCTCACGGTCAAGCTCCTCCTCGGGGAGGGGGCCTCGCTGAGCTCCTGTGGGAACCCACCCACAGGAACCTCGAGTCCCACTGGCCTGCCCTCCCCACTTGGTGGTCACGTGGGACCCAGGTAGGGCCAACCTCAAACCAGTCCTGTCCCTCTTCCCATGCCTGGGTCAGGCCCCTCAGGTGAATCCTCCTATGTGGGAAGAGACCTGGAGGTTAGCGTGCCTGGGTCGCAGGTAGTGATTCTGAGGGCGAGATGGAGGCTGAGAAGATGGGGCGGGGGGGAGGGGGCACGGGGAGAGGCAAGAGGTTGGGGAAGAAAGTGGCACCCTGGATGCCCAGGAGAGGTAGACATGAGAGATGGGACATTCCCCCCTCCACCCTCGGCCATCCCATGCCTATGCCAAGGTGCGGCTGACGTGGCCAAGCACAGGGGACCCGGGGGAGAGGTGGCCTGAGACCTGGGGCTTCAAAACAAACGCTGGCTGGACGGGCCTGGTGGGTCCGCTGCCCCACGAGGCCCAAGGAGGGGCTCCTACTCCTCCTCGAAGTCTCCAACTTGGGGCAGAGATTCAGGACTGAGTCACCACCAGCAGAAGGCTTCCTCTGAGGTGGTCCCAAGCGCTCCCTCCCAGGGTGGGGCTGTGACAGGGGTGTGGGGGGGGGGGGCCGAGGGAGCAATTTGCCAAAGACCATGACCAGTTCTCCCACCAACCGCCTGGACGTTACATTTGTCAACTTTTCCACGTGTCACACAGGACAGGGCAGCCTCAGCCTCTTTGAGAAGTTCTGTTCCCTTTGAGCATCTTTTTCCATTCTGGCTGCCTCTGAGCATTTCCAGGACTTTTAGCCAGTTTTTAAAATGGAACATTTCTCTCTCAGTCCTTGGCTGAGGGAGCGCGGCGGTCAGTTTGGAGCCCACGAGTTCGTGGCCAAGGACACAGGCCCTGGAGCCACATGACTCTTGTTTCAGAGCCAGCCCCTGCCCTGCCGACTGTCCTTAAAAAAGTGACTGCAGCCTCTCCGAGCCTTGGCTTCTCCACACGTAAAATGGGGTAGTAACAGCACCTTCCCTTTTGGCGTTGTTGAGAGGATTGAGCAGTACGTCCCACGTGTGACATTAAACTTTAGATTTTATCCAAAGAGGAAAGTTGTAGTCCCAGCAGGTCTGGGAATAGTTAAGAGCTGACTATTTAGAAGCCTCTGTCAGGGGGGGCCTTGCTAAACTTCTAGAAGACTTGGGGAGGAAAAAATTAGACGAAGATGGGTGTATTTTGCCGTGTAAAGAAAAGAGATCATTACTACTCATTAAATAAATCAAAAGGCAAAATTATTTTTTAGAAATAATTTATGGGGCACCTGGGTGGTTCAGTCGATTGAGCGTCCAGCTCTTGGTTTCAGCTCAGGTCATGATCTCACAGTTCGTGGGATCCAGCCCGGTGTAGGGCTCTGTGCTGACAGTGTGGAGCCTGCTTGGGATTCTCTCTCTCCCTCTCTCTCTCTCTGTCCCTCCCCCACTCGCTCTTTCTCTCTCAAAATAAATAAACTTCAGAGATAAATAATTTATAAGGTTTCCCCTTTAAAGTTTTTGTTGATCCATATTCCTCCTGACAAAAATCTACAGACTCACCGTAAGACTAAATTTTTCAGAGTGGAAATGAGAAAGTTCCCATTTTTCCTTGCCTGCTCTTTTTTTCAACGTTTTTTTTTTTTGTTTTTTTTGGGACAGAGAGAGACAGAGCATGAACGGGGGAGGGGCAGAGAGAGAGGGAGACACAGAATCGGAAACAGGCTCCAGGCTCTGAGCCATCAGCCCAGAGCCCAACGCGGGGCTCGAACTCACGGACCGCGAGATCGTGACCTGGCTGAAGTCGGACGCTTAACCGACTGTGCCACCCAGGTGCCCCTCCTTGCCTGCTCTTAAAGTAACAGTTAGCAATTTGGTGACTGTGCCTTTGGGATTTTGTTATTTATCTATATTATTTCCTCCCCCCAAATATTATACATTGTCTTCTGAAACCTGCTTTTTCCCCCCACAGTACACTGTAGAGGGACATGTGAATGGAAATAAATATGCCTGCCCTTCTAACATATAGTCTGCCGTTGACTGGGTGATACTTTACATAATCGATCGCCTCTTGGTGGACATCTGGGTTGTTTCCAAAATTTTACCATATACGATAATTACTGCTTTCTTTTGGAATGCAATTCAGCAGAGTGTTTCACAGTTTTTATTTAAAAAAATTTTTTTTAATGCTTATTATTTTTGAGAGAGAGAGACAGAGACAGAGAACAAGCAGGGGAGGGGCAGAGAGAGAGGGAGACACAGGATCGGAAGCAGGCTCCAAGCTCTGAGCTGTCAGCACAGAGACCGACACGGGGCTCAAACTCACAGACTACGATATCATGACCTGAGCTGAAGTCAGCCGCTTAACCGACTGAGCCACCCAGGCGCCCTGTTTCACAGTTTTTAAAAAGTGTTTGTATCTAGTAATCCGTCTTCTAGGAATCTATCCTAAGGAAAAAATCCTAGAGATAGAAAAATAAACATTTGAACAGATAAAAGATGTTCGGGGGCGCCTGCCTGGCTCAGTTAGTGGAGCCTGCGACACTTGATCTCAGGATTGTGGGTGTAGAGCTTACTTAAAAAAGGAGGGGGGGAGGTGCCTTGGTGGCTCAGTCGGTTGGGCATCTGACCTCGGCTCAGGTCATGATCTCACAGTTCACGAGTTCAAGCCTGGTGTTGGGCTCTGTGCCGACAGCTCAGAGCCCGGAGCCTGCTTCAGATTCTTGTCTCCCTCTCTGCCCCTCCCCTGCTCACACTCTGTCCCTCTCTGTCTCTCTCAGAAATAAATACACACTTAAAAAAAAAAAAAGATGTTCATTGTCAGATTATTTATAATATTGAATAACTGGAGACAATTTAAATGTTCACCAATAGGAAAACTGTTATGTAAACCATGATAAACCTATTATGCAACCACTAAAAAATGTTTATGTTGACTCTGTGATAATACCCCCCAAAATGTATGCTACTAAAAGAAAAAGCAGAATGCTAGTACGTTTACAGTGTGACTACCTAACAGAGTAAATAAACCTACATATAGAAAAAAATATTTGGAGGAATAAGTAGGTAACACTTTCTGGGGAGCACTCTTGTGGAAGTTACCAAAATCGTGAAATGCTCATCTCTCTCGACTAGGCGATTCTCTGGGTAAAAATTTGCTCTAAAGAAACAACAGGAGAGGCATCTGGATGGCTCAGTCGGGTAAGTGTCCGGCTCTGGATTCAGCTCAGGTCATGACCTCACGGTTGGTGAGATCGAGCCCCGCGTTGGGCTCTGCGCTGACAGCACGAAGCCTGCTTGGGATTCTCTCTCCCTCCCTCTCTCTCTCTCTCTCTCTCTCTAAATAAATAAACATTAAACCAAAGAAGAAGCAACAGGATATATGTTGTAAATACATCTATAAGGATGTTCGCTGCAGCACTGTTTGTAAGAGAAAAAAAGTTTGAAACAATCTAAATGTCAAGAGGTATTGAATATGTAGATCACAGCACATTTCTACCGTGGGCTACGATTCAGCAGTTCAAGGGCACATCTTCCTGTAGTTACATTCCCATGACACACTGCTTGGTAAAAAAGAGTTCCCGAATCAGTGTGTGGAGTATGGTCCATTTAGGTTAAACTGGCATATATACGTAATTAGTTAGGAAGCGTGGTCCACGTATTTTTTCTTATCTTCAGAGTTGTTCAATTGTGGGGATTTGCTTTCTCTGTGCTGCTTGAATATTTTTATAACAATCCTGCATGATCAGAACAAAATCAAGAAGGATCGTTTCTTTTTCTTTTTTTCTTTCTTTCTTTTTTTTTTTTTAAAGGAGTGTACATTGCAAGAAATGTACAAAAATCTCCATGGTGCCTCCCTGGAAAGGGAGGGGGGCGGCCTTCTCTCTAAGCCTTGGCGTTTACCAAACTTTTAAAACGGAGAATGTACTAGTTTTACAATTAAAAGCCAAAGTTAAAAAAAAAAATGTAGTCATACCTTGTCTTCGTTTGTAAAGAGATTTGAGGCAGCTTAAACTAAACTCGGTATTTTTAAAAATTTAACAAAAGTGAGATTGTGTGGCTTAGTAGTCAAGGTGCAGTGGGACCATGACTCAGACGTCGTGGTAAATACTATGCAGTGGGGAGTCCAGCCCAGATTTTATTCCACCTGAAACAGGGATGGAGTGGATGTTAATTTGCTTACCGTCTGCATTAGGCATGAAAAGTGGGCAAAGTGATAGAGGATAACGAGGGGGGGGGTGCACATGACTAATTATGTACGAGCCATGAAAACCCATGTATTTGAAACATGAAGTTGGGGCAGAAGGACCCCCACCTCCCAGCATAGGGAGCTTTTTCAAGTACAGGTGAGGCTGGGCTCTCCCTGAGATTCTGATTCAGCCAGCTGGGCAGGGACATTTGAATTCTGGAAGAGTTCCCCCAGGCAACTGATTCTCATGCACTCCCCCGAGGGAAGAACTGTGTTGGGAATATCTGGCTAAAAATCCTCAAAATGCCCCAAAGTGGACAAATAGGAAGAAGGCATCTAAAAGGTCACAGACCCAAAAGAGGCTGACCCTGTCGAATGCATATGGATTACTAGAAAGTGAATAATCCAATATGCTTTTAGGCAAATTTGTTTTAAGGAACTGGGATAGTTCCCCGACTCCAGGAGGCCCTGATCCCAGGTCTACTCCCTCAGCTTTCCTAAATCAGAACCCCACTCTGCTCTTCTTGTCCGAGACTCAGTTTGTTCATTGTAAAATGGGGATAATACTACCCACTTCTTAGGGTTGTTGAGAGGCTAACGTGAGATAAAAAGGATAAGCACTTAGCTCGGTGCTTGGCACATAATAGGTGCTCAATAAATAGCAGCTGTCCCCTTAGCATTGTCGCCATTGTCCTTATTATTGGTGAAAAGGGGCCACTGAGGATGCGCGGGTTCTGGCAGAGATGGGGGCCTAAAAGGATCATAAATTTAAACAGACCCAGGGTGATAAGCTGGCACGAAACTTAAGGGCCCGGAGTCACCTGGCCAGCACAGGTGTTTGGGTCCACGTGGGTGGCCGAGAGGCTGCCGGGTCTGTTCAGCAGATGGTTCTGCCCACGGGAGTCCCTGGCCATGAGGAAGGGACGGCCAGGCCCAGCCCCGCCCTGGTGGCCGTCATACCTTTTCGCTACACTTTCTGATGGTGGCCGTGAGCTCACTGACTACCATATCCACACACTTGATACTGGGCTCTTTGAGCTTCTGCACCTGCTTTTTCACTGTGGCTTCAAAAGCGAGGTCAGGTGTGAAGAGGCCCGTCCTGCACCCGGGGAGGAGGAGGGGACAGGAGGAGAAGCAGCCATGGGCAGGGCCAGGAGAAGGAAGGGGAGTGAAAGCCAAGCAGAGCCAGGATTCAGGAGTGGAGGATGGCACAGGCGTGGGGGAAAAGAGAGAGACACCGACACAGAGAAAGAGAGAACAGAAGACAATGTGAGTGTGGGACCGGCCCTCCCTACCGCCCCCCAGGGCCGGCACCTCCTAGGAGCGGCCAGGTATCTTGAAGGGTTCTGTGGGTATGGGGCGGGGGGGGGAGGGCTTCTGAGGGACCAACCCCCTGTTCTGTACAAGGCCCCTTACTGAGTTCAGATCCTCTCCCCAGGGCTTGGCGTCCTCCACCCCCAGCTTACCCTGAGCCGGCCCTCTCTGTCTTTCCTGATGCTATCTTTGTCCCAGCCTTGAGTCCTCCTAAGGGGCTGGCCCAGGCCAGGACCCCACCCACCCATTCTGTTCAGTTCTAGGTTTGCCAGCACCTCCTGCATTCACTTCATCCTGACTCCGAAGCCCAGCACAATTCCGTACGTCCACCAGGATTACTGCATCCAGCTGCCCAGGCTGTGCACTGCAAAACTCCAGGGGGCTCCATTTGCATAGACTGTGGTGCAGATGATGCCTCCTGGAGTTGCAGGGTAGCTGCCTGACCTCCACTCTCCAGCTCCCTACTCTACTCCTGCCCTTCCCTTTCTCCTCAAGGGGCATCCTTTGCCTCTCTTCCAAAAGGGTCTGGAGAACTCAGCTGGGAAAGACAGAGAGAGAAGAGGAAAGACAGAAAGAGTGGAGGTGGTAGAGAGGGGCCAGGGCAGTAGTGAAGAGAGGAAAGGAAGGGAGGCTGGGGGGTGGAATTAAACAAGGACTGGATTTGGAGTCCAAAGCCGTGGCTTCGAGTAACAGCTCTGCCATCTGCCGGCTCATATGACCTTGGACAAGTCACTCGATCTCCTAAGCCTCAGTCTTCCTGCTGTGACATGGGCACCATCCTCCCTGCCCTGCCCTTCCCTCCTTGCGTGGTTCTGTGAGGCTCAGATGACATAGCAGATGGAAGAGGATTCTGTCCCTGGAAGGTTGGATGTGGATGGAAGGGAAGGGCAGGGTCCTGAGTGAGGCTAGGGTGGGAATGGGGGGGGGGGGTGAAGGACAGTGGGGAGTCAGGTACCTGCCAGACCTGGGTCCTCTGCACCCCTCTGGCCATCCAGATCCCCAGAGCAGCAGCCAAGTAGGCCTGTAGCTCTCCTGTCTGCAGGGCCAAGGTGTTCCCCAAGACCCCTCCCTGGAGCCCCTAGAGATGACCTCACCTCTGAGGGCAGGAAGAGGGCTCGGGGCCCTTCAAGGCCTATTCTCCCTGAGCTGGGGGAGCTCTTGGTGGGCTCTCAGGACAAAAGCCACCATCACACCTGTCTTATCAATGTCTGTTCCCTGTGCCTGGGGGCCAGGAGGTGGGTAAGGCCCCCTCGGAGAGGCCCCCCATCTTGGTCTGTGGTGGCCTGCCTCCCCCACCCCGCTGAGGTCTGTACATGCTACCGAGGAGGCAGTGGGGGGTGTGGGAAAGGAGAGCCTGGCAGCAATGCAGGATGGGGGCAGAGGCGGGGGGGGGGGGGCTGGCCCGGGCCACCGGGTTACCTTCTTGGTGCACTGTCTAACCGTGCTGATTAGCTCCGAGATAACCATGTCCACACACTTGAGACACGGTTCTCGGATCTTCTTCACCTGCTTTTTCACAATGGTCTCAAAGGCCATGTCTGGGGTAAAGAGCCCCGTTCTGAACGCCCGGAACGGGAGAAGGGCACAGTGTCACAGGCCAGCTCCTGCCAGGAGTGCCAGGTCAGGGCCCCACCCCGACCGCCTGAACTCTGCCCTTGGGGTCCTCCCACTACCCCTCTCTGGGCTTCAGTGTCCTTCTCTGTAAAATGGGCAGGAGGGATTTGAATGAAGGACATTCCATGGATGCTCTTTGGGGGCAAGGCAAGGTCTGCTTATAATTGTCATGTATGTCCGGCTTGCTCTTAAGATTCTATTCATACAAAAGTTTCTATGGCCAGAAATGGTACGAAAAATGCCAAACTGGGTTCTCTTTAGGAGCCTTTCTGGGAATAAAACATTTTATTTTAAGCTGAGGAGTGATATATATATATATTTTTTTCTGTGCCTCGGCCAATGCAGTTATCAGTCTGTAAATTCCATACCAAACCTTGGAATTCAACCTGTATAAAAGCAGGGACATTTTGTCTTGTTCACTGCCTGGCACATAGCAGATGCTTTAAATTTTCTTGTTGAATGAACGGTGTAGATCTGGGTCCTTGAAGGGGGCTAAGCTTTTAAGGAACAATCTTTTTTTCCAGTCCCCCCCTTCCTGTTCCAAAGGCAGTGGGGTTAGCTAGAAGGAGGGAAGTGGTGTAGAATGGGGCCCACTTCGGGCTAATGGGACTATGGGAGGATCTGGAGGGTTGAGAGGCCCTGTCCTATCATAAAAGGACACAGACCAATACCTCGATGCTCCATCCCAGACCCTCCCCAGTGGTTTGGCCAGCTGTGTGCAGCTACCTGGATAGGACTGGGGGAAGCTGTCTCATCCTGAGGACAGGCAGGGGCCCAAGCCCAGAGAAGCTTCCCCAGCCACCTATGTCCTGGGCTCTGCCCACCTGGTCCAGCCTCCAGGCCCTGCTCCCAGGGACAGCAAAGGAGGACAGCAGGTGCGGGGAGGGAGCGGCCCAGGCCTCCCGTCCACCTCCCCCAGCTCGAGCCCGTTTGAGCTGGAAGCCAGAAGGGGTTGAGGGGACTGGGGACCAGAGCTCTTGGTCTTTCCTGAGGGCGGCTCACTTCACCACTCCCTGTGCCGTGGCACCAGAACCCCTGCCTTCCAGGGCTCAGCCCCCTTCCCCAGTCCCAATACGTGCCTAATGCCATGGATATTCTTGATGGCGTAGCTGATCTCTCTTCGGAGCTCCTTCTCATCAAACTCCATCTGTGTAGGAGAGCCAGAGACAGCCGGTCAGGGCCTTCCTCCTCCCTGGAAGGCCAAGACAGACAGACGCCCCACACCCGGGGCTGGGTGCCAGGTCAGCAAAGATATGTGTGAAAGTCCTGGGGGGAGGGTGGTAGTTCTAAGCCTCCCCTCTCCCCCCGCCCCCGGGGAGATCATCCTACCTTGACTAGCTCAAAGGGGAAGCGCTCATGGAAGATCCGGTTGATGCGGGCTCCCCCTGACAGTTCATAGGTGTCGATCTGGTCCCCTGAGCCCTCAATGCGCTTCTCAAAGTCCACGGCAAACTGCTGGACCATCCTGGGGGGAGAGTGGTGCGACGTCAGGAGCCTAGTGGAGGGAGCCCTGGGCGAACCCCGCGCTGGAGGGCAGCTCAGTGCTGGGGAGTCAGGAGTTGGGGAGGGCCTCACTGCAGCAGAGCCTTGGTCTTGCGAGCTGGGTCATCTGGCCGGAAGTTCTTGTACTCCTCCACCTCCTTCTCGATGGACAGGAGCTGGCTCTGCAGCTTGTTCCGAAGCCCCGGCAGGGTGTCCCGGATGTGGTTGGTCAGTTGCTGGGGCGGGGATGAGACAAGGGTTAAGGCCATGGGCACCAACACAGATCCCCACGGGGTCAAGAGGGACCAGGATGCCCGGGGGCGGTGGAAGGGGGGGGGGTACTGTGGGTGTGGTCAGGTTGAGAGCTGCAGAAGGCAGCCATGACCCTGCCCACTACTGCCCTGCCTACGAGAAGGAAAGCTGCCCAGGGCAGGGCCTGGCATACAGGGGGGTATTAACTAAATTCATAAGCGAATAATACAAGTTTCAACAGAAGCCAGAAGTCTAGATTTTTATCTGAAATTACCTGATTTTTGACTAACAATATTTTTAGACACGATGAGGGCCAAATAAAATCTCTCTGGGACAGGGATGGCTGGGGGGGCTGTCCCCTTGTACCCTCTGGGTTTAGGCCTCCTGTAAGGTAATTCTCAAGTACTGGGGCTCGCTCTGGCTCGGTCCCCACACACAGTATCTCCCTGAAGCTACACAGGGATCTTATGAAATGGGGCCTTATTCCCATCATCAGGATTTTACAGAAATGGAGGTTCAGAGAGCTCAAGTGTCAGGTCTGTGGCCTCCAGAGTCCCCAATTCTGCCCCTACACCACCCTGCCTTCCCCACTGCCTCCCTTCCATCATCACATACACACATGCCTCAGTTCTGGAAGCCCCGTTCCAGATGGAGAAACATCCTAGGGAAGCCCCTGGGATCGCCCATCCCTGTCTCCAGACGAGCCAGTCTCCATTTCAGAAGGAAGCAAGGTCTTCGGCCAAGTACACTCTAGTGATGGCCCCCAAACCCAAGCCCTTGTCAGTGCCACCCTCCACACAAGGTCTGGGTCTTCTCTCCACCCGCAGGGGCTACAGGGCTCCCTTTCCAGGCCCCTGTCAGGGAAAAGTCAGCAAAGCTCTGGTGCTACCTCACGGTGGGTGGGGCTGTGGGCAAGTTGCTTTGTTTTCTGGGGCTCAGTTCGTACGCACGATGTGGACGCTAACCTCTGTTGGCCACCCTCCCAAAACACATGTAAATGATTCTGTCCTCATGCTGGTTTCCCCAGGCCTGAGCTTCTACCTGGTTGAGGACCTTCTGCAGGTAGGGCGTGCCCATGCGGTCAGCCAAGTGGCGGTAGGACGGATGGGAGAGGAAGAACTTGCGTTCAGCGGCCAAGGCCGCCGTGATGTCCTTCTTGCCATCAATGTCCTTCTGGCTCCGGTTCACCACCCCAATGTAGCCTGTGGAAGGGGGTCCAGGTCAGGGGCAACCGGCCTGGCACAGGGCGGGGTGACAGGGAAGGGCAGTGGAGCGGGTCAGGGGAGGAGCCTGCCTACCTCTGCGCAGGGGGAGCAGTTTGTTCTCCAGCACATCACGGGCATCTGTGCCCTCGTCCATTAGGTCCAGCTTGGTGATGACCCCGATGGTGCGCTGGCCTGAAGGGGAGGGCAGCAGGAGAGGGCCGTCTACACCTGCACTTGCCCTCCCATGGGACCCACATGCACCCCGACTGCCATCCCGCTCCCCACATCTCCCTCCCCACGCCCTCCCTCCCCCACTGCCTGCCTCTGCTCTCCCGCCTCATTCATTCTTCACAGAGCAGCTCCCTCCGCCTGGCACTGAGAGTAGACCCCCAGGGCCTTGCACTTTGCTGCCCTTAGGAACCTACCCTGGGGGTCCACCTCCTTGGCAACCTTCAGAGCATCGGAGTTGGCCAGGTCGGAGTTGGCCGGGGATACAGCCAGGATGAGGCAGTTCTCTTTGGTGACGAACTGCATAAGCATGTCCCGGATCTGGAACTCGATGTCAGGAGGTTGGTCCCCCACCGGGACCTTGGTCATTCCGGGCAGGTCCACCAGTGTCAGGTTCAGCACTGGACAGGGCGGCGAGAGGGCGGGCTCAAGGCGAGGGGCGTGGCCGTGGGCGGGCGGATTAAGGAACAGGGCCGGGTTTAGAGAGGATCCATTTGGGAGTTTGGCGGCAGGTGGACGGGATTAGGGAAACGCGGGGCTAAAGCGGCGGCCCGTTAAAGGCGTGGCCAGGGGTGGGCGGGGTCATGGCAGGGTGGAGCTTGGGGTAGGATGGGCAGAGGAGGGGTCGCTGTGGGGGCGGAGTCTGCAGGAGGCGCGGAGCCCGCCTTAGGAGGAACCAGCGAGGGGGCGTGGCCAAGACTCAGTCCCGGGGGCGGAGCTAAGCGAGGGAGCCAGGAGGCCGGGGGCGGGGCCACGTCTCCTCACCGTGCGGCGAGTAGACGCGGAGGTTGATCGGCACCGGCGAGATGCCCTTGTTAGTGCCAGTGACTCGGTCGGTCTCAGCCTCGATCTCCAGACGCACCTCCTCAAAGTCGGTGAATTTCTTCCCCTTGCAGTGCAAGAATTCGGCATATTCTGCCCCCAAAGTGTGGGTGGGGTGGAGGGAAGAAGGGTGGATGGGTAAGCATCTTAGCCCGGAACCCACCTGGGACCCATCTTCCACTGGGAATAGACCCCCACACACTCCCAAATACCGCCTTCTCTCCCCTCCCTCTCCACAACAACGCCAGGTCTAACGTTATGCATTTTTGTTCCCCACTGTCCTGGTGGGGAATCTAGGGCCAAAGTCACACAGCAAGCAAGTTCAGCGGCTAGGTTGGACTCCTCCCTGGGGGATAGGGTGGGGGACTGAAGAGGCCCGGTGGGGATGCTCGTGGACGAAAGCGCGTACCTGTGGTGGCATTGACCAGCTGCAGGACCAGGGGGCGTCGGGTGACGATGCCTGACCCTCGGGGCAGGAAGTCTCTGCAATGAGTTGGGAGTGAGAGGAGGGTCAAGGCCTGTCCCAGGGGCACCTGTCCTGCCACCGGGAGCTCCAAAGCTCTCCTAAAGTGCCCACTACACCTTAGCCTGAGGGTTTCAGGTCACTAAGGGGAGATGACAGGCAAGAAAGGTGGAAAGAACCTCCCCCATGTACCCTGGGTCACAGATTTATGCGTGTGAGCTGCCAGGAGACAAGACTAATAACTCCCAGATTTCTCTCAGGTATGCTCTGTGTTGCTTCTGGGCCAACAAGTCGCTGCCTCAACCCAGGCACTGCCATTCAATTGAGGCACGGGGTACCCCACACGCCCAAGTGTCCAGTGGCCACAGAGTGCGTCTCAAAGAAATGGAGCTGCACCTTCTTCCCTCCCTTCCGCTGTGGGGAAAGGCAGCATCTCACTTCCCCTTCCCAGGGCCCCATCTGGCTGGGGTTGAGGATGAGGGGGCCATGGGGGAAAGGAGGAAGCAAGGACAAGAATTCATGCTTCTTAAGTGCCTACTGCATGCCAGGCTCTTTGTGGGCAATCTCTCGTGATATTGCCTTGTGAGGTAGGTGCCATTATTATTATTTTTATTTTAAATATTTATTTATGTATTTATTTATGGAAGAGCACAAGCCGGGGAGGGGCAGAGAGAAGGGGAGAGAGGATCCAAAGTGGGATCTGCGCTGACAGGCTGACAGCAGTGAGCCCAATGTGGGGCTTGAACTCACGAACTGTGAGATCATGACCTGAGCTGAAGTCGGATGCTCAACCCACTGAACCACTCAGGCGCCCCGCCCCGGTAGGTGCCATTATTATCCCCATTTTGCAGATAAGGAAACTGAGGCTCAGAGGTGTTTAGGTTGCACAGTCAGTATCTAGCAGAGCAGACCCTGGATGCAGATCTGTTTGACTCTGCAGTGAGAGCTCCTTGCCCTTCGGTCCCCTGAAGACCCAGTCTTTGAAGGACTGGACCTGAGCTTCCTAAAGTCGCCCCTTGCCCTAGACCTGATGTCTATACCTCAGATTTCTGCTTGTGCCAGTGTGAACCTCAGCAGTCCTTTTGGCTAACCCTTGTGGGTGGATTCTCTGTCCTGTCAGCTCTTCTCATATCCCCGCCCGCCCTTGGCCCCACCCAGGCCAGCACAAGCATGAGGGTGGGCACCTCTTCAGGGACGAGGCTGTCAGAACTGCAGTCACGGGATCCCCAGGACCCAGGAAAGGGGGAGCAGGCTACAGCCTGAGGGACCATAGGGCTCCAGCTGGCCACCTCATTCATGGAGAGGCACATGGAGGCCCAAGAAGGGGAAAACACACATTCAAGTTCCTATAGGACTTGGACAGAGCCCGAGAAGAACCCAGGCCTCCTACCCCCAGCTCAGAGCCTGACCGGGACCACACAGCTTTTTGCACCACCCCCCGGCCCCCACTCCCTAGCCTGGAGGGTCCCGGGCACAACAGAGTAGGCCCAGGCTCCTGGGTTCAAGGTCTCTTCTTGGGCCCTGGGGAGGACTCTCTCATCCTGTTCTCACCCTGCCCCTCCTTTGGGGAGGTTAGAGGCTAATAGGGAGGAGTCAGCCACTTCAATGAGGAAGGAGAAGCATGATGAATCCTGCATTTATTCATTGTTTCCAGGTGCTAGGCAAGCACTTTTCATTTTTGCAAGACTAAGCCTCTGAAGGGCAGGACTGGCGTCTTCCTGTCCACCACTGTATTCCACTGTCCAGCCCAAGGCTTAGCACCCAAGAGGTACTTAATAAATGTTGACTGAATCCCCAGGTCCTCAAAACAATGCTCTGATATGAAAATTGCTTTACAGATGAGGCATCTGAGGGTCAGAGAGGTGAAGGGACTTGTCAAGGTCATCCAGATGGGAATGGCAGAGCTAGGATTCAAACCCAAGGGTCTGTTGGGCCCCAGAGCCTGGGAACTTCCCTGTCAAAGTGTGCTGCTCCTTCAATCCAAGAAGCCAGACGTGGCTTTTTATGTAATTCAATTAAATTCAGTCTAGGACATATTTGGGAGCAGCTGCTCTGTGCCAGGCCCTGTGCTGGGCCCTGGGGAAGCGAGCTGATGAGTCAGACCGCTCCCTACCCGGAGGAGGAGCTCACAGTGTGGTGGGAGAGACAGACAAGTAAACAGATAATGCAATACAGTGTGACATGTGCTGGAACAGAGGTGCACCAGTCAGCAGAGAGAAGGAGGGGATTAACGGGGGTGGGGGGGGGGTTCCTGTCTCTATCTCTGCCATCCTTTACTCATTCCTTTGGGGGGGTAACCCTCTAGTATTTGGGATCCCCCAGGGCTGTGGAGATAGGACATCTGTTCTCAGAGGCTGGGTTGGGCTTGGGGGCCTGGGGTCCACCCTTTTCCCCACCCGCTCCTCACCCAGCGATACCATGGCAACAGTAGTTGCCATGGAAACTGCAGGAGGGGCTGGAAAGGATGGGACTCCCCACAGAAAGCCCCCCACGCAGAGACATGGACCTTCCCTGGAGCTCTTCCCTGAGAGGCCTCCCCTGCACAGATGGGCCCACTTGGTCCCTGCCGACCTGCAGGTCAGAAGTCAATGAGGTGCCACCTAGAGGGTACCGGGGCGGCGCCCAGGGCCCAGCTGGAAGGGTGGTCAGGGGTCTGGGCCAGCGGGCCCCAAGTCATTGCCTCTCCAGGGCTACTTAAGGGACAAGCAGCTTAAGGGAAGCAGAGATTAGAGGGGCAGGGCTATGTGTGGGAGTAGAGCCCCTCCTCAGACCAGGATCTCGTGCGGCCAGGGTGGGGATGGAGGTGCCTGGGTGGGGGGAGAGGCCCCGTCTCTATCACGGCCCAGGTTCTCAGAGTGAGGCCCTCACATGGCCTGCACTTGAATCCCTGGGCTCGAATCCCGCCTTGGCCATTCTGCCGCCTGGTGCCCTTGGGCAAGGTGTTTCACTCTCTGGGCCTCAAAGCCCTCAGCTGCAAACTGGCCTTATAGAAACCGGGCATTATCCTCTAGCACACGTGGGCTGCAAGAAGGCCCAGCAGCCTCGGGGGGGCGGGGGGGGCATGGAATAAGCGTGGCTTGGGTCTGGTACACAGTAGGCGCTCAGCAGCCCCCTCTCTAGGAGGGTTCCCAAATGTCACCAAGGAACACAGATCCCACAGAACCCTCTGACGGCCTCCTCCTGGCACGACTCGGATCTCTGGACTCTGACCACGAAATGTTAGATGGAAATGATGAACACTGAGGAGAAGTTTTCAGAGACCGTGTCATTCCCCCATTATTGTCCAGAGGTGGGGACAGAGGCCCAGAGAGGGGCAGGGAGGTGCATTGAGGGAGGAAGTGGCCTATCGGGGGTCAGGGCTCCAGGCCTGGGCGGGTGCAAAGAGCGCCAGCGGGTTCGCACGTCCAGACTGTGAGCTCCTTTCTCCCCGCTGGACTCCTGCGCTCACCAGAGGCCTGGCACATAGTAGGTGCTCAGGCGATGCTCAAAGGATCAAGCATGGCTAAATAGCTCCATGGCTTCTGCTTCCCACCTGGACACACTGTCCCACAGCGCTCTGATAAAGTGGGGGTTCGGGCCTGATCTGGCCTCCAGCCAGCGCCACCCTGCACCTCCCACCCAGCTCCTGCTTAGGCTGAGGGAGGACAGAACAGGTGCCCAGAGAAAAGCGTGCTGGGCCCACCAGCCTCGGGGGCCACGTGGGAGGGGTGCGTGGTGGCATGCCAGCTCTCCCTACTCATTCTGGACAGATGGTGGCTTCCCGAGGAGGCCTTGCCTTGCCATCTGCAGAGGCACCTTCAAACCTGAAGCGCAGGGAGGATGAAATGCACACCCCTCAGGACCTCCAAGCGCCGCACGCTCCCTGCCTGATTTGGTGCTGTCCCGCCCAGAGGGGTCCGGAGAAAGTACACCAAACGTCCAAAGTGACCCTCCCCTACTCTACTCTCATACCTGAGAGCTGTGGCCAGAGCTCAGGGACCCTGCTTCCCCCGTCCTGTGGAACGCAAAAACCACCAGAAAGCAGCATGTTTGGTCTGTACCCAGTCTTGCTTCTAAGCCTCCTGTTTCCTGGGCTTGGCCCGGCGTTGAATGTCAGAGCTGCCACTCAGGAGCTGTGTGGCTGTAGACAAATGGCTATACCTCTCTGAACCTCAGTGTCCACATCAGTAAAATGGGTTGCTGTGAGGCTTATATAACTTGAGGCCTGAATCAATGGTAGCTATTATGGTTATAAATAATATAACTTGTCGAGCAAGCTGAGAACACGGGCTGGGCTCCCACCAAATGATGCAGCAGGGAGGAAGTTGGAAGGTGGGTCTCCCGGGGGCTGTCCGGAAGAGTGGGCGGGTGGGCCAGGATATTTCCAGCCAAATCTTGCCCCTGAAAGCGGAAGGTAAGGGAGGCGGGCAGGCTCTGAGGTGCCCTCTGAAGCACGGAGCTGGGGTGGAGGCGAGGAAGCGGGTGGGCCAAGAAATACAGTTGGGAGGAGGTGAGGCCGCCTCCAGGCAAGAAGTCCCTCTCTGTTCCCATTATCCCAGGAGGCCCCAGGCATGCCCACATCACACAGCCTGTGAATTTCCAGCTGCGGTTTGAACATTTCAGGGCAGTCCTGGCCTGGCTTCTCCCGATGCTCTGATGTCCTGAGAGCAGGGACTGGGCTGCTCCTGTTTACCAGTGTCCCCAGCCCCCAGCATGGAGCAGGGCAGGTAGCTGGCACTCGAGGTAGCCCAGCTGGCCAAAAGAATGATTTGAAGACGAGCTCCTCCAGTTTTCCCACCATCACCCTCATTGTATAGGTGTGGAAACTGAGGCACAAGGTGGGAAAGAGTGTTGTCCAAGACCACAGTGCAAGTTGGTGACTGGGTAGGACTGGCACGCGGGGGTCTGGACTCTGAGTACACAGTCTCCCCTCAGCAACCACTTTCCCTACTAAAAAAAATCCATGATCTTTCCTTTCTCCTTATCCTTCCCTCCTTCATCCCTTCTTTCCCTCCTTTCCAGTGTTGATGACTTTATATTTTCAAGATGGAAATAGATTTCTCTTTTGCCTCCTACTTGTAAAAGTCGTATGTTCTCCCTTTGAAAACATGTTCAGAAAATACACAAAATGTTTAAAAATAAAGAGCAACCATCACCCCAACACCTGGGGCTCTCCATTGTAAACATTTTATCATTTACAATAATAATCATGGCAAACGCTGATGGATCGGGCACTGCTGGTCAGGGGCTCCGCCAGGCACTTGAAAATCTGCATCATCACGAGGCTTCTTTTTGGGGTGATGGAAGTGTTTTAAAATTAGATTGTGATGATGGCTGCACAACTGTGTAAATGCGCTAAAAATCATCGAGCTGCGCACCACAAACAGGTGAATTTTATGGCATGCAAGCTGTACCTCAATAAAGGTGTTTAAGAAATCTCCAACCTGCTTTTATTTTTAAGATTTTATTTTTAAGGAATCTCTCCACCCAACGTGGGGCTCGAACTCACGACCCTCAGATCAAGAGTCGCATTCTTTACTGACTGAGCCTGCTTCGGTGTCCCCTGCGTCCTCTTGATTGCTCCTTGCAAGGCTGGGTGAGGCTGGTGGGACGGGAGACGAGGTCAGGTACCCCTCACGTGCCCATACATGCCCCGGCCTCCGGGGCACACTTAAGTAGCGGCTCTGTTTGCCTAACAGCTCGTCAAGGACATTCATCAAGTCATTCAATATGGAGCTACATCTGGATGCTCATTTCTTATCACCAGCAGCTTGATGTGAAAGTATCGTAGCGCTACCACTAAATTATTTCCCTGCTCCGAACCTCAGTTTCCCCATCAGTGAAATGGGCACAACCCAGCAGCTCCCTCCTAGGGCTGCTGAGATCCCGGCTGTGGGAGGGTCTAATGGAGGGTGTCCATTGGTGGTGCCACACGAGCCATCTGGCGCTCGTAGGCGAGGTGCCTTGTGTGTGTGCTAGGGAGCATTTCACTCCTTCAAATTTGGGACTCGGGTGAGAGGTGAGTGCGCATTCACCTGCTGAGATTTTTCTCCCCATCCTGGCTGGTGGCCTCAGTCCCCTGTGCTCAGACCAGGCACGCCTGAGCCAGAGTCATGAAAGGGCTGAGGCACTAATAAACAGGTAAGATGTCCCTGGTAACTGCGGTTGGAACTGCAGTCGGCCGGGAGCCCTCAGCCCAAGGCAGTGGCCTCGCTCTTCCTCCGCAGCCCCTCATCGTGGGAGAAAACTGAGCCCTACCCCACACACCGAGGGTCAGGTCACAGGGGAGAGGGTGGTCAGGGAAGACATCCTGGAGGAGGAATTGGCTGATGTGAGACTTTGAGGATGAGCCAGTGAAGGAGGAAGACGAAGACACGGTGAAGGTGAGGACCCATTTTTCCCCATGAACTGTAAGCTACGAGGGCGCACCTGCAGGGAGAGGCTGGACGGGAAGCGAGGCTGGGTTAAAGCAGGCAGGCCTCAGGGGCCCAAATCGGGAGCAGGAGCGAGGGCTCTGTCTGGAGGACAGGGGCCAAGGAGGGCGTTAAGCAGAGGGGATCAGATTGGGAGGCCACAGAGAGTTCTATGCTGCCGGGTGGAGAATGGGTTGGGGGCACGAGAGAAGGCTGCCCCAGGAGCTAAGACAAAGGAGGGGGCAGCTGAGATACACAGAGGTGGGTGGGCCGGGGGCCGGATCTACAGGGTTTGGGCCCGACTCGCGTGGGGAGGATGACACAGGAGGGGAGGCTGGTCCAGGAGCCTTTGGCCAGGGCAGTGGGAAGATGCCACTTCCTTAAACGCCTTCCAAGGCCAACAGTCCTTTTCCCTGGTGCCTGTAGTAATTAATTCCAAGTTGCCAGAGCTGCCTTCCCCGTACAGCTCTTGCTCCTTTCTTGGATTCCGGTCCGGGGAGGGGTAAGGGTCCAGAGAGACAACCAGGGAGAGCAGAGGGGAAGCTGAGGGGTGTGACACGTACACACACGGGTGGGGGTGAAGACGGTGGACGCTGACCCAGAGGCAGGAGACCGGGGCAGTTTCCTGTCCTGCCTCTAATTCCAGTGCTGTGGGGCTTCAGGCAGGTCCCTACCCTCTCTGAGCCATCTCGCCATTTGAAAACCCGGGATGATAGTCTGCCTCTCCTACTAACGGGCTGTTGGTTCCAAGAAAATAATGAGCACTGCCCTTGGATGTGGGGAATCAGGGCCTCTGCCCAATCCTTTAGGGGGGTCGCTTTTTGGATCTCTAGAGCAAGGAGCCCCCAGGGGCCGAGGGTCCCAGCTGGAGCCCATGTACCCTTCCTAGGCCACACTGGAGTGTTCTGGAATTTCCCGTCGGTCTCAAGCCCTCCCTCAGGGTCTGACCTAACTGTTAGGGGCAGTCCCAGGCCCAAGGGGGGATCCTTTCTGCCACCACGGACAGAGCTCAGATGTGAGGGCTGGGTGTCCACATGGGAGCCCAGGAGGCCCCTTGTGGTGCAGGCTGGAGTAAGAGACAGGGGCAGGTCGGGGAGAGGGGCCACCTGTCCCCACACTCTACCTCCCATCACGGAGCTCTGAGGAGTCTGAAATTCTAATTCAAACCCGGTCGGCCAGGTCGTTCTGAAGGTGTGTTTGCCAAGGTGGGAGGACAGAGTGTATCGTATTCAGCAATCCCTTCGCTTGATTCGTAACTGGAATATTTAGACATATGGCACGTGGGCCTCCCTTCCCGCTCTTGTTCCACGCCTGATAACACTGTGCCCTAGACCGGCCTCCTCCGCAAAGGCTCCCCTGCATCCCCTCTCCCGAGGTTCTGACCCTCTGACCCCGGCCAAAGTCTGGGAAACTCGATTCTATTGGAGCCGGGATCAGATGCTGTCTGCCAGAGTCACCTTTCATGCCTGACTCCTTGGGGCCACTGGGTAGGGTGGGGGTTTGGAAAAGGTGTTCTCTGGCCTGGTCTCACTGGGGCCTCCACTCCTCACTCGGTGACACTGCTGTTTGTCTGGCTTCTCGAACCCACGGGGGGCTCTTTCCCTCCTTGGGCCTTTGCTCGGGTGGGACCCTGCACCTGGAGTGTGATCACCCCTTTGCCTGACTGGGTCCCTTTCTTGTTCATGTCCAGCCTCAATGGCCACCTCCTCGGGGGTCCACACAACAAAAGAGCTCTTTGTGTCACCTAGTGTCTGTCTGTCCTGCTCAGTTGTGAACTGCCCCCCCCACCCCCCACCCCCCAGAGCAGGGATGGGTCCTGCTTGCTCACAGCTGTATCCCTAGGGCCTGGCACACTGTAAGTGCCCAGCAAACGTCAGTCCCCTCCGTCCCCTCCAGTCAGTGACTTTCTACCTATGATGTCTCAGATATCCCCTAATCCTCTTTGGCCTCAGTCTCCAAATCTGGGAAATGGAACCATTCAGGTGTATCCCAAAGTGTTCGGAAGAAGAGACAGAGCTTAGTAATGGGGAGTGGGCTATCCCCCACCGGAGGGGCTGGGCTTGACCAAAAGAGGGGCTCTCAGAGGCCAGAGACCAGCACCAAGCCTGTGCTGGGCTGAGAACGTAGAGGAAGGGGCAAGGAGGTTGGTAGGAGGCAGGGAGCCTGAGCAGGGGTAGAGGCAAGAGGCACTAGGGAAACCCAACACCTTGCCTCTCAGAGCCGCCTCCTGGCAGAAGCCCACCCACCAGACCCCCTGCCCTCCCTGCACCCTGGCCCGCCTCCCAGCTGGTTCGGATGGAACAGAACGGGCACGTCCTCTGTGCTAGGCCTTACCCTGAGTGTTTTGTGGGCATTATCTCAACACTCGGCACAGTCCCATGGGGGGGGGTGCTATTATTATCCCCATTTTGCCGATGAGGAAAGAGCAGCTGAGCAGGGTTTAAGAAACGTGTCCAAGGTCACTCAGCTTGTAAGTAGTAGGGCCGAGCTACAGACCCAGGGTCGATTCCAGAGCCCGAGCTCTCACCCCTCAGCCACATTCGCACCGGCCTTGGCCTCCCCAGGGACCAAGAGGGGAGGAAGGGGGGCCACTATCCACTTGTCCAGTCGACCGGGCACCAGAACGAGGGGAGCAGAGCCTGAAAGCTTGCCCCGGGACACCCCACTCTTGGGACTGGACAGGTGTCGCAGGGAGCGGGCACGTAGCCAGGGGCAGACAGAGGGTGGCCCGGGCAGCAGGCATCTGCTCACAAAATGCTGGGGTGTCTTGGGCCCCCCGCACCCCTCTGTCTGCACTTACCCCGAGATGATCTCATCTACTCCCATGGGTTTAAATCTCACCTCTACTGGGACTTCCAAATTTACATTTCCAGCCCGCCTTCCCCTGAGCTTCAGGCTTGCATCACCACACGGCCCACCTTACACTTCAGACTGAACATGTTCAAAAGCAAGCTCCCGATCTTACCCCCGTGCCTGCTCCTCCCGTCCTCCGATAATGGCACCAACACCCACCCAGAGTCAAAGACACTGATGTCAGCCTTGAGTCCCCTTTCTTCACCCTCCCCATCCCCATCCCAGCAAGTCTTGTGGGGACTTCCCTCCAAAATGTCCCCTGAAGCCCACCATTCTCCTCCTCCCCACTGTGAGAGCCCTGGGCCAGGCTCCCCGACAGCTCTGGCTCACCGCAGCAGCCTCCTCCCCTGTCCCTCACCCCCTCCCCAACTTACACACTTGCTGGAGTCAGCTCAAGGCACTCTACTACTTAAAAGCTTCTGGCAATAATGAAAATGCACCCAACTCCGCATCGTAGCCTCAGGGCCTTGTAGACCCACCCCCTGCCCATCTCTCTCTGATGCCATGTTGCCCTTGCCCACCAAACAACCAGCTACCGTGGCTCCTTTCTGTTCTTTGAACACACCAAATGTATTAGTGCCCCAGGGCCTTTGCCTTTGCTCCCTCCACCTAGAATGCTTCCCCGTCCCATGGCTTCTCATCTCAGATGCTACCCCCTCCTAGAAACCTTCTCTGACCTCCCTGTGGAAAGCGGCCCTTCCTCCTTCCACGGGACTGACCACATTCTCTGGTTGCCTTCTTCATATACCTGTCCCTGTGTTTACTATTTCAGAGGTTTCCCCCTCTGGAATGCAAAGCTTTTGTCTTTTCCACCCTGGAATCTCCAGTGCTGTGACACTGTGGACACTCTACGAATGTCCGAGTGACTAAATGAATTAGCCTCAGTTTCCCCTTCTTTCAAAATGGGATGAAGAAAGAGCATAGGCCCAGAGAAGTCCTAGCAGCGTCCTGGGCAGCTGCAGGGCCACTTCCGTTGCACAGCTGCCACCAGGGCCCCCCCCCCCCCGGGGTGCCCAGGAGCCCGGGCTGGCCCAGAGCAGCCTCTGCTTCCCCTGGTGCATTTTCCACTTCCTCTCCATGGGGTGTTGGCTCCTGGGAAGCCCCAGGAGGCTGAGCGGCTGTTACCATGCTCACCAGTCTGGGGACCCAGCCCTCGGAGGAGAGGCCAGGAGCCCGTGACACCCCGCCTATCCTCCTGCGGGGCCACTGTCAGGTGCAGGAGGCATAAGAGGGCCCAGGTTTCCTGGAACAGAGTCCACATCTTGCTCCAGTCAACAAGCTAACAGCGGCTACAGTCAGCTGGGGCCTGGCTGGTCTGCTGGACAGCGAACTCCAGGAAAACAGGGGCCAGGTCTGCCCTAGCACGCATGGGTCCCCAAACCTAACTGACCATCAGCAGCTCCCTCCCAACACGGGCTTTTACACTCAGGGACTCACCGGAGCCCTGCGCCACCCTCTCAGGAAGGCAGGGCAGCCACTGCCAGTGTTCCCATCCCACAGATGGGGAAAATGGAGGCCCATGCTCCTGCATGTCCCCGTGTCTGGTTCAGGGCCTGGTTCTCGGGGGCTCTTAAGATTGAGATTAGGAACCTGGGCTTTGGAATATAATAGATGCTGTCCTTCCTGGCTGTGTGATTCTGGGTCTGTTTCCTCATCTGCAGGATGGGCACCATGGTACCTGCCTCATGGGGCTGTTGTGAGCCGTCCCGAGAAGATTGGTGTGGGGCACACGAGAAGGGCTCAGCAGATGGGGGCTGAGGTCACCTTCCCTGCCCCCCCCCCCACCTCCTCGGCCCAGGGCACACAGCCTGCAATAAGCAGGCGTTCAGCAAATGTTCAATAGATGAAGGTAGGACTATGGTCTGTACACGTAAAGTGCTGCATTTCCATGGGTGCCATTAAAGCACTAAGACCTCTGGGCTTTACTGTCTCCAGAGTCCCCCCACTCCCTCACCCTGACTGCTGGGCCACAGGGAAGGGTCCCATCTGTGTATCTCTTGCCGGTTTGTCTCTGCAGCTCTGGGGGGGTCACGTGAGCAGGAGGGGGGCTCTGTGGGAGCCGGTCCCCAAGAGACAGACGGCCTCCCCCTCTGCTGACCAGATGGGCCCAGCCGCCCCCAATGGTGGCTTTCCCATGTCTCCCAGATACACTGCTCCAGTCAGAACCCTTCCCTTGAGCCCCAGGGCTGCCCCTGGTCTTCTCAGTCATATGAGGGGCAGGAGCAACCATCCAGTCCAGCTGTCCTCATTAGAGGTGGGGAAACAGGCTCAGAGAGGGCAAGTGATTGGTCTGAGGCATCACAGCAGAACCTGGCTTGGATCCAGGATGTCTCCTTAGAACCGCTGCCCTCTGAGGGAGGGGCCTCTGCCTCCCTCGCCAGTGGCTTCCTCAGCCTGGAAGGTCACTGGGAGAAAGCTAGGGTTTCTGAAGAAGGTGAGGGAGGGACATGCCAGAGTGCGGAGGCCAGTGTCACTGCCTTCTCCCTGTCTGCCCAGCCCCCATCCCCCTCCCGGGAGAGCGTCATCCTCTTCTCAGCAGGAAAAGCCATCCCCGCGTCCATTTTATTTGGGGAGCCTGGGCAAGGGGGTCACGACCCTACCTGCCCCCCTAAACCCAGGACCTTTTGTCTTTGCGGTTGCCCCCCACTCCCTGCCACCTGGCCCTCCCAGCGCCCTGTGGGATCAGAGGCAGGAGGGGGATTAGGTTCTGCAAATGGCTCCCCCCTCCCTGCCATCCTGCTTCCCTGTCTTAGTCATCTCTGCCCTCCGCCGCCTTCTCCCTCCATTACAAGCCCTCTCCCAGGCCCCGGGGAGAGCGACGGCGGCAGGCGCCCCCCACCCAGGGGCGGCGGCGGAGCCAGCGGCCGGCGGTTCGCAAGAGGATCAGAAGCGGTCTCACCGCCACCCCCATCCTGGTCCTGCAGTTCCCCCGACCCCCCCCCCCCCCACCCCCCCGGCCACCGCGCTGCGCACGGATGGCGGCGGGAGCTGCAGAGGTGTGTGTGTGTGTGTGTGTGTGTGTGTGTGTGTGTGTGTGTGTGAGGGGGGAGGCTGTGCCTGGTCCTCGATGCCCGGGGGCTGTGTCCTCTCCCAGGGACACAGCTGGGGAGAGGGTTCCCAGCCTTGGCCCAGGGATCTTCATGGGGGAGGGAGCTGTCTTCCGTGGAGCCCAGGGCCGGGGAGCACTGCCCCTGGGGTGCTGCCCGCTCCGGGGAACGCGGGAGCCGAAGGGAGGCGCTGAGTAATGCAGGCCCCCTTGGTGCCTGTACTGGGGGAGGGGGGACCCTTTGCCAGGGTCTCTTAGCAGAGCGCCGTCTTCCCTAAAGGATGTGGCAGAGGAGGGGGGCGTGATACCGTGGTCGGTGGCTTGACGACGTTTGCGGGCAAGCGGGGGGCGCTGCTGCCCCTGAGAGGCTCTCGGGGAGGGGGGGCCGCCTCCTTCTGGCTGGAGGTGGGGGGCGCGCCGTCCGCGGGTACAGCGCCAAGGGCTGCGAGGTCGCGGTGCCGTCGGGGCTGGGGGGTGGGGGGCGGAGGCCCGGGGGCCCGGGCGGGGGGAGTCCCCGCTCCGAGGCGCGCCGCTCCTACCTGCCGACGAAATTCTCGAGCACCGAGCTCTTGCCGGCGCTCTGGCCGCCCACCACGGCGATCTGCGGCAGGTCGAGGTCCGCGTTCTGGCCGATAGCGGAGAAGGCGTCCTGCAGCCGGTTGACCAGCGGGATGAGATCCTCCATGCCGCGGTTCCCCATGGCTGCGGCGGGCCCCGCGGGCTACGATCCGGCCGCTGCTCCGGCTCCCGGCTCCGGCTCCCGGCTCCGGCTCCGCCGCTGCAGCCGCGCGCTCCGACTGCCTGTGCCGCGGACCCCCGCCCCTCCGGGAGTGGATCGGAGCTCTGCGTCAGGATGCCGCCAGAGGGCGCCCACGGCGCTGCGGGATGGCAGTCGTGCGCAGGTGCAGCCTGCGGCACCATGGGGATTGTAGTTTTCTTCATCTGCGGGTTTGGGGCGCTGGAGCCGCGTCTGGCGGGGGGGCTCTGATGCTGCAAAGCGGTATCATTCCTGGAAATGGGCGAGGTGTACCCCTAGTGCAGGGCCTCTTGGATAGTGGTCATGGCTGTCTCACTCAATCTTACAGATGAGGAAACTGAGGCTTGGAAAGAGATGGGTCTCCTTCAAGGTCACAGTATCCTGACCTGGAGTTCCACTTGGCCTTATTGCTTTCTTCTACTCTAGGTTCTGATACTAATTCATGGCGGCATGCCCCTGCCCGCCTTTGGGTTTCAGTTTCCCTGTTTCTAGAAGGAGAAAGAACATTAATTCAACAAATATTTATTGAGCACCTACCAAAACCCAGTCCCTGTTGTAGGCAGTAGAGATACAACAATAAACAAGACCAACAATGTCTCCACCCTTACAGATCTTACGTTGGGTGCTGGAGACAGACAGCAAATGAATAACCAGGTGAATGAAATAGTAATAGTGAAAATAGTTCATACCAATAGTGATGGAAGAAATAAACAGGATGTGAAGAGAGGTACCTGTGTTGGGTGCGCAGGTCTACTTAGCCTGGGAGAAGTTGGGTGGTTCTCTGAAACAGTGACATTTGAGAAGAGACCTAGATGATGAGAAGGAGCCAGCCACAGGCAGATCAGGAGGGGAGAGCAGGCCAAACTGAATGAACAGCAAGTATAAGGGCCCTGACCCTTGCAAGGCCTTCTTTCTGAGAGTGGGGACTTCTTGTCCCAGAGAGTGTCAGACTTTGCCCCAACCCATCAGGGTGCTGGTAAAATTTGGATTTGAATCCAGGACTCCTATCTATCTACCCTATCTATCCCTTTCACACGGAGAGACCAGGGGCCGCAGGCCTAGCCATTCACCTCTGCATTTAAGAAACCTCATTTGGACAGCCCACAAAGAGTCTAGGGAAGAGAGGTCAGCATACCCTGTGCTGCTGGGCATCAGCAGGTCACCCTGTATGTGAATGTGAGGGGTGGGGGTGGGGGCCACTGCTGGGAGGGCAGCGGCCTGGGAATCAGAGACTGTCATTCATTCACCCATTTAATGCCTATTAACTGAGCCAGGCACTATGCTAGACCCCAGAGATAAAGCAGGAGGCAAAATGAACAAAGTCCTTACCCATATGTGGAAAAAGAGAGACAAAGTATACACAAGCCAATGAATATGACTCTGTCAGATCGTGATGGGAAAGTCAGGGGCAGGGGAGTGTTTTTTAGGGTGATGAGCATAAGATTCTGGTACAAATGTAAGCAGAGACCTGAAGGAAGTAAGGAAACGACCCGCGTGGACATCTAGGTGTGGGGGGTGGGGTGGGGCTGGGGGTTCCAGGCAAGCAGAGGAAACTGAACAGACCTTGCCCCAGGAGCCTGGCCTGGGCTTTAGTCAAGCTGTGTGATTCAGGTGCTCACATGCCTCTGGGCCTCAGTTATCTAATCTGGGTAATGGGGATAATGAGAGAATAGAATCCCTGTGAGAGCCTGGCCCTGGCCTGGTGCTCAGGAGAACGTTATTAAACCAGTGCTTTGAGCCCTCCTGGCAGCTGGAGCTTCAGCTACCCATGATGCTCATCTTGAACAGCTGCTTAGAGCCAGCCACTTTATGATGTTCTGAGAACCAGAGAGGGCGGAGAGGAAGCCTGGAGTGGAGCCTTTAGTTTGGGGAGGGGGTGCAGTTTACAGATGTCTGCCTGGAGGGGCACCGTCATGGCTGGGTTGTTTTCCCTAATTACAGTAGTGAAACTTACTGTAAAAGACTTTACCAAATATTTGAAAGCTTCTGGTCATCCTCCCACCCACAGATAACTATTATTTATAGTTTTAATTATTATTATTTTACAGGGGGGAGAGAGGGGCAGAGGCAGAGAGAGAGAGAGAGAGAGAGAGAGAGAGACAGAAACAGAGACAGAGAGAGACAGAGGGAATCTCAAGCAGGTTCCCCACTCAGTGCAGAGCCCAGTTTGGGGCTTGATCCCACAACGCTGAAATCATGACCTGAGCTGAAATCAAGAGTTGGATGCTTAACTGACTGAGCCACCCGGGGGGCCCTTATAATTTTTATAGTGTTTATTCTGTGGGTTTTCCATATATATTCATTTTATTTGATTTTGTTTTTACAGAAATGGGATCATACTATAGGTCTGGTACTGCTGTATCACTGATGCAGCAAGGCCGGCTGCTTGGGCATCACCTGGGGTTTGTCAGAAATGTGGAGTCTCAGGCTCTACTCATGATCTGTTGGGTCATAGCCTGCGATTAACAAGAACCAAAAGCCCCAAAAGATTCCCATTCTTTCCCCAGATACCCTATTCCTTCAACTCCTATTGAAGTTGGAGAAACTCTGATATATATTATTATATGCACCTTGGGATCGGGTGGGGAGTTGGGGGAGGGTTTTAACAAAATCATTCTATGATTTACCTGGAAAAAAGATGTTATATGATTGGGAATTTGGCAAGACATTTTTTTTTTTTTTTGTAAAGCATGACAGTGTTGGGGGCTTGTGCTATGGAGGCATTAAAATATATTCCAAAACTGTAATAATTACATTATATGGTAGCATCATGGGGAGAGATGGGTAGATTCCTGGAGCAGAATAGGTCTGGACATAGATCTTTGTGAGTCTAAGAGTTCATTACATAATAAAGGTGCAGCTTGAATTAGAGGCAAGAAAGAGGCCTCCAGGTGATGGTACAGCCTCAGACTTCATTTCAGATGCAAGGAGATGGGGTTTCTCTTTTGCCTCAGAATCTAGTCCACTGGGGGGCTTTGCCAGCAAGGTATTGGTTAAAAGCAATTAACACGAGTCTAGTGCTGAACAGGGTCCCCAACGAGTTACCAGTTATTATCTTGTCTGGTCTTCAAGGAGTCAGCACAGAGTCAGATACATTTTTAAAAATTCACTCCCTTCCCGTGATAAAGTCATCCAAACCCATCACAGCAAAAGTGAAAGCGCCCCACTACACACATATATTTATTTTTTCCAAAACCAGGATCATAATTGTGTATACGGTTGTGTAACCTGCTGAGTTCACTTCACATCATATTGTGAGTGTTTGCATACCCTTTGAAACATAATTTTTCAAATCAAGTATATATATTTATTTATTTTCAGGAATAGAATTTAGTGATTCGTCACTTACACATAACACCCAGTGCTCATCTCAACCAGTGTCCTCCTTAATGCCCCTCATCCCTTTGCCCCTTCCTCCCACCTAACACCCCACTAGCAACCCTCAGTTTGTTCTCTGTATTTAAGAGTCTTACGGTCTGTCTCCCTCTCTGTTTTTATATTATTTTTGCTTCCCTTCCCTTAGTTTCATCTCTGTTTTAAAAATTTTTTAAATGTTTATTCATTTTTGAAAGAGAGAGACAGAGCACAAGCAGGGGTGGGGCAGAGAGAGAGGGGAACACAGAATCCGAAGCAGGATCCAGGCTCCAACCTGCCAGCACAGAGCCCGACGTGGGGCTTGAACTCACGAACAGTGAGATCATGACCTGAGCTGAAGCCGGACGCTCAAACGACTGAGCCACCCAGGTGCCCCATATGTTCATCTGTTTTTATCTTCAATTCCACATCTGAGTGAAATCATATGATATTCGTCTTTCTTGACTGACTTATTTTGCCTAGCATAATACACTCTAGTTCCATCCACGTTGTTGCAAATGGCAAGATTTCATTCTTTTTGATCGTCAAATAATATTCTATTGAATATATATACCACATCTTTATCCATTCATCAGTTGATGGACATTTGGGCTCTGAAAGCATAATTTCTTTTTTTTCAAATTTTAATGTTTATTCATTTTTGAGAGGCAGAGAGCAAGCAGGGGAGGGGCTGAGAGAGAGAGAGAGAGAGAGAGAGAGAGAGAGAGAGAGGAATACAGAATCAGAAGCAGGCTCCAGGCTCTGAGCTGTCAGCACAGAACCAATGTGGGCGGAACCCATGAACAGTGAGATCATGACCGGAGCCAAAGTCCCACACTCAACCGACTGAGCCACCCAGCCGCCCCTGAAAGCATAATTTCTCATGGCTGTTTGCCTGCCACTCCTTAAGAGGCAGACCCCATGATTTACCTAGCTGTTCCCCTAAAGTTGATTACTTTCCAGACAGCTATTATCAGTAATGTTTCCATGAATGACCTACTGGCTTTAAAAAGTCTTGTTTCTGATTAGTTTCTTGGGCTAGTTTCCTGCAAGAGGGGTTACCAGGTCAAAGGGCAGAACACGTTCAATAGTCTTGATGGAGAATTTACAGTAGATTTTCAGAAAGATGAATCAACACAGGATCACCAGCATGAACATTATTTTTAGTGTTTTGTTTGTTTTTACTCTGGCAATTTACTAAACTCACACTGTGTCAAGTGCCAGTATTAAGCATTACATAATATTATCTTCACCCCCACCATGGAAGGGAAGAAGAAACCGGCTCAGAGAAGACTCCCCTGTCAACCCGGGTCACCTAACCAGAAGGTAGTGAAGCCCCGATTCAATTTCTCCAACTTCTGCTGGCACTCAGACCAGGTGTCAGCGTGCTTGGACCTGGGTGGAAGCCTAAGCGATCTTGACTCGGCTCCTTCTCTCCCTCCCCATTGCCTCTGTCTCGGTTCTCACCAGAGTGAGTTTTCTAATCCAGGCGGATGCGATGCCCTCATACCCTAGCGCTCTCTGCCCTGCGGGGATAAAGCCCAAGGCCAGGCCTTCAAAGCTCCCATGCTCCAGGCTGCCCTTCCACCCAAGGGCGCAACGTCCTGCTAACTCGAGCCACTTTCGCGTCTCTAAATCCAGGCCGAATTAGGCACCTGTGCTGCTGCCTGGGGCTGCAGTGGAGCCGGTCCAGAGCTCTAGGACAGAGCTTGTCACACGACTGCAGGGATTGGCTGACACTCAGGTCTCCGCGCCTAGGCGCGCCGGGCCGGCCTCCAGTCTGCGCGCCTCTAGCGCCACCGTGCGCGGTGTCCGCGCACAATTGGCGCTTAATGCAAAAGAAGAGGATTGCCCCCGGCGGTTACCTGCATTGACGACTTTAGGTAATAGAAAAGCGAAAAAGGATCGCTACTTAGTAACCGCCGGTTGTTTGGCTCAGTGACTCCACGTGGGGATGAGGGAGAGGGGCGTCGGGATGCGGGACTGAGTCGTAATTAAAGGGTCCTTGGGGCAGGACAATTTCAGGATCAGGATGAACGCCGTTTTTAATAATTGAACTCGGCCCTCCTCACCCCCTCCCGAGTCAAATCGAATAAACACCTCCAGGCGGACCTCGCCACCCCCGTTTTAGGGCAAATTCTTCTGTCCGCTGTGCTGGTCACCCTCTCGCCCGGTCTAGGTCCCCGAATGTGCCGCTGCCGGCTGCACGGCCCCTCCCACCTCAGCCCCGCGCGGGGCCCCAGGATCGCGGGACAGTGGCGACCGCGGGGAGGTCGGACGGTCCTCCTCGAAGTAGCCCGCGATGTCCCCACCAGACGACAGACCCCTCCGGGCGACAGACGGACCTCGGGTTCGGAGCCGCGGGTTCCCGGTGCGGAGGATGCGGGGCGGAGGGCCTGAGCTGCCTCGCGCCCCCTCGCAGCTCCAAGCCGCTCCAGCCGAGCCGCTCCAGCCGCAGCCGAGGCGCCGGGTAAACGGGTGCCGCCCCCGCAGCGGGACGCGAGCTCAGCTCAAGATCTTGCGCCAGGGGCCGCTGCATCGAGTCCTCCGGTCCCCCAGAGGGCGCTGCTGTGGCCCGGTCAGGCCCCAGCGAAGCGAAGTGCTCGAGCCGCCCCGCCCATTCTGCCGGTGGGGGCGGCGCGATTGCGGCGGGGGTGCGGGGAAGTGAGGTGCGCGGGCCGAGCGCCGCTTGGGGACCCACGGAAGGGTTTAGGGGCCATCTGGATGGAGGCTGAGGGCGTCGCGCGCAGGTGGGGTAACCGGATTTGATGTGTAAGCCTGGCTCGATCGGCAGAAGAAGGGGTTAACAGAATGGGGAGGGAAGCCTTCCTCCTACTTTGTTCAGAGGCCAAAGCGAATGGTTGGGGGTGCTGTTATTGACACAAAGTAGGCGCGAAGAAGAGGGTGGGGTTGTCGTGGAGGGGGGCTGGCATCGGGACGCGGTGGCGCGAGAAAGGCTGGAGGCGGGGTGGAGGTGCATTTGGGTAGGACTCCCCGGGAAGGACAGAGCCGTGGGAGTAGGGGAGATGGCAGGCGGGGTTGGGCATTTGAGGGAGGGACTGTCGACAGGATTTACGGGAAAGTGGAGGGAGGCGGGGGTTATTGAAAGCGTGAGGGTGCAAATGCGGCGTGCTCTTGGCAGGACTGGGGTGTAGGCAGGCCTGGGGTGTAGCGGTGAAGCTCAGCGGGCAGGTATTTGAGGGCCGTGGGCGGGGGAGGAGGGAAGGAGGGGTCCCGCCTTACTCCGCGCCCTCCCTTCAGCCACCATGTTCAACCAGCAGCAGCAGCTCCAGCAGCTCCAGCAGCAGCAGCTGCAACAGCAGCAGCTGCTCCAGCTCCAGCAGCTGCTCCAGCAGTCCCCACCGCAGCCCCCCCTGCCCATGGCCGTCAGCAGGTGAGTTCCCCTCTGGAGGGGTGGGCGGCTTCAGTCCCGCCGCTCAGATCCCTGTGGCGGAGACCCCATCCCAGTCCTTTCGCCCGGGGTCGTCCCTGTTTCAGTCCTGGGAGCCATCAGTTCCCACCCTAAGAGGTTCCTCTGTCTGCCGTAGAGAGGGGGCAGAGGATGGAGGTGAGGGAAGAGGGAGGGTCCAACTCTCCCGAAGCCCTCTGACAGCCCCTCCCAACACACAGGGGGCTGCCCCAACAGCAGCCACAGCAGCAGCTCCTGAACCTCCAAGGCGCCAGCCCCGCCTCCCTCCTCAACGGCTCTGTGCTACAGAGAGCTTTGCTTCTGCAGCAGTTGCAAGGTATAGCTACTGGCCCCTTCTCACTGCATCTTAGTGGTGGTGCCCTAGCATCCCCCTTTTGCGCTAAATCTCCCCCAGATCCACACGCTAACTCTGAGAGAGAGCTACTCTCAGCGTCCTCGTTTGCGGATGAGGACACTGAGGCTCCAGGAGGTGGAAGTCCCGAAGTTGCTCAGCTGGATGCCGGTCTATGCTGATCACCGAGGTGTGCCCTTGGCCATGGTGCTGACTCTGTGGGCTGTCCTCAGCACCCCTCACTCACATTCAGATTAGAGGACATGATGGGTGAAAAGGTCTATTTTGACACCCCGCCCCCTGCCCCCACGGCCCATTTGATAGATGAGGAAGCGGAGGTCCAGAGATGGGGGAAGTCATTTGTGCTGGATCACACAGCTAGATTAAGGCCTGAGGCTCCTGACCCCCTGGGTCTCTGAATGGGCGTCTCTAGCCCTGTGTATCAAGCCGGTGCCCTTGTCTCAGTTTCCCCATGTGGAGAGCAGTCTCTCAGCTCTTCCTTCTAAGATGCTGCTTCAGATACTTCAGCCCCTTTGGGAGTAATCTTAGGAGCCCAGTGACCTGCGGCCAGCTCAGGTTCAGACCCAGCCCCTCCCAGATGGAAGCTGTGGCTTGCTGGGTGGTCCTTCTGGGCGGGGCACTGTGCTGAGACCTTTACATACACAATTCCTTGACTCTGCTGACAACCCTGGGAGGGAGATACCATGATCCCATTTTACAGATGAAAAAACTGAGACCTAGAGAGGCATCATGTGCCCATGGTCACCCAGGGAGTAGATGTGGATTAGAGGGAGAATTAGAGCCCAGAGCCATGTTCTTAGACACCAGGCTATCCTGCCATCCAGCTGGGTATGCTGCCAGGTCAGAAGATGTGGTGGCTGTCACTCTTCAGCCCTGCCACGTAGGCAGGGATGGTCCTGGAGCTGATTGACAAAGGATCAATGGATAGTTGGAGAAAGAAAACCACACACAGGGACCCATGATGTATACATATGTATGTATCCCCCCTTTTCTTTCCCATTTAAAAAGTCACACTCCTCAAAGAAAAGTGAAAACAAATTTTTGAGAGGACAAGAAAACCCAAATTGTCATAGATAGACTCACTCACCTCCTGAAGGAAAGCAACAATAGCAACAACAATAAAAAACACCCGTGAAGATTTTGGTGTATTTCCTCCCAATTTTTTTCTAGGCACAAACTTGGGAATTTGTATATGATTGTGGTTGGTTATTGATGTAAGTGAAAAGCTATATCTTGTTTCTTTTTCATGGAGTAGAATGACTTGGTCATTTACCAGATGATTTGACAGTCTCTGTAAAGATTATTTTTTAACAGCTGTTTTGTTTTTGCTCTTGCGTACCTACACTCAGCTGCTTCCTTTTTTTCCCCCTTTTTTCTTTTTTTTCCCGTATTCTTCTTTTTTTTTTTTTTTTTGTTTTAAATAACCCTGGGGTGAATATCACGTTTGAGACTATTTTCGTAGAGTGGATTCCCAAAAGTGGATGACTGGGTCGGGGGATGGATGTTTTATGGCTCTTGATAAGTATTGCCAACTTGCTTTCCCCAAGGACTGGACCAGTTTGCAATGCCACCAGCCACGTCTGACAGTGTCGGTCTCACCATGCCCACAGCAACCTTGGGTATTATATGCTTTTTATATATATATATATATATATATATATGTATACACGCATACAACTTACTAACTTGGTTGGCAAAAAAGCTATCATTAATCTTTCAGTTTACATTTCTTGGAGTGTTAATGTAGCCAAACGTTTTATATTTGTCTGTTTCAACATTCATATTTCTTTTTGTGACTTGTCCATGTCCTTTGTCCATTTTTCTTTTAGATCTTTTAGATCTCTTGATCTTACTGTTTTTAAGAGCCGGTTGGCTCTCTGCACATATGTGTACATGTATTTGTTTTAATGTTAACTGAACGCTGACTCTGTACCAGGCACACTCGCATATGTCATTGAATCCTCATAAAACAGTGAATCAGGCACTATTATTATCCCATTGTACAGATGAGGGAACTGAGGCTAAGAAGAGGGAAATGATTTGCTCTAGGCCACAGAGCTTGGGCTGTAGGACTCGAACTAGCTCTTACAGCACATCTGACCCACGCTTTCAATCCTGTGCTTCCTGTCCCAGCTTTGGGGCAAGGATTTGAATTGTCTTTTATGGCTCAAACACTTCCTGAGCACTGGGCCTCTGAGTTAGATGAGGTGCCTGCCCTTAAGGAGTTCCCAGTGTGGTTGGGTGGTGGGCAATGGGAAGCAGACAAGGAAATTGTGCAGCTGGTTCTAGAACAGGGAAGGAAGTCTGCCTCTGGGGACACAGGGAAAATGTGGGAAGGTCTCTCAGAGGATAAACACCTAAAGGGAGGCCTGAAGGATGACCAGGAGGTAGTGGGCGCTGAACAGCTCAGGCAGAAGGAATGGCATGTGCAAAGGCCCAGAGGCAGGAAGAAACCAGGCTTGTTGAGGTAATGCACAGAAGCCTGTGGCTGAAATGTAGTGGGTACGTGTGTGGGGAGGAGGGCAAGAAAGGAGGTCTGGGAGGAGGGCAGGGCCAGACCCTGCAAGGTGAGGAATGGGCTTCTCTCCAAGCAGCAGGGAGCTACAGAAGGGTTTAGGCAGCATGGGGAGGGGCAAAGGCAGAATGTGCAGAGATCTTGGCCAAGTTACATCTCTGCTTTGCGTCTGTTTTGTCATTAGTAGAGATCTTAATACCTACCCTGATGGTGGCTGGGCCCAGTGGCGGAGGCCGCGCATGCAAAGTGCTTAGCAAGTGCCTGGTTCCCAGTAGACTTTTGATGAAGGGGTAGAGGGATGGGGGTAGGAGAGTGTTTTATTATTCCAGGGACCAGTCAGTCAACTTGCTGGTTCTCCCTATGGGTCCTGTGCTGGGTCTGTCGCATACCTTAAGGTGTACCCTAAAGCATGCCTGCGGGTGAGTGGGGTTGCTGGGAATGCACTGGGAGTATGACCAGGGAGGCAGCCGGGGACCAGGGAGGCATCTGGAGAGGGAGAAGGCAGTGCCTCTCTCCTCCTCAGCTGGAGCAGGAAACCAGCCCTAAGGCCCCTTCACCATTAATGCCCAAGGTGGGGGTGGGCCTCTGGCTCTCATCTCCCTCCCCTGGCTGCCCTTGTATGGGAAGGGTTCCCTTTCAAGTGATCTGTGCTGTTTCCGTGATGCTTTGGGGGGCTGATGCCTGACCCTGGCCTCTACCGTCCAACCATGTTGTTAACCTCTTCTCCCCTCTTCCTGCCTGCAGGTAACCTCCGTGGCTACAACCTGCCAACCCCGAACCTGACGGGCCCCAGCCTCACGGTCCCCCAGCTGGCCACCCCAAATCTACAGCAGTTCTTTCCCCAGGCCACTCGGCAGTCCTTGCTGGGGGCCCCTCCTGTTGGGGTCCCCATAAACCCCTCCCAGATCAACCTTTCAGGGCGGACTCCCCAGAAACAGGCCCGCACCCCCTCCTCCACCACCCCCAATCGCAAGGTGAGTGATGGCTGGGGCGCAGCAGGTGGGGATGGGCGTGGGAAGGTCATACCTGGTATCAGCCTAACTCCACCCACTCTGGCACACACTGGGCCTTTGGGCAGGTCACATCCCTTTTTGTCCTCGGTTTCCCCATCTGTAAAAAGGGGGAAGGGTTTAGTGAGTTGGACTTGTCTAGTGTTTCCCAAATTTCAGATCTTTGTGACTCTCTGATGGGACTTTTGCCACGTCCAAACGCCACCAATCCTGTTGTTTACCTGATATTTCTCTCTTTGTAAACACACGGAGATACAAATGACCCATAACACTGTATTTGTATTAAGTGTCCTGTCACAGTTCTCGGTAAACCAGCGCCACCCTATAGAAATAAAACATGAGGCATAAATGGAATTTAAATTTCTTTAGCCATCACATCAACAAAGTAAAAAGAAACCAGTGAGATGAATTTCGGTAACAGATTTGAGTTAACTTCATACGTAAAAAACATGACAACTTCAACCTTCAATCAATATTTTAAGACGCGAATGAGGCGTTTTGCATTCCTTTTTATTTTGTACTGAGTCTCCAAATTCTGGCATGTATCTCCATTTGGCTTGCTACCTTTGGAAAACTCAAAAGCCAGGCACCCGCGGCCAGGGGTTACTAACTGTAGTAGCTGAGCTTTAAATGAATTCGCTTCTCCTCGGTTACATTTATTTAACAAGGAAACATTACGTCACTACCTGAAATTTCAAAAACAGTCCAAAAGAATTGTTGTACACAGAAGTGAAAGAAAGGAAAGGGTAAAACAACATTACAGGACCCTAAACTCTACAGTGTTGTCATTGGAAGGTTCTGGAGCTGCACCGCCACCTCCTTGGGCCTTGAAGAGGGTGCAAGGCATTAGAAGGAGGCTCACCCTGACATAAGCAGAGTCAGTCCTTGACAGAAGCAGAAAGAGTCGAGGGAATAGCTTCTCTGGGACTGTCGTGTCCCTGAATGTCCCGGCAGCCCCTCACATATGGCACCCTTCTGAGAGCATTCCAGGGGGCAGGGATGACACTGCCCTTTCTGGGCTGCTCTCAGGCCGGCCCACATCTGGAAGTGAGGCATTTCCCTCCAGAGAGCGGTCCTGGCTTCCAACCTGCCCATTGGGCCCCTCCTAACATGGTCTTGTCCGGGGTTCTCCCCCACCCATTTTACATATGGGAAAGCTGAGGCTCAGGGAGTATGGTGGAGGCTGCCCCATGCTGCACAGCTGTCAAGACAGGCCCAGAGCCTTACAGGACAGTAGGGCCCGTGTCATGCAGGGTGAGAGGCAGGTAGTTCTGAAGGGCATGGAGTCCTGATGGGATGCATGTTTCCACTCAGCGCTGGTTCTTCGGGCTTAGGAGGAGGGACAGAGGCTGTGGGCAGGCTCCTGGGACTAACTGGAGTGCCCAGGACCAGCCGGAGCTGTGCATTTATTTAGCAAACATCTGTAAGTCTGGTAGGAGCCCCAGTGGTACAGATGGTGTGACTGGCCTGACCCTCCTTGGAGGTCTTAGCCTGGGGAGGAGGGTGTTAGCAGTGGTAAGACGTGAATGCAAATAATGTTCCCACCAGTTAATTCACATTGTGGCAAATGCCACAAAAAGGAAGCCCAAGGTCCTCTGGGCCTGTGTTAAGGGTCTATCTACTCTGGGGTCAGGAGGGCTTCCCGCAAGAAGTGCCTTTGAGGCTCTGGGTGAAGCCCTGGGGCAGGGAGAGACCTAGGACCTTGGGGAACCAGAGAGAAGGCCAGGGTGGACGTAGAGAGGGCAAGGAGGCTAGTGGGGAGTTGGCTGGAGGTGGGGGCGTAGGGGCAGAGGGCAGATTGGGTTGGCTTGGGTGAGGAAGGAATACTCTAGAGTCGGAGGAGTCACAGGAGGGTTTCAGCCTGAAAGAGACAAAAGACATGATCAGGTTTGCGTGTTAGAAGGACCCTTCTGGCTGCTTTGTGGAGAAGATGGTTGGGAAGTCAGGCAGCACCATGGGCCCGCCAGGAGGGGGCTCTGTATCCCCCAAATCTGGGTTAACAGCCAGGTAGCCTACACAGGATTCCTGGGGTGCTGAGGATCGTCTCTGGGCAGCTCTTCATCCCCTGCGGGACTGTTGAAGCTGCTCTTGGGCCAGGGGGTTGCTTACGAGGGTGGGTGGCAGGTGTCAAAAACAGTTTCTGAAAGGAAGCAGGATTCTTCTTCTCAGACGGTGCCCGTGGAAGACAAGTCAGACCCCCCAGAGGGGTCTGAGGAAGTTGTCGAGTCCCGAACAGACACACCAGAAGGTAAGGGAGGGAGGCTGCTAGCCCTCTGGGTGGGACACAGGTTGGGGCAGGCGGGTGCAGGGGTCGGTGATGGAGGCAGACCTGGGAGGCAGGGATCTTGGTGTGGGGCGAGCCCAGGCCCCACCTCGAGGGGGGAGCTCCTAGTTTGTGCTGCTCATGGCATTGGCGGTCACTCATCTGCCCTCCATTCCAGACCAAGATTCCCCACCCTGCCCAGATGGCATCGCTAAAGAGAAACACACTGTAGCACCTGAGCCCGAGTCTTGTGAGGCATCGGAGCCACCGGCTAAGAGGTCAAAGAGGTAACCAATGCTGAAAACCTTCCCTGGGCCCAGGGGCCCTGTACTCTCATTCTTGCAAAGCCTGGGGGAGGGTGTAGCTGATGGCCAGGACCCTTTATAGAGAGCTGGAACAAGGAAAGGGCCTTGACCTTTGGCTTGGAGGAAGGTCAAACCCAATTCTGCATCTTACTTGGGAAGACCCCAGGCCAGAGAGTCTCCGGTATCTTCACTGGGCCTGAGTCACCTGGTGGCCAGTTCGGAGAGGTGAACATGTGCATCTGGGACCTCAGAGTGGGTGGAGGATGGGCGGCTTTGCAGGGCCTTGGATACATAATAGCAGGTGGTGGGAGGCGGGGGGGGGGGGGGGGGGGGCGAGTGATCCTGCCCATTTATTTAGGTACAGCTGGGGCCAGGAGAGCCGGAGGGGCTCGGCCAAATGCCCGGCTCGGGCTCGCACGTGCTATAACTAGGACTGAACGTGGGTCTTGGCCTTTTTGAGGAGCCCCTGGGGCCAACTGGGAGACATCGGAAGATCTCTTTCAATCCTCCCTAGCTCGGAGTTGCCCACAGAGAAGGGGGCCCCCGGGCAGCTGCAGGCGAAAGTCCAGCCTCAGGCCCGGACCACGGCACCGAAGCAGACCCAGACGCCTGAGCTGCTGCCTGAGCCGCCGGAAGCCCGAGTGCTGCCACGTTTCCAGCCGCGGGTTCTGCAGATCCAGGCCCAAGTGCAGCCACAGACGCAGACGCAGACGCAGCCGCAGCCGCAGCCGCAGCCGCCGCCGCCGCCGCCGCCACCCCCGCCTCCAGGGGACACCCAGGCACGGCCCAAACTGCAGAAACAGGCACAGACGCAGACCTCTCCAGACCACTTGGTGCCGCAGCAGGTGCAGCCGCAGCAGGTGCAGAAGGAGGCGGAGCCACAGAAACAGGTGCAGCGCCAGGCACATCCGCAGCCCCCTGGGCAGGCGCAGCCGCAGCAGCTGGCACAGACGCAGACATATTCTCAGGTCCAGCCACCAGAGCAGCCACCAGGACAGCCTCCCGTGCAGCCCCCTGACCGGACTGAGGGGCAGCCTCAGACCTGGCCGCAGGTGTCCATGCCAGCGTCGGAGCGAGCACCGGTTCCGGTTCGTTCCACGGTGCCGGAGACACCACCAGATCCGAGAGACGCCGGAGCAGGTAAGTGAGCACTGGCTCCCAGTTGCCCCGTGATGGGACAGTTCGGCCTGGACCCTTTGCCCTTCCCCTGCCATTGTCTCCACCAGAGGCTTCAAGGTCCTGGCTGTGGGTAGAAACGGTGGCTCTCAGGCCCGGATCACTTTGGGCCTGGGTGGGAGATGGACCCCTCTGTCATTTCAGGCCTGAAGGAGGCCTCGCCAGAGCCAGGAGGCTCCCAGGTCAGCGTGGAGAGCCAGGAGGAGTTGACCAGCGGTCTGGATGTGGGAGAATGTGAAAAAAGGGCAAGAGAGATGCTAGGGGTGGGTAGATACGCTACCGTGGCTGTGTGCTTACCGCGGGGCCCGGCAGCGGGAGGACCCCTTGTGTTTCCCCACCCGTGAAAGGTGACAGCCGCCCTCTGCCGGGGCCGTGGGTTTGATGGAGGGTCGTCAAGCTCCTGTGTGGTGTGCTGCCTTCACATGCCTTTGCTCTGAAGAACTAGAGGTACTTTTGGTGACAAGTCCCTTCCAACCTGTTCATCCCTGGAATAGAGCCCTTGGTCCCTGACGGGGGAGCACTGCTCTAGTAGAGAGAACACAGAGGGCAGGCCTATGCATGCCGTCTGGGTCCCAGCTCTACCTCCTGCTGTGATTGTGGCCAAACCCATTCCCTTCCTGGTGTCTCCATGTCTCCACGTGAGGGTGGGGTGGGGTGGACTTCACAGTTGGGTGGGCTTGGGTTTGAGTCCCGGCTGTAGTACTCCCTAGCTCTGTGAGCCTGGGCAGTCACCTGCCAGCTCAGTGCCTCAGTGTCCCCATCTGTGAAGCGGGCTGTCAGGAGGGCCCAGTAAGACCCTGCTCGCGGGTGTTTAGCACAGGGCCTGGCCCACCGTAGGTGCCCAGCTGGTGGTAGCTCTGCCCCTGTTCCTGGTGCAGGTGTGGGGTGCCGGGGGCTCCCTGAAGGTCACCATCCTGCAGAGCAGTGACAGCCGGGCCTTCAGCACAGTCCCCCTCACGCCCGTGCCCCGCGCGGGTGACTCTACCTCCGCCACCCCTGCCTCCGCCAGCACACCCTCGAAGCAGACCCTCCAGTTCTTCTGCTACCTTTGCAAGGCCAGCTGCAGCAGCCAGCAGGTACCTGCCAGCCAGGCCCCGGTACGGGGGGGAGGGCCGGTGGGCAGAGTGGAGGGTGTCTCTGGAGGATGCCCAGGCCTCCCCGAGGCGCCTGAGTGGCCACGAGGGCCCCGTGAGCACCATCCAGGGCAGCTGTGTGTTTGCCCTGAAAACAGTTCCTGACCAGCCAAGAAGTTAGGAATTTAGAGTCCGGCAGACCGGGTATAAATCAGCCCTGACTAGCTGCGTAGACCTCAGGAGGTGAATTCTCCTCTTTATGACTCCCATTTCCTCATGCATCAGATGAAGAAGCGCTTAGAACCCACCTCACCTGGAGGTTCCAAGGATTCAGTGACCTGACATTGAAATCATGAGCCCCAAGCGCCCCCTGGAGCGAGCAGCACGTTAATAACAGCCTTAGGCTCGTAATAATAACAATAATTATTATTACCCTTGCTATTGCTACCTCTGTCATCCGGAGCAGAGCCATGGGATCCGGAGGTTAATCGGACTGCTCCCTGCCTTTGAGGGGCCCACACAGTCTCCGGAAGGAGCAGAAGCTCCGGCTGCTCTGTGCCCACTTGGTGTCTCAGTTCACCATCCTTCTGTGGCCTCCACGGGGCTGTTGTAAGAGAGACAGCTTCGGCAGCGGCGGGGTGGCCATGAAGCCGAGGTTGGAGGCCTCCTCCTCCACCCTTGCCCGCTGTTCCGGGGCTCGTTCTTCAGGCCCATCCTTCACTCTGCTGGCTACAGGAGTTCCAGGACCACATGGCGGGGGCCCAGCACCAGCAGCGTCTGGGGGAGATCCAGCACATGAGCCAAGCCTGCCTCCTGTCCCTGCTGCCCGTGCCCCGGGATGTCCTGGAGAGAGAGGACGAGTGAGTGGGGGATCTCGGAGGCTCTGTACTGGGGGGTAGACAGTCTTGCAGGCCAGGCGCGCCTGGGAAGGGCCCTGAGTCTGCCATCTTCAAGGTCCGCCTTTGGGTTAAGCATTGCCCTCTGCCAGAGGCCTCTCCGCACCATTAATGGTTTAGCCTCGGGCCTCAGTTTTCCTCATCTGTAAAATGGCCTGGTGAAGGATGCAATGTAAGAATTCATGAACTAGATGGTCTCTTAAGGCTCCATCCAGGCAGGAACAGTGGGACCACCCACATGGGAAGGAAGTGGGTTGTGGCACAGAGCCCTGCTTCTCCGGCATATGTGCTGACCCCAGCTGGGGGTGGGGGGGGGTGGGGTGGGGACACACAATGGTGAGGATCGTCACCTTGTGGCCTGAGGTTACAGCTACACTGTGCCACCCCTTTTTCATTGCCATAGGGGCTTCATTGACCCAAAATATGTGCCCTCCTGGAGTCCAAAACTAGCTCTTGGGCTAAGAAGGCCTGGTGGAAGGTACAAGACCTTTCAACACCCTGTGGGCAGTCATGGAGGCCTGCTGGGGGGCTGGGGGGGCGGGGGGGGAAAGCAGGTAGGCACTGCCTCAGGCCATGCTAGGGGACATGGGCTCTGTCACAGAACAGCTGCCCCACAGCTCCAGGTCTCCTAATTGTTCCAGAGAATCTAGAAACCCAGCTTTGTATGTGAAATCTCCCAATTTCAAAATGTTAGCAGCTAGCTCAGAATCAAGATGAAACAAAGCCTATGGAGGCCGAACCAAACTCCTTCACAGGCTGGACAGTCCCCGAGGCAGTGGTTGGGGACTCAGCCTTGAGCGCTTACAGAGGGTCACAGCTTGGAGCTCCCTGTCCGCATGCTCTGGGTGACAGAATACTCTCTCCAGAGGCAGCGGTGTCTCTGTTAGGTGCTTCTTTGAGAAGAACTTCCCTACGTGGTTGTGCAGTATGTTCTCGACCTTTAAACCTCCCCCTGCTTGTGGACCTAGGAATTATACTTAGGTGAAATAATCATAAATACAGGAGAAAGATGACTCACAAAGATGTTCCTTGCAGAGTAATGTAATGGTGACAGATTTTAATTGGAAACTTTCTAGAGTATCGAAACCTGCGGGATTAGTTAGATCAGGCTTGTGCACTTGGTGGAGTGCTTCTAATAAACAGGACAACGGCAGGGAATTCATGAGAACGAGGAAGCAGGTATGATGCAACATCAGGTTAGAACAGGTTCAAAACTGCCACGTGCAGAATGAGCTTGGGATCTCGTGACACAAGAAAAGCAGAAGGATGTGGCCCGTCTATTAACAAGCTTTAAGTGCGGGAGATTCACTGAACTGTCTCCTGATGACGTCTCCCCTTGAATCCTGACCTGGCCCCCTGAGGCCAGTCCTGCAGACTGGCTGCCTCTCCTTCCTCCTTGGTTATTATTCTTGTTTAAGGATTCTTCCAGATGAATCTCAGAACCGTTGATAAGTTTCTAAAAAAGCTCCTGTTGGAACTGCATTACACTTATGGGGAGCATCTTGGGAGAGCGGCTGTCTTTCCAACAAGGACAGCATCCCATGTATATACTTGTTTTGGTTGCCGTCACTCAGAGAGCCCCCGCCGAGGCGTTGGTGTAACACCTGCCAGGTCTACTACATGGGGGACCTGATCCAGCACCGCAGGACTCAGGACCACAAGGTATGAGGGCCTGTGTGCTGCGAAGGTACCCACACATCTATCTCCAAGCCCAGGGTTGGGAAGGAGGGAGCCGAGGTTGGGGATGGAAAGACAATTGCACTCTTTGTCTCTGGATGGTCACAACTCAGAAGCGTGGCTTCTCGATGTTTCCTCTTTGGGCTTCAGTTTCTCCATTTTTCCAAGTGGGTGAAGCACCATCTCATCCTGTCATTCAGCCACGGGGCTGGTGGGGTCCTCTTGGCGGCTACTCTCTCTCCCCAGCTCGTCTTCTCTCTGTCCTGTTGCCATCTGCCATCCCGTCTTGTAGCCAACAGCACAGGGAGTGGATATGTTTGCCCATGTTCTGGTAAAGGGGCGGGGCACAGCCAGCTGGTTACAGATGTGGTAGTCTGCGGGTGGGAGATGAGATCTCACTGGGCACAGCCTGGCTGCACCCGGGGACACTGCCTGCCACCCACTCGGCCTGCCCTCCTTTCCCCAGATTGCCAAGCAATCCCTGCGACCTTTCTGCACTGTTTGCAACCGCTATTTCAAGACCCCCCGCAAGTTTGTGGAGCATGTGAAGTCCCAGGGGCATAAGGACAAAGCCAAGGAGGTAACCCAGCTCCCTCACAGGACATGGGCCCAGAGAGGTACAGAGCCTTGGCCAGGGCCACACAGCAAGTTGAGGTTTTTCCCAGCCTGAACTCATACCAGGTCTGGAGGGATTGGGATGCTCAGAGTTGTGGGGTGGGTGGGGTGTGGCGCTTAGGCTGCCCAGAGCTGACCTGAGCCCTGGCCTACTCTCCTGGGCAGCTGAAGATGCTTGAGAAGGAGATCGCCGGTCAAGATGAGGACCACTTCATCACGGTGGACGCTGTGGGCTGCTTTGAGGGCGATGAAGAAGAGGAGGAGGAGGAGGAGGATGAAGAAGAAGAGATCGAGGTTGAGGAAGAATTCTGCAAGCAGGTACTTGGGGGGTGAGGTGGGGTGGGAGGCAGGCTGGAGGCTGGGCTCCCAGCCCAGGTGGGACCTCGCCCCACCTCCCGGGGCCAGGGGGCACAGTGCTGACATTTGTAGGCACTAACGGGTGCCACAATTTAGTACAAATAGGACTGTATTCCGTATGGCTAGGTATAAATACACATCACGATGACTGCAGGGCGGCCGGTTACATGGGTGAGGACCTCAAAATCTGGCTGAAATTTTGACCTGCATTGAGGAAGGGAAAGGGCATCTTAGGCCAATAAGGGCACGGAGGGAACTATGCAGGGGACACGGAAGAGTCAGCATAAGGTGATGATGACGATGACACCCATAGCAGACGACACTTTTTGAGCAGTTACCGTGTGCCAGTTATGTACCAAGCACTTTCCTGGCAGAGACCCACCCACTTGGATGTTGGGAAGTGAGATGCCAGAGCCCGTGCTCCTAACACCGCAGCTCCTCTGAGCCACGCCCTGGTGCTTGATGTGGGGATACATGGGGATTAAGGCCTGGCCCTGCCCTCCCAGAGCTTGCCCTTGTAGTCCGGGGGTGGTGGGGGGGTGGTGAGCCAGGCAAAGGGGCATCGTGGAGGGGCTGTGGATGGAGTGTCGCAAGGGTGGCCTCCAGCCCTATGCAGGTTTGTGAGATCGCTTTGTTACCCAGCAGTTGGCCGTGGTATGACCTCAGGCAAGCCCCTTGCCTTCTCTGAGCACCCCCCCCCCCCCCCCCCCCGTTTCCTCTGCTTAGAACTAAGAGTCCCAACTCAGGCTCTAAGGAAGGGCCGAAGCCCGGCCTGAGGCGGGGGTGGCAAATGGGAGTGGTTGTCACTCCTGGAAGGCACATTTGTTTGCTTGGTAAGTGGAGGAGGGCGCTACTAAGCATGGGCTGCTGTGGCTGGAATCAGATGGCCCTGTCTGGAAGGGGCTCATGTCTGGTAGGTAGGAGGAGGGGTCCTTAGTCACCTGAGCAGGTCACTGCAACATCAGATAGGAATTCAGGAAGCTGGCAGGGGGCTCGTGGTTAGAAATGTCACGAGGGCCTGGGGCCCACCAGGGTTAAATACGCTGCTCCTCCGTAAACCCTGGGCCAGTGAGTTACTGTGCCTGGACCTGTTTCCTCTTCTGTAAAATGAGCAAAGTGTAGAAGGTTGTTATGGAGTTCAGAGACGACACTTGTGATGTGTCGGGCACACCTGGCATGGATTATGGAGGGCTTCCTGGAGGAGGGGACTGATGGAGCTGAACCCAAAAAAGTATAGGTCGGGAAGGGCACTCTGGCAGGATAGGCATGTGCAAAGGCTCAGAGAATGCCACCCACAACCTCCTGGGGATCATCCTCCTGGGTATCAAGGGAGTGGTGTCGAAGAGCTCAGGGAAGTCAGAACTGAGGCCCACACTTGCCTATTTCCAGGTGAGGTCCAGAGATATATCCATAGAGGAGTGGAAAGGCTCAGAGACCTATAGCCCCAGTACTGCATACGGTAAGACCCAAGCCCTGACCCCGCCTCCCCTCGTCCCACTCAGAGGCTGGGTGAGCAAATGGGCCCCTAGGGAGGGCGGGACACGGGTTGGCCTGGAGGGACGAGTGCACAGATGCTGCCGTCCTACAGGTGTGGACTTCCTGGTGCCCGTGATGGGGTACATTTGCCGCATCTGCCACAAATTCTACCACAGCAACTCGGGGGCACAGCTCTCCCACTGCAAGTCCTTGGCCCACTTCGAGAACCTGCAGGTGAGCCAGGCTTCCTGCCCCACCCGCCCTGGCTGATGGGTAAGGCCTCAGCCCTGGGGCACAACCCCCCAACAGAAGGCCCTGCCCACAGAGGGAATCAGAACAGGGGTAGTGCCCAGCTCTTTCTGCTGTCCTGGCGGGGGACGGGGGGGGGGGGGGGGGGGGGCGATGCCGAGGGCCAGGCTGTTAGCTCCAGAGCTCTGGCACGGGGAGGCTGAGGACATCTCATAGCATCACACAGTGTGTCCGGTGCAGCGTCAGCCGGGCTGGGGAGGCAGCCGCTGGCAGGGAGCGTACCTAGTGGGGAGGCAGCCCTGCCTCATCTGCACCCTCTGTGTCCAGAAATACAAGAAGGCCAAGAACCCCAGCCCTACCAGCAGGCCCGTGAGCCGCCGGTGTGCAATCAACGCCCGGAACGCCCTGACTGCTTTGTTCACTTCTGGTGGCCGCGCGCCCACCCAGCCCAGCACCCAGGACACAGCTAAAACCCCCAGCAAGGTGACAGCCCAACCCCCTCCTCCCCCACTTCCCCGGCGTTCAACCCGCCTCAAAACCTGATAGAGGGAGCTCCTCATGCCCATCCCGTCTGGGTCTAGGTCTGCTTTGCTTTTTAGAAGTCTGTGTGGAAATTTTGACATGGTTGGTGTTTTTACTGAAAATCTAATAAAAGAAGGTAGTTTGGCTGTACAGGGCCCACCAGCCTTTCTGTCTGGGTGGACAGGGTGAGGGGGCAACCTTGCCAGCTCTCAGCCAGAACCCACCCTCTTTGGGCACGGTGTGGTGGCCGAGCTGGAAGGCCAAAGACGGGCTCCCTAACCAGGGACTCTGAGGTCACAAGGCACTTCACCTCCCCCAGAGTCTGCTTCCCTCTTGATGAGGTGGTCAGGGCTAGGGAAAACACCTTCAACTTAGATCTGCCTCAGCCTTCAGAGTCTGGACCCTAGGGGGCAGGTCTTCTTGTTATCTCCAAATTATAAGTGAAGAAACAGGTGAAGAGGCCTAGCAAGGTCAAGTGACTTGCTGAAGGCCATACAACTGGTCCTGGGCCTGAGCTCTGGCTCTGTGCTGGCCTTTCTGTCCACCTGAACCCTGTGGGAGCTTAAGTGCAGGAGTGGGGACCCTCCCCACTCCTCTGGTCCCCCCCCTTGTCAGGCGACCCTAAGATGAATCATCTGTGAACAGGGCCGAGGCTGAGCTGGCTCTTTCCATGGGCTATTTCCCCATTTGGAATGACCCTTAGAGATAGACAGCCAGACCAACCCTGTTATTGGCCAGTGGAGAAGACTGAGGCCAGGAGCAAGAGGATGATGGCCAAGGTTACACAGCATGAATTGCTGTTGGCTGGCTGAGTGAAAGGCCCTAGTACCCAGAGAAGCTGAGTGTATCACATTGGGTCACACAGCGTGTCTGATGGGCTGGGCTGAGGAGGCAGCTGCTGGCCAGGAGTGCACCAGGTGGGGAGGAAGCCCTGCCTCACCTGTACCCTCTGTGTCCAGAAATACAAGAAAGCCAAGAACCCCAGGCCTACCAGCAGGCCCGTGAGCCATCAGTGTATGATCAGTGCCTGGAATGCCTCCACTGACCTGTTCACCGCTAGTGGCCAGTGGGGTCCTCACCCCAGGATACAGAGGAGAGGCACAGTGATGTTGGAGACCCATTTAATGTGGATGCTCAAGGCCTGGGCAGAGTGGGGAGTGTCCTGGAATTGGGCAGGCAGGCAAGGTGGGTGGGTCGCAGGCCCACACCTGACCCCAGGAGGGGACGTCAGGTGTTGGGGGCTGGCCCAGGCATGCCAAAGGAAGTACCAGAAGGGTGGCCCAGGCAGGCAGACCTACTAGAGGGACCTGCAGACCCGCCCTTAAGAAGGTATCTAAGCCAGGTGGTGAGTGCCCAGGCCACAGCCTAGCCCAGGAAGACAGGGTTGGGGATGGTTGGAGGCTCCCAGAGCCTAGGGACTGGTATCGCTAGGAGCCTCCCCGAGCTGCTGCTGGAACTCAAGGCGTGTCTGCCGGTTGGACTCAAGCAGCTCCTGGAGGCGGGCGTGGAGGTGGTCGTTCTTCTCCTCCAAATGGTCCAAACAGGAGTTGATCTGGTCCAACATGGAGTTGATGGCAGCATATTCTGGGAGGAAGGCAAAAGAGAGCCAAGGTTCTGTGTCTCCTCGAGGCTCACAAACATCCCCACCCACACTGTGTCCCAACCTGGGGGACAAAAGGGCTTTGGGCAAGTCCCTATTCCTTCCTGAGCCTCGGTGTCACCGTCAGGAAAATGGGTGGATGCCAAAAGTGAAAGGCTTTGGGGACATAATACCTTAGTGCACCATCCTTTTTTCTATGGTTAGGGTGGTCGGGGGGAGGTCTGCCAGACATTGTCCTGCCAATGCCAGTTTTCTCTCCACTTCCTACATCAGCTGCCTGGAGGTCAGGGCCCACCTTCCCGAGTCGGGCAATCAAAGCCCCAGTCCCCAGGCAGGCTCTACTCTCCAGCCCTTCTGAGGCTCCCTCTGCCCTGAAGGAAAAGAACCTCCCAAGCCCCAAGGCCCCTCCCCCTCTCTAGCCCCGTCTCCCATACCCTTTCCTTTCCTCACCCGCCTTTGCCCATCTTGGGGCCCCTAAAACATGCTGCTGTTGCCTCTGCCTGCAGGGCATCCTTCTCCTGTCTTGCTTCCCTCCCTCTCTCCTCCTTCAAGTCTTAGCATGGGTGTTGCCACAGAGAGACCTCCCAATGCCCCAGACGGGATCAAGCCTCTATGTCTGACCTCCTTGCCCTCCACATGCCTCCACTGTCCTCCTTCACCTCTGGCCTGACTGCTACGTGTGCTGCTGTGTCTCCCCGACCAGACTGCAGAGCTCTTGAGAGGGGGAATGCTCTTGTGTTCACTGCTGTTCCCCTGACGCCCTCATTGCCACACTATAAGCACTTGTTGAATGAATGAATGCATGAATGAATGAATGAAGCCTCTGACTTTCTAGCCTTTCTGCCTTTGCTCACCTGTCTCTGCCACTCAGAATGCCTCAACCACAACAGCTATTCAAGGACCAGCTCAAAACGCCTCTTCTAAGAAGCCTTCCCTGGTGTCCACCAGAAACCATCACTCCCTCCTCCATGGCCACTCCTGACCTGCCTCTCAGCAACACAATGTCCCTTAGGATCCAAGGGCTGGGCCTGTGCCCACTGCGGACCCAGTTCTGAGCCAGCCCATGACTCAGATACACTCAGGTGCCAGCTTGGGACAGAGGGGAAGCGGCTGGCAGTGTTTGGAAAAGGCCAGGGCTGGAGGAGTGTGTCTGGAATATGGGTGCAAGTGTGTCTGGCTTCGGGGGGGTGGGGGGGTGGGGAACCACCATCACCCAGAGCTGGCACACCTCCCAGAGGACAGAGTCCTGGAAAGTCTCTGCTGGATCTTAAGAGTCCAACCCCCTTGTGGTACAGATGGGGAAACCGAGGCCCAAGAAGGAAGGGACCTACCCAGGATCCTCCAGCTGGTTGGTGGCATAGCCAAGATTTAGAGCAGGGGCACACGGGTTTCATTCCCAGCTCTGCTCTGCCCTAGCAAGTGACTGCATCTTTTGGGAAGGGAATAAGGGCTGGGTTGTTGCAAGAATTCAAATACATTAAGAACTCAGACAGGGTCTGGCCGCGACAAGTACTTAGTAGGTGATTATTATCAACACTGCACATTTTGTGTCATGAGACACAGGCCCGAAGCAGGATGGGGGAGGCGAGTGTTTCCACACCACTGGGGCCAGGCTTTATCCATGTCAAGGGCCCTTCCCAGTTCTAAGCTTTGCCATCTGCCTGGGACAGCCTCCTCCCCACTGCACCAAGTCCTGTGAACCTGCCAACATCTACTCATTGTGACACTTAAGTGGCTTTTCCAGATCACTCCCACCACTGCAGTGGGCTCCATTTGACACATCTGGCCACTGTTGACCTGCGGTGCCTAGGGAAAACTGGCCAGTCCACCATTTGCCACCCTGTGGGAGGCCCTCTACCTTTTTATTAAATGCAGACCCTGGGTGATCAAAGTGTTCTAAAACTATTGTGATGGATGTACAACTCTGAATATCCTAAAACCCACTGACATGTAAAATTTAAATGGATACATTATATAGTATGTGAATTATAGCTCAATAAAGCTGTTATCCAAACAAAACAAAAAGCAGACTCCATACTTATCTCACATTTACTAGGTCCTGTCTTCCGACTCGAGAAACCCATCTTTATTACACTAAAGAGAATAATAACTGCTCACTTGCATGCTTCGAACCTACTATTTTCCATTTGTTTTTTCATTTAATCCTGACACCTCTCAATGCAGGAGACACATTATTATTCTTACTTTACAGATGGGGAAACTGAGGCTCCCAAAGATGAGAGGGGAGCTGATGCTTCTCTCTCCACCACCCATCCGCCCCCTCCCCCGCAGCGCTGTGTAGGCAACAGGCTGCTCGGTAAGCAGGTCGCATTCGCCAAGACTTCCAGATCACAGCAAAGGTGGCTGGGGATGCTGACTCAGCAGGGCGGGTTTGCCCACCCAGACAGCCCCTCCCGCTAAGCCAAAACGGCCCACTCGCCCAGCCCCTTCAGGAACTTCCCTCGCCACAGGGGCTGGAGGAAGCGGCTGGAGCAGATGCCAAAAGGGCGAGTGACCCTGAAGCGGTCTCAGTTTCCCCATCTGTAAAACGGGGCCGGTTGCCCGCAGTTCTCCAGTGCTGCGGTTTCCAGGGACCCACTCACTGACGCTCGCCCTGAACCTCCAGCCAGCGCCCGCAGCTGCAACCCACCCAGGAGCGAGGGGTGGGAGGGCTCTGGGGTCCCTTCCAAGTCCCCAGTCCGACCCCGATTCTCCTTTCCAGGAGGCAGCCCTGAGAAAGCAAAGGTCGCTTCAGCAGCCCCCCTGGGTCACCTGCTTCCCCGAAGCCGTCATCCTCGCCTTCCACGCCCGCCTCCGCCGGCATGCCCAGGTCCCCGTTGGGGCCCGACATTGCGGGCTCCGGCGCCGCGAGGGCAGCACGACGACGGAACGGGGCGACCGTCGCGCCGAGAGCCGGCGCCGGGCGGAAGGTGGCGGCGCCGGATGGAACGCTGGGCCGGAAGAGTGGCACGGCGCGGCGGAACGGGGCCCGGCGCCCGCGGCCCCGCCCCCAAGGCCGGAACCGCGCGGCCCGAGCTCCGCCCCCACCCCGCCCCGCCGCCAGAACTCCTCCCCTGCCCGCCGTCAGACTCCGCCCCCGCGTCCCGCCCACACCCTGCCTCACAGTCGAGCTCTGAGCCCCGCCCCTCTCCAGGCCGCTGGGCGTGGCTATCCGGGCCGCTGGCTGAGGAGCCTAGGTGGTGGGGGCGCAGGCCCTCAGCTAGGGCGAGCGAGCCCGGCCGAGGGGTGGGGGCAGCCTCCACTGTGCCCTTCCTGCCGGTGGGGACCTGCGAGTTCCTGAGCCGGAGCCTCCGCGTGGGCAAATTCTGAGACGCGTGGCTTCTAAGGCTCCCTATGGCTTCAGAAGATAAACGTTCACAGCCTCAGCGAGAGTCAGGGTCTGGGTTGGCACAGGGCTGCGTGCGGCTTCGGGATAAGGTTGGCCATCATCCCCCACCCCTTTTTTACCAGCTGAGAAAGGGAGGCATGCCGAAAGTCACCCACCAAGCAACTGTCGCTCCTGAGCTGGACCCAGCTCAGCTGGACCCAGTGTGATCCTGGCCAGGGGTCCAGCTGAGCCAGACCCGTGTTCCAGGCGAGAGGGGACTGGGACTCTGCCAGGAGGCCCTATGGAAGCAGCAGCCCGGTCCTGGGCTCACACCGGTAGTTCCTGTGGGCAGGACATCTTGGGCTAGGAGTTAGGCTTGTCCATCTGGAGCCTCCACCTTCAGCCTGGCGCTGGCTGTCGGAGCAACCGGACTGTCACTGCTTTCCATTGTTGAGCCTGCGATGTCGGGCCCCAACGGGGACCTGGATATGTCCCAAATGATGACAACGGGGAGGGATCTTCTCTGTCCCAGAAGCTGCCCGGTCATTTCACCTGAGGAAGGTAGAGGTGAGGTTGAGTCCACTGCCTGCAATCAGAGCCACCACGGACTTGCACTCTTGGCACCCTTGCCTTCTCCCTGAACCGGCTTGAGTGGAGGTGAGGCCTGCATTCAACCAGTGGGCAGGGCTGAGAAAGAGGGCTGGGCATCTGCCTTTGGCTGAGGGGTTAGAGGTCCTCTGTAGGATCAAGCATTTCACCGACCAAGAGAGCAGAGCCCCAGGTGCCCTGCCTGGCATAGAAACACCTGTATCTTCATGTGGCACGCAGGTCTGCAGAGACATGGCAGAAACACAGATCACACACGTGGACATGCTGACATAATCCAAACACATTTATCCTTGTAAGCATGAGACAGCCAAAGAAAACCACGGGCACATGTTTTTCTCTGTTTGAAACCACGCCTGGGATCACAGGCCTTGACTCTATGTGTGAGCCCATAGACCAGGGAGAAGCATGCTGAATCCAGGGCACATGGGATGGGCTAAAAAACCCGGAGAGACAGGCAGTTTCTGAGAAACACGCCAAGGCACGCTCAGGTACACCTACTACGCGGATGCAGCAGGTGGCTGTAAATGCGCATGCGTGGAGCCTGCACGGGGTCGCACGAGGCCCAAGTCCACCCACCTCCAGGGGCAAGTGAGGGCTCCTGGTTGGAGGCTGCTGTGGTCCCAGGGAGGGCCTGTTCCTTTGCCCACTTCACTCCTGTGGTTAAGGCCCATAAACCGGACCACAGGACAAAACAGCCACCAGCTCCCTCCAGCGCTGATGGGGGAACGCCGTGTGCCGGGGTGCTGCCCTGCTTCTGGGGTACCTGTTTACCTCTGTCTCCCTAGCCCACAAGCCCTGCCATCATTCCCTCTCTAAGCCCACTGTGGTGGTCCACCCTCAAAGATACCTGGATCTTAATCCTGAGAACCTGAGAGCAGTACCTTATGTGGAAAAAGGGCCTGTACAGATGTGATCACATGAAGCGTTTTTATTTATTTATTTATTTATTTATTTAATTTTTTAAGTTTATTTACTTTGAGAGAGAGCATGAGCCAGGGAGGGGCAGAGAGAGAGAGAGACAGAGACAGAGACAGAGAAGCCCAAGGAGGCTCCACTCTGCCAGTGCAGAGCCCAATGTGGGGCTCGAACCCATGTACTGTGAGATCATGACCTGAACTGAAACCAAGAGTTGGGCGTTTAACCGACTGAGCCACCCAGGTACCCCGACATGACGTGTTTTGAGAGGGGGAGATTACCCTGGATTAGCCAGGTGGGCCCAAAATGTAATCATAAGTGTCCCTATAAAGAGGGAGTCCAAGGGAAATTTGTCTGCAGACAAGAGAGAAGGCCATGTGATGACATCACCAGAGAGAGAGAGAGATTTGGAGATGCCACACTGCTGTCTTTAAGGAAGAAAGACCCCCAAGTTAAAGAAGGAGATTCTCCCCAGAGCCTCTGGAGGAAGTGCCGCCCTGCTGAGGCTTTGATTTTAGCTAGTGAAAGTGATTTCAGACTTGGGACCTCTAGAACTGTAACAGAACAAATGCGTGTTGTCTTGAGCTGCCAGTGTGTGATAACTTATAGCAGCAATAGGAACCAATAAAATCCAGTGACTCCAGGAAGAAACACAAAGCCCATTTGCGTCCTAAGAATTTGATCCTGGAAGACCCAGGAGGCCCCGGGTGGTGGCAGGAAGCTGTATGCTTGGGCCAAGGCAAAGAAACTGGCTGTTGCCCAAAGTGGAGCCCAAGCCCCGGGCGTGCTGGGTGCACCTGCCGCCCCCTCGGCCAGCTAGTGGCGTTCTAGCCAGCAGTCCCTTGGGTGCCCTTCTGTGTCTCTGGACTTGGGCAGAGCCTCCATCCGTCCCTCAACCCAGGCTGCAGCAAGCTGGTCTCTTCCTGGATCTGACCCAGACTCCTGAGGCTGTAGCAGTCAACCCTGTCCTGCCCCCTGGAGGCTGAGGCCAGCACTGCTCAGAGCTCCAGTTACCTCCCCACTCCCCCAACCCAAGGGTGAAGGGGTAAGTATGCAAGTCTGTGGGGTGGATAAGCCTGGGTTTCTTCAGAGCCTCGCCCCCTCCAGCCTCTGACCTTGCAAGGGGAGAAGAGACCAGGGAGGGGGTTCACACAGAGGGGTGGACAGAGGCTGGTCAGGCCCCAGACACAGGCCCGGCCAAATGAGGGATATAAGGCTGGAACCCTTGAGTCTTCTAGAATCTGGATTCCTGGCAGCATATTCATTTTCATCCTTGCCTCCTCTGGCCTTGCCCCAGGTTCTCCAGAGGTCCTCATGGTGGAGGGATGTGGGTGAGGGGCAGCACTCAGAATGTGGTCGGCATGGACACTGCCACCCAGCAGTGGGCCCATAGGGGGCTGGCAGAGGGAAAGGGACCACCTCTGGTGACACTCTGTGTCTGGCATGGTATCCAGCTGGGCAACCTTCTGCCTCACCCACTGTGCACCCCTCTATTGCAATCTTCCAGCATCCATGGGGTCCTGATGAGGTAGGGGTGACAGCACCTCAGCCCTCCAACCCTCTCCAGCTCCCTGGGCCTGGGCCTCTGCCATTGGACCTGCTTCAGGTGGCTGGACATGAGTGTGAGATGTGCCCCCTCAGTGTCCTGGGAGGCAGGGGCAAGTGAGGGCAGCTGCTGGTCTGGGGCCGGGCCTGGGGTTGGAGCCAGGAGTGTTTAGTCAGAGCTGGACTCTGCTTCTGTGGCCTTCATCCCTTCCAGGGGACCACAGTTCCTGGGAGGGATGCTAATAGGAGCCTGCCTTTTGCTCTTTATCCCCCTCAAAGGGCCCAGAAGTCAAGGAGCACAGACTTGGGACTGGGGGGCATGTGTTTATTAGCAACAAGGAGGGGTTCTGTGAATAGGGCAGCCTGGGAAGCAGCTGGTGAGCTGTGCAGTGAGAAGGGTCCCCTGGCTCTCTCACTGGTCCAGGCTGGTGGGGACAGCTGGGCGGTGCCCTGGGCAGAGATTGGCGAGAGGGGGATGGGGTGGAGAGAGCCCGAGGGCACCTGAGAGGGCGTCAAGGGAATAGAGAGGGCAGCAGTGCTGGGCAGGTGGGACAAAGGCAGACCTGGAACCCCCTCCCAGCTGCACCCTGGCTCCCATCAGCCCCCTTTGTAGCCATACTTACCGCACACTTGCTCACTTATATATGCACTCATCTGTGGGGGACAGAGTGGTCAGCATGGGCAAGGGTGTGTGGGGGATCCCTGACCTCCAGGGCCCCTGCACTGCCCCTGGGCTACCCTGGGCCTCAGCCTGGTCCAGCCACAGAAGCTCCGGGGCTCCTTTCATAGATGGTACAGAAGAGGGTTGGAAGATGGGGCAGGGGACTGGAGGAGAGGCCTGAGGACAAGCAGACCTGGGTGACCCCTGTTCTCCAAAGGAGGCAGGTGAGGCCCAGCCACACTCCTGTTTGGGCACCAAGCCTTCTGCCTGTTTACCTGCTGAGTCCTGACAGACCCTCAGGCTTTGGAGGCACCTGCCCAGGCCAGGCAGCCTGAAGACAAGGGCACCTCCTAGGTCAGTGGTGAGCCAGTCCCAGGGCAAAGGGGGAGGTGGCCAGGCAAGGAGACTGAGGAAGCTTCGCCCCATGCCTGCAATTCTCGTGTGGGCAGGCCCGAGCGAGGGTGAGGGAGGAACACTAGGGGCCCAGAACCCTGATTGTGGCAGGGTCTTCCTGAACCTGAAGTGGCTTCTGGGCCTCCAGTGACCACAGCACCACAGCAGGGCTCTGCCTCCCTCCTCTCCCCCGTTCCTTAGTGAAGCAACATCAGGCCTGGACAGTCCCCATGGGCCCTTCTCCTCTCCCCAGCTGGTGATTACCGTTGGGGATTGGGAAGATGATGTGGTCATCGGTGAGGCCCAGGGCTTTGGCAAAGCTAATGAAGTTTTCCTTCAGCTCCTGGGTCAGCTCCTTGGTCCTCCCTGTGGCCAAGATGGCTGGTGAGTGGCTGGCGAAAGCTCCATGAATATTGTGGAACCTGTGAATGGTGCCTCAGACCCCTCCCTCCTGAGGGGTCTGTGGAAAGACCTCTCTCCCGCCTCCCAGGGCTCAGAGTGAAGGGGACCTTGGGGGCTGGGTGTCGTGGGCCTCTTCTCCCCCAGCACGAACAAGAGCCGGGTCCCAGGGGGTAAGACCCACCATAGAGGGTGACCATGAAGAACTCCTGGTTTTTGTAAGCTTTCTTGAAGAAAATCATGGCAACCTGGTTGTAGTCTGTGGCCACCACTTGTACAGTGTAACTCTGGATTCCAGGGTAACCTGCATGGTGGACAGTGAGGGATCAGCCCTCCCGGCAGAGGGAGCTATTGGTTCCTCCCCTGGTACCACAGGATGGTGTCTGTGTGGAGGGGCAGTGAGGTCCTTGCCCCCGGAGACCCACTCCACTCAGGACTCACGCTCAATGTTGCCCAGGCTGAATTGGCCTGGCTGGAAACTTGGGAGGAAAGTTGTGATCCAGTGGTCACAGCGCTGGATCCTGTGGAAGCAAGAGATGGGTGGGTAAGAGGGTGACACCCCACCCTGCCACAGCAGGAGGCCTGCACGCCACCCCTCAGATGGGCCTGTCTCTTCCCCGCTGAGCCCATCCCTGCCTGTCCCTGCCTCCTCTGCCCTCAGCCACCTGAGCTGCTCAGACTCTCCCTCTGCATCTACTGTCTTCCTTCTTCGAGGCTGTTTCCCCTTGGTGGCCTTCCCTCCATACTGTCCCCTTCACCCGCAGCATTTGTCTCCTAATTTTTTTTTAATTTTTAAAATGTTCATTAATTTTTGAGACAGAGAGACAGAGAGAGAGAGAGAGAGAGAGAGAGAGAGAGCCTGAGTGGGAGAGGGGGGAGAGAGAGAGGGAGACACAGAATGCAAACCAGGTTCCAGGCTATGAACTGTCAGCACAGAGCCCTACACAGGGCTCAAACTCAAAACTGTGAGATCATAACCTGAGACAAAGTCAGAGGCTTACCCGACTGAGCCACCCAGGGGTCCCCTATGCCCTATGCCTATCTTATGGCTTCCTGCTATAACCTCTCCTGGGGGAATCAACAGAGGCTCCAGTCTGCTGGATGCCGAAGACTCCCTTAGCTGCTGGGCCAACCCTGACCTCTCACCTGCATCCCATCTGGTCCCCTGGGAACCCAGAGCTGATCCCCCACACCTGCCCTTCTTCTGCTCCTTCCATGACAGATGCTCTAGCACCATCCCCAAGTGCCAGAGCCAGAAGCCCAGGGGCGCTGCGGAATCCTTGGCTCTCCTCTCTAGGTCCTAATCTGCCCCTGCTCTGGTCATCTCCTACCTATGACTGATCAGCCTCCTGGGCTGCACACCATCATTCCTCTCTCTGCTACAGCCACACCTGCTCTTCACCAGTACCTGAGGCTCCTGCCAGGGTGGCCACCCCCCACCCTCCAGACTGCTCATCAGCTCCTGCTCACGGCGGCCATGAGATGGCTTGCTATTTCTTGAAGAAGTGGCTCTCTCTGACTCAGTCCAGCAGCCCTGCCATAAAGGTCCCAGGTCTCCTGACGCAAGTTGGTTTCTCAAGGCCCAGCCCACAGACCACCTCCCTGGAAGCCCTGGACAAAGCTCAAGGTAGGATTCCAGGCTGGATCCACCGACCCTCCTCCCATTCTAGGACACTCCGAGCTCTCTTTGTCTTGTCACTGATGACCGCTTTTGTCCAACCCCAGTACTGTTTTGTGTCTGTGCTGAAATGACCAAGAAATGTTGATTTAGTAAAGAAGGAATAAATATAGGGATCCAGTACCCAGCGGTAGGATGAATTATCATCTTTCAGCTATGGCCAGCCCTCGGCTATGACATCAGTCTGCCTCTTAGACCCCCACGGCAGCCCTCTGGGCCCCCCATGTTCCCCTAGGAGGTGATGGATCTCACCAGGGCAGGACAAAGGTGACATTGTAGCTGTTGTCTTCGTTCAGCTCGTAGGTGATGGTGTACATCTTCAATTGGCTGTGTTTTTCTTTATGAATTTCCTTCCCTGCCAGTCCCAAGATGTACCATTTCCCCTGGAACTACAATGGGGGCTGATGATAGGCAGAGCCAGGAGCAGCCCCAGGGGGCCCTCCTGCTCCATCCCTGCAAGCACCTCTAGGCAGCCTGGGCCTCAACCAGAAGCCCCTCTAGGCTGCTGGGACCCAGCTGGCCACACAGGCTGGGCTGATGAGCCTGGCAGGAGCTGGAGACCATCAGGCCAGGCGGGAGCCCTGAGTGTGTCAGGGACAGGGTGACACTTGGCAAGTGGCCAGCTGGCTTCCCTGAGCCTCAGTTTCCTAATCATGTAGAGGGCCTGAAGATGTTCCCACCTTGCAAGGACTACAGGGATTATGGAAGAGAGTGTAGACCAGGGGAGTCTGCTCAGCTGACCCTCTTGTCAGCAAGGTTGGGTGGGGATGGGAGCATGGGGTGTGCCTTCCATCAGGGCACCCGAGAGCAGATGGAGCTAAAGCCTGAGCCCATCCTGCCTCTCCTCCCCTCTGTTTACACTCTTCCCAGGGCCTCCCTGCACCTAGCCCTCCCAGGCCCCTTACCAGCTCATTTTGGAAGTCAGGTTGCAGAGGGACCCTGTGCAGAGGCGGGGTTGGGATCAGGTTTGGGGTGGAATCCTGGGCCTGGGTCTGCAGGGCCCCTAGCAGGACAAGGCCCAGCCACAGGAGACCTAGGGCCATGACTTCAGGGCTGAGGAAGCTGGCACCACTCCAGATATTCCCTGAAAGAGGAGATGAATGAAGAGCCTTCTGGGGGATGCTATTTATGGTCTCTGTGGCCAATGGCTCACCCCAGGGTGGAGCGACTTATCCTTTGCCAAATCCTGGAAGGGTGAGACAATTGCCAGCAACTCATGCTGAAGATCATGGCAAGCTCTCTGCTCTTTCCTCCAGGCCAGGATTATGCAAGATGAGGGGCCGTAAGGTCTGGGAAATGAGAGGGTGCATTCCCCATATCTCCACATCTCTGGCGGGGACTCTCTTCACAGTCTCTTCCCCCTGGTTATCACTGTGTGTGGTCATGGGTCTCTGATCTGGACCAGCTGTCATCTCTGACCTCTAGAAGCCTCTCAGCTGGGGCCTAGGTGCCTGGTGGATTAAGTGTGGTGGGGCCCCCTTCCTGCACCTGATGAAAACAGAGAATGCCTCGCATCAACAGAGCCCATGCTGCTTGTGGTTCTCCAAAGGGAAGGGAAGGGAAGGGAAAGGTAGGGAATGGGAGATAGTTGGAAGAGGACATTCCTGGTAGGGAAGGACAGAGTGTGCCCTGTGCTGCTCATGGAGCCCAGATCCTGGCCCTCCCAGGTACCCACCCCCGGCCCTGGCACCCTTCCCCTCCCCTCCCCAGAGAAGGCCTGCTGGGGAGTGCTCCTGATGAGGGAGCATAAGGCAAGCTGAGGGCAGAGCACATGCTAACATGCTCCCCGAGCCAGAGGTGGGATCTGTGTGACATTCCTCAGGCACTCCTGGCTGCCCAAGAACAAAGGAAAGGAAAGAAAGAGTTAAGTGATAGAAATCACAGTCCTCCATCAGTTTACCTATATCCTAGAAAATTAGGAGGAAAAGGTGATCTTATCAATAGCCTATCTCTAGCATCCTATACTCAGTTTCCTGGAGCCCAAATATCACCTACCTCCCTAGTGATATGGGGAACAAAGGCAAGAAGGAAAAGTCAGATGGCATTAAATTTCATTATGACCTGCAGCCGTTGACAAATACTTGAAGTGCATATGGAGTATAGCATTTCTCCAGGAATTCCCTACAGTCTGAATGTTAATGCTTTGCTAGAGGAGAAAACAACCTTAGCTTGACAACAGCTAGGCCTCCAGTAATGTGGGAGTCTACTTGAGCATATAAAAAATCCCTTTAGAAAATTCCTCTTGACTTTATCTCCCCCAACCCCATGGTATATAACCAGTCACTCTTCACAACCCCAGTGCAGCTCTTTCTGCCCAAAAGTCCTGTCCCTGTGAATTAACAAAATCATCTTTTTTGCACCAAAGATGTCTCTAGAATTCATTCTTGGTTGTGAGCTCTGAACCCCACCATTCCAAAGCCCCATCATTCCCGTCTTGAGTCAGCCCCTCCCCCTCATCCATGCCCCATTGGCAGGGTGGGCCCAGACCTCAGCTGGCCCGTCAGGAACTTGGCCCCTCCTGTGGGCCCAGTGGTCAGAAACCCGAAGCTGGGCATGCCAGCCACAAATGAGACAGCTTGACATAGCAGAGCTCTGAGGCTACAGTCTCAGCTTCATCCTGGTGGGGGGACAATGGGGGATATGCATCCTCACTGTGTGAAAAGGGGTCAGGGGCTAGGGCCCAAGGGGGCTCTCTACCCTGCTGCTTTGTACACTGAGTAATTTGGGTCACAGTGAATGCAAGGACTCAGCCTCATTCTTGAGAGATCACGGATACCATCTGCTCTCTCTGGCCAGTCTTGGGGTGTGGAGTCCAGGGGCCTAGGCCTGGGCCCCCAGAAGTGTTCCTGCCATGGCTGATCCCAGCTTTGTCCTGGAGGGAAGTAATTTCTTCATGGAGGTTTGGCTGTCTGTGGGAGGCAGTGATGGGTCCCAGCCCTCTGGTAGTGTCTCCTAGATGTCACCACATGGGCCAGGGCTGACAGAATGCCTGACCTGAGGCTGTCCTGAGGCCTCACTGGCTGCAGATGAGACTCCTGGAGACCTCACGGGCTTTCCACCTGCTACAAGGGAACCAGCTCCCCTAGCCTGGGCTTTGGGTGGTGGGCCCTGAGAGAGAGACTCTGGGTGAAGAGGGAGCATAAGGCAAGCTGAAGGCAATGTACAAGCTAGAACCTCCCCCCTCCCCACAAAAAGGTGGGATACGTGTGATATTCCTCTGGCTGCCCAAGAACAAAGGAAAGGAAAGAAAATAAATGGTTAATGATAGTGATCACAGTCATGCAGGACATGAGTCTCCATCAGTTTACAAATATCTTAGTAAATTATAAGAAAAAGGCAATCTTATCAATAGTCTAGTCTCCAGAAGCCTATAGACTCAGTTTCCTGGAGCCCTATTAAGACCCTAACCTCCATGGTGATGTGGGGAAGAAAGGCAAGAAAGAAATGGCAGATAAAATTAAATTTCTGATACCCTGCAGACCAGTGACAAATCCTTGAGGCAAATACCAAGTACAACAATGTCTCCAGGAACCCCTACCATTCCTAATATTAATGCCTTACTAAAGGTAAAACAACCTTAGCTTGACAATAGCAAGGCCTCAGGTAGATTAGGAGTCCTCTTTAGCATATCAAAGTCCTTCTGGAGGCCTCCCTTCCTTTTGACTTTACTTCCCCAAACTTCCTGGTATATAACCAGTCACTCTTCACAACACCAATGCAACTCTTTCTGCCCACAGGTCCTGTCCCCGCGATTTAATGAAATCACTTATTTTGCATCAGAGATGTCTTCAAGAATTCTTTCTTGGCTGTCAGCTCTATAATATGCGCCCCGCCCAGCCTCATCATTTGGCGCCTATATGGGGTTGTGAGTCTTTTCATCTGGACTCTGAGCTTCAGTGCAAATGTGGTGAGTGTTTCTCTTCCTTTACTCATATTTCAGAGGCTTTTCAAGGAGTCTGGTCTTATTAGAACACTTTCCCTGTAGCCCGTGGCTACTCTATGGGGAGGAGAAAGCCTGCCTTTTGGCTGGAAGTGAGTCCCCAGGCAGGAATGGTAAAAATACCCAGAAACTTGTGCCTTCTCTTTCTTCTTGTCCTTATATAGTGTTGTCTGTCGTGGGGATGGAACAGACATCTGTATGACTAGCATGGATTCCAATCTTTAGAATATGGCAGAAGTTTCCTCCTCATTGGTCTAACGTGATCCCCTTCACATCCATGGTCTAGTCACTTATGGCTGCGGGACCTCTTCTGTTGCTGGTGAAACCAGTACCTGATTGAATTAAAATGTTCCCCAGCCAGGAACTATTTCCTAGGAAGTTGGAATGTAAAGACTATATGTGTTGGAATGTCACTTGGATCATGATGGGTTTCTGTCTTCACTGTTTTGGGTCAATGTCTTCTGCTAACTACTACTTAAATGACAAAATTGGGCAATTCCCGCTGGTAAAACTTTCCCAGTATTTTCCATGGGTTAAACACGGTGTTTTCTTCAGCCTTCTCAGCAAGGCAAAGTAGGTCCATCTGCCTGCGCCTATTTGTAGCCTAGGATACCATGGGAAATCGGAGGGATGCCGGCATCCCTCCCACAGAGGCCCTTAGGGACTGGTTGGTGATCATAGCAATTTTGTTTGAAGTTCGCCTCGGGTCACTTTGACACCTCAGGGACCTCTGATATATCCTGCGTGTGGGACACCACCTGGGAGTTGGGGGGGATTTTCATGGTAATGGACTTTTTCTACTTTTCTCTCTCTAGGAGGAGGATGGGACCTTCTTCTCAGTCCCCAAGGACTCTCCCTTGGGATGCCTCTTCAACCTGCTAGAAACAATTTGGATTGCAAACTTTAGGAAAGAGGTGATGTCATGTAACACTGCGTGGCCTTAGTAAGTTCTAGCAGTTAGATCTCTTCTGCAGGAAACAAGGTCTATGGATGGAGGCACCCTAGGTCCAGGCCTTCACAGCTCTAAGTGAGGACCTGGGCCAAAAGGCCTGTTGCAGAATATATTTGCTCTAATACGTTTGGCTAGTAAACTCCCTCCTGACATAGCGGATGTCCTAACAGGCCTCCTCTTGATGGAACACAGTTGCTAGAGGAAACATAGACCATCCCTGACAAAGGGGATGCTGACTCTTTCTCTCTGTTCCTCCTCCTAATAGATGTGGGGACCTCTCCCTCATTCATTTCCTGTGTTAATGGCTTTAATTGGAGCCAACTATGGGTAGTCTACCTTGGCACATGGACTTTAAAGAATATTCCCAAACTCCATTTGTTTCAGGGAAATTCCCTGTCTTCTCTAGCTTGACATAGACTCCTTATTTCCACTTTGGTGGAAAACAAACAAACAAACAAACATGGGGTCTCCTCTTTCCCGGTGACAAGGTTTAGAACCAGGAATCCTCTCTGCCTTCTGGCACTTCCATTCTTCTGCCTGCTTCTCCCCCTCCTCCTGTTTCTGCATCATCTTCCATGCAACCTATATAATTGGCTTCTATACCATCCTCCACCCTCGATGTCAAGGAGTGCTGAGCACCCCCTTGAATCGCCCACTTCAGATTCCCCCATTGGTGTCCCAGGTAAAAGTTGACAATGGGGAACAAATTGATCATCCTTTAAGTGAATGCAGGTGGAACATGTTTGGTGTTTACGCTTATTTAAGTTTGTTGGTTTAACTATGACAGACATGTATTTGGAGTTTTCAGCATTAAATATGAAACTTTTATTCTATCAAGGTTTCCTAAAGGTCAAAGAAGCTCATGTTGTCTCTGTTGCAATTTGTTAGCAAAAAGATGACTTAAAAAAATGGTTAATTTTGTGTACCTCAAAGTTTTCACAGATAATTCTTAAGGTAGCTTTCAAAGTATTTCACAATCTGAAACTTGGATAAATGGGATTGAATTTATTGCATATCTAGGTCTTTTCCAAATAGATTGATTACTGAAGCATTGATTACTGAATATAGGTTTGTGCTTTTGACTCCTTATTGCAGAGAAACTAAGAAAATCTGGGTCTATTGGAAAACATGGTTTGTGATTCATTGATTCATGATTTTGCCATCTAAAGAATTCTGGTGTAACAGTTTATGATTGGCTACTAAGTTTTTATCAGAGACTAAGTTTTCTAAGAGTTAAAATTCTGCTAAGTGTACTTCAAATGGATGGAAATAAGGAAAGCAACTCTGTATGTAGGAAAGTGGGAGATATGTAACAAAGATAAAGAATGGAAATACATTTTTCGTTGTTGAGGGTACAAGAAAGTAATTTTGTCCCAAATGAGACTGGTTGTTTCAAGAAGAATGGTTTGGGCCGAAATTTGAAGGCAAAGGAAAGTTGTAGAAGGTTCATGAAAAGAATCTTTGGAAAGGAATTTTTTTTATTTTTTTTTTAATTTTATTTTATTTTTGAGACAGAGAGAGACAGAGCATGAGCAGGGGAGGGGCAGAGAGAGAGCGAGACACAGAATCTGAAGCAGGCTCCAGGCTCTGAGCTGTCAGCACAGAGCCTGACGCGGGCCTCAAACTCACGAACTGCGAGATCATGACCTGAGCCGAAGTCGGACGCTGAACCGACTGAGCCACCCAGGCGCCCCTGGAGAGGAATTTTATGCGTGGTCAGGATGGACTAAGGTTGAGATGAATGGATTTTATTTTTTTATTTATTAAAAAAATTTTTTTTAATGTTTATTTATATTTGAGAGAGAAAGCACAAGCAGGGGAGTGGCAGAGAGAGAGAGGGAGACACAGAATCCAAAACAGGCTCCAGGCTCTGAGCTATCAGCACAGAGCCTAATACGGGGCTCAAACTCACAAACTGTAAGATCATGACCTGAGCTGAAGTTGGACGCTTAACCAACTGAGCCACCCAGCTGCCCAGAGATGAATGGATTTTAAAAGTACATGGGCCTAAGGTTGATACGCTGCTTTTCTCTGTTTTCAAAAGACAAAGTTTTCTGGCATTGTTGATCTGCTCTTGATAAGAAAATGGAAACAAATGTTTTTTTCTCTTTGTCTACTGGGAAGACGAAAGCTTTAGGTTTCCTCTTGATCGAGTCTTTGATTACTTAAGGTTAAAACTTCTCAATGGTAAAGGAGCTAGGTTTTGCTAACAACTATACAGTGCTACATATTTGCCTTTGGAATCTCTTATTGCCATCTTGGTTAAATAAATAAAGTTTTAAAATTTGTAATGATCTGTAATCCTATTTAGAATGTGCTGTATAACTTTCTAAGGTTTTAACAAACTTTCCCAAGATTTTGACCAATTAGACCTTTTTATTTGGTATGCTAAGTTACTTGGAAAAGCACTGTCAAATAATGGTAAACCTTAGTTGTATTGCATGGCTAAATGCTGTAACTGCTCAAATATATATACAATTCCTAAAGTTTTAATGTTTTGGTATAAGGTCCTCCCTTGATATTCTGATTATTGAAGTGTTATGGGTTACAGAAATAACTGTTTCCTTGTCAATCGCATCATCGTGAACTCTCATCAGATCTTTAACAATGTCCATTTCTGAGATCTTGTCATTTTTAATTGTTCTTGCTCTCCCACAAAATGTATTTCATCTTCAAGGAGATTCATAAAAAGGACTTTTAGGAGAAATACAGGTATTCGACATCTTTAAGATTAAGCTAAAACGGGAAAGAATTTCCAGAACTAAAAAGCTTCGTTCAAACTGAACAAGCATTAGGAACATGGCACTAAATAAACTGAGGAAGATTATAGTTTTTGTGACTCTTGTTTGAAATATTGCTGGTTCTGTGATGTTTCCTCTTCCGGATCAAGGGAATTTTCTCTTAAGATATCTATAATGTACAGAGATGTCATGAAGTTTTCATTTGTAAACTGAAACATTTAACTTTTCTCTCTCCCTAAACCCTCTGAAATTCAACCACTCTCAGTGAGTCTTCTTTCTTTCATGGCAATTACAGATATTTGCATAAGTACAGTAAGATTATTCTTGTAACAAGACACCTTTGGAAATACTGGTTGTTTTGCCAAGGCTTTGACTGGAATGTCCTATTTGAGAGAAATGCATAGACCCTGATATGACCAAATGGCTTTAGGGAACTAAGGTTGACTTTATGAAACATGGAGCCATAAACCCCTTGAAAACGTTGGTCAGGGGCGCCTGGGTGGCTCAGTCAGTTGGGCGTCCGACTTGGGCTCGGGTCATGATCTCGCGGTCCATGAGTTTGAGTCCCGCGTCGGGCTCTGTGCTGACAGCTCAGAGCCTGGAGCCTGTTTCGGATTCTGTGTCTCCCTCTCTCTCTGACCTTCCCCCATTCATGCTCTGTCTCTCTCTGTCTCAAATGAATAAATGTTAACAAAAAAATTAAAGAAAAGAAAAGAAAAGAAAAGAAAACGTTGGTCAGATACCTTGCTCAGAGAATTCCCAGCAGCTTTACTGCGTGAGTAAAGAATGTCACTTCTGGGCAGGTACAGGGAACTCAGGATATCTTGGGGACCTTGTGGAGAGAAATTTGCCCAAATCTACAAGTATTGCAGGCCTGTGTGATGCAAGTACTTGGCTTGGCTTCTGGTCTGGAGAGGCCAATCAGTTCAGTCTCCAGTTCAACCTGGAGATTCCTTATAACAGGTTCCAGCAAAGCAAACTTTAAAAGATCCTTAGGATCAATCACTATTCTAGCTGAGCTTATGTAAATCATTAGGCCAAATTTGTTAAAACTGGACTTAATTTGCAAACGAATTAGTCTTGATTTGGCCATCTCTGGAAATGAGGGTTTTTAGACAGAAAAACTATGTTTCTATAATGCAGCTCTCTGGACGTTAAATTCTAGTTCTGATTGTTTTTAGATGTTTGCTGTTTGTCTAAACTAGACACCTTGAGGTAAACTTCAGAAAAATTGTCACAATATTTCATGTATAGAAAAATATTCTGCTTGTTATTCAGTGGAGATAATAATAAATCCCTGTGAGCATAGTTAAAAAGCTGGAAAATGGGATGGATTCCCCCAACAATTGTATGCACAGACTTTTCTCACTATAGACCTATGAGTAGATAAAGACTATAGTGCTTTACTATTCACTGGAGGCCAGGTTAATTCCTAAATCTCTAAATATGCCAACCATATCCTCCCTCCACCTGATCTGACAGTTACTAGAAATCCACCCCATATAAACCCAAAAGACCTGGTTTATTTAAAGGATGGAAAGTCTACTACAACAGGGGATTTAACTCCAAAATGGAAGGGTTCCTACTGGGTCTATTATGTACTCCCACTGCAATAAAGTTAGAGGGGCACACTTCGTGGGCTCCTGTATCTAAAATAAAACCTGTACCCCCCTCACAGGAATTCAACGAGCAAACTAATCTGCCTTCTTATTCCTGTGAACCTGTGGAAGACCTCCAACTTCTCTTAGGATGGTTGTACCTTTCTTTTTCATCCTCTTTTCCCAATTTCTACTAACAATTTCTTCTTACAATGGTCCGTTCAAAAGGATCACCACAGACATTTGAGATACAAGCCAAAAGACTGATGTGATTCCTGCTGCCTGTTCCCAGAAACATCTGAGGATACTTCAAGCCTAACATCTAACAATTCTCACTGGCAGCACTGGGAGACAGTGGGTTTGTAATCTGCTCTAAGCATTAACCTGTATTTTTCTTGTTTCTATAAAAGTACCTCCTATTAATGACGTGCTGGCTTACTAAACAAAACAGAGTCAATATAATGAGTATACACCACCTGTACACAGTTGAGGCCTTAAATGACTCTCAAAATAACATTATATTACTAAATATTAAATAAGTCAAATACAGAAATCAGTTCTACAAAACAGAATAGCATTAGATGTTTTAAGTGCTGCACAAGGTGGAACTTAAACTCTCATAACAACAAAACGGCGTGTATACATTCGGACTACTTCAAAATATTTCTGGATTTCCAACTGACATGAATACTCAAATTGGTGGATTAAACGATCCCTCTCTTACCTTAGCAATTGGTTAAGCTCTTGGTCTGGAGGATTTTTGTTAGCTACCAAAGGACCTTTCATTTGAGCTAATCTGTCTAGTTATTCTACTTATGTTTTGCTGTTTTTCCCCAGGTCTCTCTGCCTGGTGCCAAGATTCCAGCACTACAATAGCTTCAAGCCAAGAGATGATCCTTTCTACTCAAGGATGTTCATACACGTTGTCCACCTTGGGTTCAGCTGCCTCACCTTAGCTGCCCTATATGTTTCCTGATGGACCAATATTGACCCATAGGTAGGGACGGCTCTATGCCCCTACTCAGCAGGATGAAGCTATAGAAGATGAGACCTTCTTCCTACAACAACCTTAAAGACTTAAGGGTCAAAGTTGTTCAGGGGGGACATGATGAGTTAGGGTGGGGCAAGCTGAGGACAAAACAGGCTGGCACATCTTCCCCTCCCTTCAGGTAGAATATGTGCATTATTCAAACATTTCTGGCTACACAAGAACAAAGGAAAGGCATCTAAGTGCTTGCCATGGTGATGTGGGAAACTAAGGCAAAAAAAATTAAATCCCTTTACTGCCATCACCCCATTGATAAGTTCTTGAAACAAGCAGAGTGAACTCCCTCTTCAATCTCTGCTGCTTCAGTGTTGACATTTTGCTAGGGGCAAAGAGAACCTTAGCTCAACATTATCCCAACCTTGAGGATACTGTAAGTCTACTTCCTTTCTCACAACTGCCCCAAGATATATGCTGGCAATCATACTCCAAGCTTATAGCCCCCAGTATGCATCTGAAGGGTCTCACCACTGAGGTTTTATTCAATGGTAATAAGTGGTGTTTCCTTAGCAACAGCGAGCCCCTCAAGGTCCTGAAAATCTTGCTTCCAAAATAACTTAGAGACTTTATCCCTGACCCCCTCCCAACCTGAGGGTATATAATCAGTTACCCATCGCAACCCCAGTGCAGCTCTTCCTGCCCCTGGGTCCTGTCCCCGTGCTTTAATAAAATCACCTCTTTGCATCAAAAACTTCTTCCAGAAATTTTTCTTGGCCATTGGCTTTGGACCACCGCACCAATCTCCAAAACTTCATCAGTATACATTCTACATTATCACACAAAATTTCTGGATTTCTAACTGACCTGAACACTCAAATTAGTGCTTTAAGCAATTCTTCTTTTCCTTTCATGATTGGTTCAACTTGTGAACTTGAAGATTTTCATCAATTACCAAAGGACTTTTATTTGGGCTGTTCTTTCTTGTTATTCTAATTACATTTGGCTGTTTTCTCCTATGTCTCTCTGTCTTGTGACAAGACTCCATCACTACAATAACTTCAAACCAACAGATGATCCTTTCTTCTTTTTTTAATTTTTTTTAAATGTTTATTTATTTTCTAGAGAGAGAGACAGAGCTCAAGAGGGGAAGGGCCAGAGAGAGAGACACACACAGAATCCGAAGCAGGCTCCAGGCTCCGAGCTGTCAGCACAGAGCCTGATGTGGGGCTTGAACTCACAAACTGTGAGATTGAAAGGGCGGGCCTACACTGGCTGACTCCATCTTGTTCTGTGTCCTTCACCTTGACCACACCTCCTCCCCTTGAGTAACCCCTCCCCCACCTGCCTAACAGGACTCAGACCCTTCCCCAGCCAATTGGCTGAGGCCACAGCCATTACCTCACCAACTGCCTCTAGGCCCCAATAAAACCTTTGTCCTTTTGAAACTCGCTCTCTCAGGTATCTCACCGCTGCCTCGGTGCAGGTAGGGGATTGAGCTCGAGCTAGCTCAAATAAAGGCTCTTTTGCTTTTGCATCAGACTCGGCTCCCTAGTGGTCTTTGGGGATCACGAATTCTGGGCATAACATTTGGGGGCTCGTCCGGGATCCCCAAGACCCCCGAGGGACCCCCGACCCGGAGAGCCTGACTGGCTACGGTTAGTGTCTATTTGTTCCGTCTTTTCTGTATGAGCTCATTTCTGAAATTCTGGTAGTGCTCGACGTGGTCTAAGTGGACGCACTGGAGGACCACGGGCTGGGAGTTTCGGAAGACATTCCGATCCTCCCTTCTGGAGGGATGTGGATTCCCCTCATCGGTTTTGGAGGGACGTGGAATCCCCTCAAAGGTCTGAGACGAAGCGGGTCACTCCCGCTGGTCGGTGTGAGGCCATCATCTAGCTTTCGGTTTTGGAGGGACATGGAATCCCCTCAAAGGTCTAAGCTAGCTTTCAGTTTTGCTTCCATGGAGTTGGAAGACTTTCTAAGGGCCCTCGTTTGTCTCTTTCTGTGTTTCTCTGTTTTGTTCTGTGGACTTACTGGATGGACGCTATGGGACAAAATCAGACTACCCCTCTACCTACCCTCTTGGCTTAAGGCCTTCTTAGCCCCACTCCCTCCGGAGCCAAAACCCATTCTTGCTTTGCAGGGGACAAAGAAGAAGGAAAACAAGAAATCTTACCCAGCCTTCAGCACCCCTCTACCCTGTCCTACAGGGGGGACTGAAGAATTAATTTTTCCTTCCCCGTATAACCCCCCCCTAGGATGCCAGAAGAACACCATCCTCCCCCTTTGGGGGAGGCAGACGCTGTTCCAAGAGCGGGAGGTGGAAACGCTCCAGTGGGAAGCCTGCCCTTCACCAGACAAAGGGCTCAGAGGGAGCAATCCGCCTCCACCGCCGACTCCACTATTCTGCCCCTGTGAGCCACTGGACCCCCAATGCGGAGGGGAATCAGCCCCATCACTTTTGGCCTTTCACCACTAGTGGCCTCTACAATTGGAAAGCTCAGAATCCTAAGTTTTCTGAGAAACTGGCAGGGCTTATTGATTTATTAGACTCTGTCTTTTTACCCATCAGCCCACGTGGGACGATTGCCAGCAGCTTTTGCAGGTCCTGTTCACGACTGAAGAAAGAGAAAGAATCCTCAATGAGGCCCGAAAGCTAGTTCCGGGCACAGACGGGAATCCCACCACCAACCAGGCTCAGATAGATGCCTCCTTCCCCTTAACTTGGCCCCAGTGGGATTTCAACATGGCAGAAGGTAAGGAGAGGCTCCGGGTCTACCGCCAGACTCTAATGGGGGGTCTCTGAATGGCTGCTAGAAAGCCAACCAATTTGGCCAAGGTAGGAAATGTACAACGGGGAAAAGATGAATCTCCGGCTGCCTTTTCAGAATGGATCATGAAGGCATTCCGTACCTATACCCCCATGGATCCAGAGGCTCTGGAAAGCAAGGCAGCTGTTCTCATGGCCTTTGTAAACCAATCGGCCATAGACATTAGGAAAAAATTACAGAAAATAGATAGACTAGGAGAAAAAAGTCTGAAGGACTTACTGGTGGTAGCCGAAAAGGTATATAATAACTGGGAGCCTCCTGAGAACAAGCAGGCTCACGCCATGGCGGCTGCCAGCAGTAAGCAGACTCGAGACCTGGCCAGAATACTACTAGCTACCACTGCTGACTCCCCCGAGGAACGAGACCGCCATCTCCGGCAGCTGGCAGACAATGCAAGAAAAGGTAAAGGAACCGCCAAGGGGGGGGGGGGGGAAGCAGAGGCTGCAGAAGGATCAGTGCGCATACTACAAGGAGATAGGGCATTGGGCCCGAGATTGTCTGAAAAGGGCCAGCGGGAAAGGAAGCAAGACTGATCGAGTAAAAGTCCTAGAGCTAGATGAACTAAGTGATTAGGGGAGTTGGGGTTCGGACCCTCTCCCCGAACCCAGGGTAACTCTTAAAGTGGAGGGGACCCCTGTTGACTTCCTTGTCGACACCAGAGCACAACATTCGGTCCTCTGCACCCCACAAGGAAAACTAGCCAGCAAGAAGTCCTGGGTACAAGGGGCAACTGGTATGAGCCAGTATTCATGGACTACCCGAAAAACAGTAGATTTGGGGATGGGCCGGGTATCCCACTCCTTTATGGTAATAATAGAATGACCCTACCCGCTGTTAGGACAGGACTTACTGACCAAGATTGGAGCTCAGATAACTTTCAGACAAGGGGGGCTTCAGGTCACTGATGGCAAGGGCCACCCCATCCAGGTCCTGACCATGAAACTGGAGGATGAATACCACCTCCACCAGGAGGCGCTCCCGAGAGAGGATAATATAGACAGATGGCTCCAAGAATTCCCCTCAGTTTGGGCAGACACGGGGGGGATAGGACTAGCCGCTCACAGGACCCTGGTCCTGGTAGAGCTCAAGCCAGGAGAGAGTCCGGTAAGGATCAAACAATACCCCATGTCTCAGGAGGCCCAGAAGGGGATCCAGCCACACATCCGGAGACTATGAAGCCTAGGGGTACTAGTTCCTTGCCAGTCTCCCTGGAACACCCCCCCTACTGCAGGTCAAAAAGCCTCACACAAATGACTCCCGACTGGTACAAGACCTCCAGGAAGTAAATAAGAGGGTCTCGGACATACACCCAACTGTTCCCAACCCATATACTCTCTTGAGCTCCTTGGCGCCCTCCAGGGTCTGGTATACTGTACTAGATTTAAAGGACGCCTTCTTCAGTCTGCCGCTGACACCCCAGAGCCAACCCTTGTTCGCCTTCGAGTGGCATGATCCGGAGGAGGGCTACAGTGGGAAACTCACCTGGACACGGCTACCTCAGGGATTCAAAAATTCGCCCACCATCTTCCACGAGGCACTACACGAGGACCTGGGTGAGCACAGAAGGGAGCACCCTGGCCTCACCCTTCTACAGTACATACATGACATCCTGATTGCTGCCAGCATGGCCAAAGACTGTGAGCGAGGGACCCAGGACCTGCTGGCTACCCTGGGGGCCTTAGGGTACCGGGCATCCGCGAAGAAGGCTCAGATATGCAGGGAGAGGGTAAGTTACCTGGGATATATCCTGGAGGGCGGACAGCGGCGGTTATCAGATGCCAGAAAAGAAACTGTCCTAAAGATCCCTACTCCCACCTCCCGAAGAGAAGTAAGGTAATTCTTAGGATCAGCCGGCTACTGCCGCCTCTGGGTTCCAGGTTTTGCTGAGATCGCCAGGCCCCTATGTGAAGCTACCAAAGAGGGGAAAACATTTAAGTGGGCTGAAAAAGAAGAAACTGCCTTTAATCAGTTAAAAAAGGCCCTCCTAAGTGCCCCAGCCCTGGGCCTACCAGATATTACGAAGCCCTTCCACCTCTTTGTAGATGAACATAAAGGAATAGCAAAAGGGGTTCTAACTCAAGCCTTAGACCCTTGGAACTGCCCGGTGGCTTACCTGTCCAAGAAACTAGACTCAGTGGCTGCCGGCTGGCCTCCATGCCTAAGAATTATTGTGGCGACAGCACTCCTAGTCAAGGACGCAGACAAACTGACCCTAGGACAGGAGATCTGGATCACAACCCCACACGCCATTGAAGGGGTCCTGGAACAGCCTCCTGATATATGGATGAGTAACAAACATATGACTCATTACCAGAGCCTCCTACTCAACCCTCCACGAGTGCGGTTCCACCCCAGTGCAGCCCTCAATCCTGCAACCCTGCTGCCCAACCCTGAGCTAGGTGCTCCACTACATGACTGTGCGGGAATCCTGGAACAAGCACATGGATTCTGGACAGACCTGACCAACTGGCCCCTCCCCGATGCCACTTGGTTCACTGGTGGCAGCAGCTTTGTGCGAGATGGACACAGGTATGCGGGTGCAGCGGTGGTCACCGAAACGGACACCGTATGGGTGGAGGCTCTACCCTCTGGAACATCAGCCCAGCGAGCAGAGCTCATAGCCCTCACCAAGGCGCTGATGCTGGAAGCTAGAAAACGGCTTAACAACTACCGGACTTGGGAGACCCAGTTTTACCAGACCAGCCCAAATACTCCCAGGAGGAGTTACAGTGGATCAAGAAACTCCCCATGGTCCAGGAGATAAAGGGATGGTGGTATACCCCTAACAAGGAGCTCATGCTTCCAGACCGGCTCGGAGTCTCAATATTAGAGCACATGCATCGGTCTACTCACATGGGGGCCTGAAAATTAAAAGACTTAATCCGACATGCCAGAATCAAGATTCACCAACAGGACACCAAAATAGAGCAAGTTGTATCTGTCTGCAAGACCTGCCAACTCACCAACGCGAGAGCCACATCAAATAAAAAAAGGAACCAGGCTCAGAGGCACCAGACCGGGAGCCCAATGGGAAGTCGACTTCACTGAAGTCAAACCAGGAAAGTATGGTTATAAATATCTTTTAGTATTTACAGACACCTTCTCTGGCTGGCTGGAGGCATACCCAAACAAGCATGAAATGGCTTAGACGGTGGCTAAGAAGCTACTAGAAGACATCTTACCCAGGTATGGTTTTCCTGCCATGGTAGGATCAGACAATGGACCAGCTTTTATCTTGCAGGTAACACAGGCAGTAGCCAAGGCGGTGGGGGCACACTGGAAATTACATTGTGCTTATAGGCCCCAGAGCTCAGGACAGGTAGAAAGAATGAATAGAACCCTAAAAGAGACCCTTACCAAATTAACCATGGAGACTGGCAGGGACTGGGTGACTCTCCTACCGTATGCCCTTTACCGGGTTAGAAACACTCCTTACACTCTGGGTTTTACTCCCTATGAGATCATGTTTGGCAGACCACCCCCTGTTATTCCCAGCCTTCGAGCTGAACTTCTTGCTGAGTTTAAAGATCAAGAACTTTTTCTTTCCTTGAGAAGGCTCCAGAGGGCGCACGAGGACATTTGGCCGTGCCTCCGTGCCATCTACGAGGCTAGCCTGACCCCGACACCTCATCAGTACAGGCTGGGAGACTGGGTCTATGTCAAGAGGCACCACCGAGAGACCCTCGAGCCGCGCTGGAAGGGACCCTACATCGTGGTGCTGACAACCCCCACCACTCTCAAAGTAGACGGCATCGCGACCTGGGTCCATCACACCCACGTTCGGACCCCTCCTCGATCCGGAAGGACTTCGTCACGCGATGGGCCGTCAGTCGGGACCAACACAACCCGCTCAAGCTCAAGCTACAGCGCATTCGACCCACCTAATATTGGTAACTCTGTTAACTCTGCTTGTCATTGCTCATGCTGCCGGGAGTCCCCACGCCCCCCAAAACATCACCTGGCAGATCATAGACACCAGCTCAGGGACAATACTTAATCAGACCTCCCAGAGCCACCCCAGGGACACTTGGTTCCCAGAACTTTGCGTAAACCTCCAAATTCTGTTCCCCTTGTCACCATAAATGCAGCTGGTCCCATGATTGGGTCGGTAAGCTACATGACAGGGGGGAATGAAAGGGCAGGCCTACGCCGGCCAACTCCATCTTGTTCTGTGTCCTTCACCTTGACCACACCTCCTCCCCTTGAGTAACCCCCCCCTCACCTGCCTAACAGGACTCAGACCCTTCCCCAGCCAATTGGCTGAGGCCACAGCCATTACCTCACCAACTGCCCCTAGGCCCCAATAAAACCTTTGTCCTTTTGAAACTTGCTCTCTCTCCGGTATCTCACCGCTGGGTCGGTGCAGGTAGGGGATTGAGCTCGAGCTAGCTCGAATAAAGGCTCTTTTGCTTTTGCATCGGACTCAGCTCCCTAGTGGTCTTTGGGGATCACGAATTCTGGGCATAACAAGATCATGACCTAAACTGAATTTGGATGCTTAACTGACTGAGCCACCCAGGCGCCCCTACAGATGATCCTTTCTACTCAAGGAGGTTCGTACTCATTGTCCACCTTGGATGCAGCTGCCTCTGCCTTCTGTAACTCTTTTATATGTTCCCCAACTGATCAATATTGACTCATAGGTAGGGACATCTCTATTCCCTTACTGAGCAAGAAGAAGCTACAGAAGATGAAACCTTCCACCTCCAACTACCTTAAAGATGTAACGGTCAAAACTGTTTATGGGGGATATGATGAGGGAGCATAAGACAAGCTGAGGGCAAAGTACAAGCTAGCATTACTCCTCTCCACCCCAGGCGGGATGTGTGTGACATTCCTCAGGCACTCCTGGCTGCCCAAGAACAAAGGAAAGGAAAGAAAACAAATGGTTAACTGGTAGAGATCCCAGTCATGCAGGACATGAGTCTCCATCAGTTTACAAATATCTTAGTAAATTATAAGAAACAGGCAATCTTATCAATAGCCTAATCTCTAGAAACCTATAAACTCGGTTTCCTGGAGCCCCCACATCACCCCTCATAGTAATATGGGGAAGAAAGGCAGGAAGGAAATGGCAGGTAATGTTAATTTCCTGATACCCTGCAGCCCATTGACAGATACTTGAGGCTGGCAGAGAAGAACATTTCTCAAGGAACTCCTTACTGTCTTAATGCTAATGCTTTGCTAGGGGAAAAAGTACCTTAGCTGGACAGTAGCTAGGTGCCCAGTATTCTGTAAATCTTCTTTAGCATATGAAAATCTCTTAGAAAACTTCCCTTGACTTTACCTCTTCCAACACCAGAGTATATAAGCAGTCACTCTTCATAACCCCAGTGCAGCTCTTTCTACCCATGGATCCTGTCCCTGTGCTTTAAAAAGTCCTATTTTTTGCACCAAAGATGTCTTCAAGAATACTTTCTTGGCCCTTGGCTCAGAACGCCCCCCATTACCCCCAAAACTTCATTTCTGGTGAAGTGGGGTGACATAACCTCACACCTGGCCCTCGCTGGGCCTCTGCCATTGACCTGCTGCAGGTGGCTGAACATGGGGGTGAGATGTGCTCCATCAGTGTGCTAGGAGGCAGGAGCACGTGAGGGCAGCTGTTGGTTTGAGGCTGGGCCTGGAGTTGGGAGCTAGAAGTGTTCAGTCGGAGTTAGACTCTGCTTCTGTGGCCCCCATCCCTTGCTGGGGACCACAATTCCTGGGAGAGATGCTAATAGGAGCCTGCCCTATGTTCTTTAACCTCTCAGAGGGCCCAGAGGTCAAGGAACACAGACTGGCACCATGGGATATATGTTTATTTAGCGAACAAGGAGGGGTTCCATTAGTAGGGCAGTCTTGGGAGCAGCTGGTTGGTTGTGCAGTGAGGAGGGTCCCCTGGCTCTCTCAGTGCTGTCCAGGCTGTTGGGGACATCTAGGTGGTGCTGTGGGCAGAGGCTGGTGTGAGGGGGATGGGCTGGAGAGAGCCAGAGGGCACCTGAGAGGGAGTCAAGGGAATAGAGAGGGCAGCAGTGCTGGGCAGGTGGGACAAAGGCAGACCTGGGACCCCCTCCCAGATGCACCCTGGCTCCCACCAGCCCCCACTCCAGCCATACTTACCGCACGCTTGCTCACTTATCCATGCACTGATCTATGGGGGACAGAATAGTCAACATGGGCAGGGCTATATGTGTGCTATCCCTGACCTCCAGGGCCCCTACACTGCCCCTCGGCTGCCTTGGGCCCCAGGCTGGACCAGCCACAGAAGCTCTGGAGTTCCCTTTGTGGATGGTACAGCAGAGGGCTAGATGATGGGGCAGGGACTTGGGGAGAGGCCTGAGGACAAGCACACCTGAGTGACACCTGTTCTCCAAAGGAGGCAGGTGAGGCCCAGCCACAGTTCTGATTGGGCACCAAGCCTTCTGCCTGTTTACCTTCTGAGTCCTGACAGACCCTCAGCCTTGAGGAGGTACCTGCCCAGGCCAGGCTGCCTGAAGACAAGGGTGCCTCCCAAGTCAGTGGTAAGTCAGCCCCAGGACAAAGGTGAGGTGACCCAGGACAAATATGCCTGGGTGGAGGGGGAGGTGACCAAGCAAGGAGACTGAGGAAACATGGCCCCGGTGCTGCAATTCTCATGTGAGCAGGCTCAAGCTTGTGTGAGGGAGGAACACTTGGGGCCCAGAACCCTGGATGTGGCAGGGTCTTCCTGAGCCCAAAGTGGCTCCTGGGACTCCAGTGACTGCAACAGGGGCCTGGGTCACTCCCCTCCCCACTTTACTAGTGAGGAAACATCAGACCTGGACAGTCCCCATATGTTCTTCTCCTTTCCCCAGCTGGTGATTACCGTTGGGGATAGGGAAGATGATGTGCTCATCAGTGAGGCCTAGGGTTTTGACAAAGTTGATGAAGATTTCCTTCAGCACAGGACGCAGCTCCTTGGTCCTCCCTGTGGCCAAGATGTCTGGTGAGTGTCTGGTGAAAGCTCCATAAATATTGTAGAATATATGAAAGACACCTCAGACCCCTTCCCCCTGAGAGGTTCTGTGGAAAGACCACTCTCCCACCTCCCTGGGATTGGAGTGAAGGGCAAATTGGGAGCTGGGTGCGATGGGCCTCTTCTCCCCCAGCATGGCCAAGAGCAAGGTCCCAGAAGGGTTAAGACCCACCATAGAGGGTGATCTTGAAGAACTCCTGGTTTTTGTAAACTTTCTCGAAGAACACCATGGCAAACTGGTTGTAGTCTGTGGCCACCACTCGGACAGTGTAGCTCTTGGTTCCAATGTAACCTGTATGGTGGATGGTGAGTGATCAGCCTGCTCTAGCCAGGCAGAGGGAGCTATTGCTTCCTTCCCGGCCTCCACAGGATGGCATCTGTGTGGAGGGGCAGGGAGGTCCGTGCCCCAGAGACCCACCCAACTCAGGACTCACGCTCGATGTTTCCCAGGGTGAATTGGCCTGGACGAGAACATGGGACAAAAGTTCTGATCCAGTAGTCACAGGACTTTTTCCTGTGGAAGCAAGAGATGGGTGGATAAGAGAGTGATAGACCACGCTGCCATAGCAGGAGGCACACAACCCACCCTACATATGGCCCTGGCTCTTCCCAACTAAGCCCACCCTCTCTGTCCCTGCCTATTCTGCCCTGAGACTCCTGACTTGCCCAGACTCTCCCCCAACACCTACTCTCCCTCCTTCTTCGGGGCTGTTTCCCCTTGGTGGCCTTCCCTCCATACTCAACCCCCAACCTGAGGCATTTGTCCCTATTCTTTTTTTTTTTTTTTTTACCTTTTTAAGATGTTCATTAATTTTTGAGAGAGAAGGAGAGAGACAGAGCACGACCAGGGGAGGGGCAGAGAGACAGGAAGACACAGAATACAAAGGAGTCTCCAGGCTCTGAGCAGTCAGCACAGAGCCCGACCGGGGTTCTAACTCAAAAACTGCAAGATCATGACTCAATGCAAAGTCAGATGTCCAACCAACTGAGCAACCCAGGCGCCCCTGTCCCCTATTCCTATCTTGCAGCTTCTCGCTGTAACCTTGCCAGGGGAATCACCACTGAGGCTACAGTCTGCTGGATGCCAAAGACTCCTTTAGCTGTTGGGCCAACATCTGGTCCCCTGGCACTCCAGAGCCGATCTCCCAACACCTGTCCTTCTTCGGATTCTTCAATGACAGATGCTCTAGCCCCATACCCAAGTGCCAAATCCAGAAACCCAGAGGAGCTGGGTAAGCCTTGCCTCCCCTCTCTAGGTCCTAATCTGCCCCCGCTCTGGTCATCTCCCACCTATGACTGATCAGCCTCCTGGGCTGCACACCATCATTCCTCTTCCTGCTGCAGCCACACCCACTCCTCACCAGTGCCTGAGGCCCCCACCACTGTGGTCACCACCCCTCTCCAGACCGCTCATCAGCTCCTGCTCAGGGCAGCCATACAATGGCTTGCTGTTTCTTTAAGAGGTGGCTATGTCTGTCTCAGTCCAGCAGTCCTGCCACGAAGGTCCCAGGCCTCCTTCTGACACAGGTTGGTTCCTCAAAGCCCAGCCCACAGTCCACCTCCCTGGAAGCCCTTGAGAACATCCTAGGTGGATCTAGTGACCCTCCTCCCATTCTAGGTCACCCCTGTTCTCTTTATCTTGTGTCCTGATGTCTGTCTGTGTCCATCCCCAGGATTGTGTTCTGTCTGTGCTGAAGTGACCACAAAATGTTGATCCAGTGAATGAGAGAAAGTTAAATGCAGACATCCAGTACCCAGTGGTAGGATGAATGATCATCTTTCAGTTTTGGTCACCCCTCAGCTATATCATCAGTCTGTGTCTTGGACACCCACCACAGCCCTCTAGGCCCCCCATGCTTCCTAGTTGCTGGTAGCTCTCACCAGACCACGGTAGAGGTGACATTGTAGCTGTTGTCTTCTTTCAGCTCGTAGGTGGTGGTGTACATCTTAAACTGGCTGTGTTTTTCTTTATTAATTTCATTCCCTGCCAATCCTATGATGTACCATTTTCCCTGGAACTACAATGGGAGCTGATGATAGACAGAACCAGGAGCAGCCCTAGGGGGCCCTCCTGCTCCATCCCTGCAGGCACCTCCAGGCAGCCTAGGCCTCAACCAGAAGCCCCTCTAACTGGGCTG